>NC_043004.1:51099095-51234095 GCF_006345805.1 Octopus sinensis | reverse complement strand
TATTATTATTGTGTGAGAGAGCAGTTCATGCCATCAAAGTGACACTGGGGTAAAATATACGAAGCCCAATATACCCATCATGACTACCCGTCTGATATGGGTACACTAGGCACATGCATCACAATCATATGTGCGCGACATGGTGATCTCATATCAAGATAAACTATTATTATTATTATTATTATTATTATTATTTTCATTATTTTCATTATCATTTTCATCATCATCATCATCATCATTGAGGCTGTGAGCTGGCAGAGTTGTTAGCATGCTGGGGAAAATGCTAAGCAGCATTTCATCTGTCTATACATTCTGAGTTCAAATTCTGCTGAGGTCAACTTTGCTTTTCCTCCTTTCAGAGTTGATAAAATAAGTACAGCTTGAACACTGGTATTGATGTAATTTATTTACCTGCTCCCCTACAATTGCTGGCCTTGTGTCAAAATTTTAAACCTTTATTATTATTATTATTATTGAGTGAGAGAGCAGTGCATTATTATTATTATTATTATTATTATTAATGCAGCAAGCTGACAGAATCGATAGTTAGCGTGGTGAAATGCTTAGCAGTATTTTGTCTGTCTTCATGTTCTGAGCTTAAATTCTACAAGGGTCAATCAAATAAGTACTAGTTGAATATTGGGGTCATTGTAGTTGACTATACCCCTCTCCCAAATTTCAGGCCTTTCAGTAGAAAGGATTATTATTATTATTATTATTATTATTATTATTATTATTATTATTATTATAATTATTATTGTATGTTTGACTTTTGCTTTATATTTGTACAAGTTGGCTCCAAGTCTCACCCAGAGACCTCGAGAGGCAACAGGTTGGAAGTTCGTATTGCAATGCCTAGTGTGCCATATATTTGGTTTTGTATTTAGTGTTGTACTAGTGAATGCCTAAAAAAAAAAAAAAGCGAAAGTTGTGTTTGTTTTAAAACTTGAGGTTACATAAAAAGTATTTTGCGAAGGATATGAGCAGTTCCCATGAGCACTATCTTTTGAATTTCTGCCATTTTGAGTTTCCTGGTATCTGAGTTGCGATCAGCCCCTTTTGCTATCATTCCCAGGGCACCTATGACAACAGGTATTGTTTTAGTCTTCAAGTTCCACATTTTGCTGATTTCTATTTCAAGATCTTTATATTTGCTCAGTTTTTGGTAGGGTTGACAGATACGTTTATATCGATTGGGACAATCATATCAATGAGGAGGCATGTTCTTTGTCTGAAGTCTTTCAATATGATGTCTGGCCTATTTGCATCTATCTTTCTGTCAGTTTGAATGGTGAAGTTCCAGAGGAGTGAAATGTGGTCATTTTCAAGCACTGGAGGTGGTTTGTGTTCCCACCAGTTTTTTTCATGGGGCAAATCCAGGTTTTTGCAGATTACCCAGTGAATATATTGTGCTGCTCTATCATGCCTGTTGAGATACTCTGTAGGCACTAGAAGACTGCACTTGGAGATAACATGATCAATGGTTTCACTTTGTTGTTGACGTACACGACATGTTGGGCTACTGCCGATCTTTAATATGTTGGCCTGGTAGTTCCTTGTTGGTAGGCATTGATCTTGAGCTGCTATGATAAACCTTTCTGTTTCCGATTTTAAGCCAGAGGCCATAAGCCATTGATGGGTCAGGGCTTTGTCAACATCTGCATTATTCGCTCTCTTTGGGTATTTACCATAAAGAGGTTTTTCTTGCCACTTATCATTCAGAATATCTAAGGCAGCAGTTTTAGCATGGGTTTTCATGCGTTTAGCTTTTTCTGTGCTTGTTTCTTGTATGTCTAATTCCGAAATTTGTTGTATTCGGAATTCACTTAGATATTCCTTTGCCTGTTTTTTTTTTACTGAGTTTTAACATCCAGTCCTCAGAGTTTTTCAGGTAGGTGTCTAGGCCAATTGTAGCATTCTTCATTGTTATTGCCAGTTGTAATAGTCCATGGCCTCCCTCTTTTCTTGGCAGATAAAGTCGTTCTATATCTGCCTTAGGGTGGTGCATTCTATGCATTGTCAACAGTTTTCGTATTTTTCTGTCAAGATTACATATTTCAGTAATTGAATAATAAGATTATTATTATTATTATTATTCAGTAGTTTTATTTTTATAGCGTGCTTTCACTTCACTACCGAGCGCAGCTCTGTGTGCCTTGGGTATGTGCTGTGATTTGTTGTGATGCTCTGATGGTTATTGTATGGAAAGTGTTCTGCGTAGGATGTGTGCAGTGCCTAGTAGTGCAATTTTCTGTATGTTATATGTGTTTGTAAGTCCTGGTGTTTTTGTTATGTATTTGTCTGAATATTTTTTTATCATGCCTAATGCACCTACTATGATAGGAATTGTTTCTGTTTTCAGATTCCACATTCTAGTTACCTCTATTTCCAGGTCTTTGTATTTTGAGAGTTTCTCCATTTCTTTTAGAGACACGTTGTCACCAGCCGGTATTGATACATCAATTAGAAAGCATTTTTTTTCTTCATGGTCTCTGACAACTATATCTGGTCTGTTGGCCTTAATTTCTCTATCTGTGTGTATCGGCATATCCCAGAGTATGGTTGCTTTCTCGTTTTCTGTGACCTTATTATTATTATTATTATTATTATTATTATTATTATTCAGTAGTCTGAAAGAAGTCTATCCAATGTGTGTGTGAGTGTTTATACTAGCATTAAAGACCCGTCGTTGCCGGGTGATAGTGCTAGTGCATGTATATATGTGTACATATTACATTTACATCTATATATATACATCTACACATAAAATACGAAATACAAAGTTATGTCTTGATATCACTAGTGATAACAATACTCAAAATATATAACAGACTGGAATTGTTAGCCCGTCTCTTGTAATTTCGATCAATTGGATCTTGTCCTCCCTCTTGTATAGAAGTGTGGCTACAATCCAGCCTACCTCTACTTCTGGGGGAGGGGGCATTTTAAATTTTTTTCCGGGACGTTCTACGTCCCAGATATAAAGGTAAAAATAAAATATTTCCACTTTGCAAGTTCGATTCGAGTACTCCCTTGCACACTCCATTGACTCGAACCTTGCTTCTATTGTGGCAAATTTACCGCCTCTGATTAGATACCTTTCATAGTCGCACCAAGACATTTTTCGAAGGTGCTTTCCTCCACGTGTTCAAATCTTTTTTCTCTACATTGTATACTTTATAGACAATAGTCTTTTCTTTAATTTAATTTTTTATTATCCATCTGGACTATTCCATTTCTGCACACTAATTTTATTTTTAATTTATTCCCATTCATGTGAAACCACTTATTCAAGTTCAAATCATTGATGCAATTTTATACCAATTGCTATTTTTACTTTTGTCATGTTACTTTAGTTTGATTTTAATTATTACTTACTACATATAATTCAATTGTTATTATTATTTTTATTGTTAAAGTGAAAGTATCTGACATAAAATAGAGAAACGTTTTTGTTTCACTTTTAACACGTAATACTGAAATAGTGGAGAAGATATGATATTGCTATGGGCTCGCCCTAGGCAAAAGTTAAAAAGAGAGAGAAAGAGAGAGAGAGAGAGTGAAAGAGAGAGCGTATGAGAGAGTGAGAGAGAGCTACACAGGTAGATGGGCAACAGGTAGGCAGGTGAATGGAGAAACAGAGTGATTAATGGATAAACTGAAAAATATACAGGAGCAAATAGATACTTTACTAGGCAGCTAGCTAGTCACTCAAGCTTTACATTCAGCATTCCAAGATGTGGTGCTAATAGAGATAGCAGTAATATACTACTCTGGGTTTAGTCATCTTTACTTCCTCTCATAAAGATGTTTGCCAAATGCACCAGCAAATAATCAATACATACATACATAAATATACACACACATACATATATATACATATACACATATATGCATATATAAACATACATAAAGCCATATGTATGTATACACACACACACACACACACTCACACACACATATATATACATATATGTGTGGGCGTGTGTGTTTTTATGTATATATCTATATATATCTATATATCTATATATAGGCGCAGGAGTGGCTGTGTGGTAAGTAGCTTGCTAACCAACCACATGGTTCCGGGTTCAGTCCCACTGCGTGGCATCTTGGGCAAGTGTCTTCTGCTATAACCCCGGACCGACCAATGCCTTGTGAGTAGATTTGGTAGACGGAAACTGAAAGAAGCCTGTCGTATATATGTATATATATATATATATATGTGTGTGTGTGTCTGTGATTGTCCCTCTAGCATTGCTTGACAACCGATGCTGGTGTGTTTACGTCCCCGTAACTTAGCGGTTCGGCAAAAAGAGACCGATAGAATAAGTACTGGGCTTACAAAGAATAAGTCCCGGGGTCGATTTGCTCGACTAAAGGCGGTGCCCCAGCATGGCCACAGTCAAATGACTGAAACAAGTAAAAGAGTAAAAGAGTAAGAGTATATATGTTTGTATGTGTGTGTGGGTACATAAATATATATGTATGTATGTGTAGGTATATGTGTGTCTGTCTGTATATTTATGTATGTATGTATCTATCTATCTATCTATTTATCTATATATATATATATAGGTATTGATGGTTACAATGATGATGAAGGTGGTATCTTTGGAATGATGATGATTGCGGCGTTGGTTATTGATAGTGATTGCAGTGATGCTGATGTTGATGGTGAAGGTGCTGGTATTTGACTATGACAAAAATGATGATAATGGTGATGGTGGAAATGATAAGCATCTAGGAAGAATCTTACCGATATTCATGATTTCACATAAGTAGTCAGAATTTGAGTTATACAGTTACATAGCTATTTCATTACGTCACACCAAATATTTCGATGCCTAAATGTACTTTCATGATTGCTACCTAATTAGTAAGTAGTTGTTTGGTTTAGTAACTTAGTGTATCTCACATAGAATTATAGGCTTTGCTTGACACTGCAACCACACTAATGTATAGTTGGCTGTTTGGTCCAAAACAACAGACCTGTATATATCTAGAAGTAGACATATATATGTGGCTGTGTGGTAAGTAGCTTGCTAAACAACCACATGGTTCCGGGTTCAGTCCCACTGCGTGGCATCTTGGGCAAGTGTCTTCTGTTATAGCCCCGGGCCGACCAATGCCTTGTGAGTGGATTTGGTAGACGGAAACTGAAAGATGCCTGTCGTATATATGTATATATATATATATATGTATGTGTGTGTGTTTGTGTGTCTGTGTTTGTCCCCCTAGCATTGCTTGACAACCGATGCTGGTGTGTTTACGTCCCCGTCACTTAGCGGTTCGGCAAAAGAGACTGATAGAATAAGTACTGGGCTTACAAAGAATAAGTCCCGGGGTCGATTTGCTCGACTAAAGGTGGTGCTCCAGCATGGCCGCAGTCAAATGACTGAAACAAGTAAAAGAGTAAAGAGAGTAAGAGTATATATACAGCTAATAGTGAGGGATTATCAATTCGGGCAAAATACTTCATAAGCACTCTGTTGGTATACCCAGATAACAATATTGTTTAGATTAGTGAAGAACTCCAAGTATCCTTACGGCAGAGTCCAAGTTTATAGTTCATCACAATTCTATATTGTAAATCCATGGTTGGGCTCCAGACAAATTGGTTTTTACACAGAATCATATATATATATATATATAAATTAATAGTTATCGCCATACTAATATGGCAGTCTTGTAAATATAAGACTAAAGCTGTCGCTGGTTAGCTCCAAGAGGCCACCGCCTCAAGCTAGCTATTTGACACACGAACCTGCGTCCATTACAAACCTTCGAACAAGGGAGGTCAGTCGCTTCATCCTGCCAGTCAGACAGCTAGACGACGTTTCAGGGTTGTTGCCCCTTATCAATGCAGCGTGGTCAGACTTGCAGGTGTTGCTACTGATCGTCCCAGTTCGAAGGCTTTATTTACCTAGTTTCAGTGGAATACATCCACTTGTTTTCAATAATAGAAATATTAAAATTACTAAGTCTCTCTAAAGGAGATTACGGCAGCGTTACTGGACATCATCATCATCATCATCGTTTAATGTCCGCTTACCATGCTAGCATGGGTTGAACGATTTGACTGAGGACTGGTGAACCAGATGGCTGCACCAGGCTCCAATCTGATCTGGCAGAATTTCTACAGCTGGATGCCCTTCCTAACGCCAACCACTCCGAGAGTGTAGTGGGTGCTTTTACGTGCCACCAGCATGAGGGCCAGTCAGGCGGTACTGGCAACAGCCATGCTCAAATGGTGTTTTTTATGTGCCACCTGCGCACGATATATATATATATATATATATATATATATATTATATATATATATATATATATATATACTGAAATTACAAAGTGAGATAGGGGTTGTGAGTGTAACCCTCTATGGGATAACATATATCCAATATACTGCTAGTAAAGCACCCAGTCAAGTTAATATATAAATGCTAAGAATTGCAATGCAATTAATTCATTTATTGTATTATATGGGCGAAGGTAAAATGTTTTACCTCAAATTCATAATACAAAATAAGAAAATGGAGGAATATATTTTAATCAATCATCAACTACCAGATAATACCCATTCACATAATTTATTAACCAACTACATAGGAACATCAGGATCAAACACAATAATACAGAACAAAACAGTACACATCAATGAGTAATATGATACCATAAGTACAATACGTATAAATAAATATAAATATAAACTAGAACTTACAGCTGTTTCAGCCATGTAGATAGGAAAATCTCATTATGCTCATATTAGCCAGGTGTGTTAAGGTAATATGTGGTTATAAATGAGATACTTACATATATATCCCAAGGCTTCTCAGAGATTATAAAGTACAATTCAAATATGAATATAGGAGAAGGTACACATATACAAGAATAAGTACATATACATAATATACACGTACATATAAGTGTATATATACATGCACCTACATATATATATAAGTATATACATAATAATATACATACATATAAGGTTACAGTTAGTCAAATCAATATATTAGAATATACATACATCCACATGAAAGTGTACATATACAAAGTCCAGAGATAATTGTATTAAGTTACAAAAGGCTATTATTATTATTATTATTATTATTATTATTATTATTATTAGATGGAAAATAACACATAGAATGCAGCAACATAATAATATAATAATATAATAACATAATAATATAATACAATACAATACATTATAGCTCAACAAACACATATATAATGAAAAAATATTCCGTTACATCATAGAAAAAACCAAAAGTGTGCATGCGTATACATGTTCCTATGTAGTTGGTTTATAAATTATGTGAATGGGTATTGTCTGGTAGTTGATGATTGATTAAAGTGTATTCCTTCATTTTCTTATTTTGTATATATATATACTGTATATATATATATACACACACACACAAACATGTCTACAGGTGTGGGTACGTGGTAAGAAGCTTTTTTCCCAACCACATAGTTTCAGGTTCAGTCCCATTGCACAGTGTCTTGGGCAAGTGTCTTGTACTATAACCTCAGGCCAACCAAAGCCTTGTGAGTGGATTTGGTAGATGGAAACTGAAAGCAGCCCATTATACACATAAATGTATATATCTATGTGTGTGTATCTTTGTGTCTGTGTTTCTCCCTCACCACCACTGGACAACTGGTGTTGGTGTGTTTACATCCCTATAACTTATCAGTTTGGCAAAAGAAACTGATAGAATAAGTTCTAGGTTTACAAGAGAACTATGTCCTAGGGTTTATTTGTCAAATGACTACACACACACACACACACACAACTAGCACACAGTTGGTTATGGTAGCAAGGGTTCCAGTTGGTCTGATCAATGAAACAGCCTGCCCATGAAATTAATTATAGCACTCCACAGACATGTGTACCCTTAACATACTTTTCAGGGAGATTTAGCATGACACAATGTAACAAAGCTGGCCCTTTGAAATACAGGTACATCTAATTTTTGCCAGGTGAGTCAACTAGAGCAATGTGAAATAAAGTGTCTTGCAGAAGAGACACAATATGCCACTGAGAATTGAACTCATGACCTTACAATTATGAACTGAATACCCTAACCACTAAGCCACTCTGTGTGGTCATCTATTAGTGATAAAAGCAAAGTAGATAGAAAATGTACCTGACCAAAGGTGACCATACATAACTGACCATTGGTTAACTTCTTCAGATATTGTATCCTCAGTGTATGTTTGCAAATTTTTAGCCATAGGACTAAGTCCCCTGCACAGAGGCAGCTGATAACTGTCTGATCAGTCTTATGTGTCCCTCAGCAAGGAGCAATTAACAAGAAAAGAGCAGAGAGTCTAATTTGGTCTGACAAGAACTGAAGTTGGCTGCAATGGTCAAGCTGTAATAAATGATTGCCACCTGTGCCTAACATTTCAAGGATAGCTTCCTTTCAGCCCATTACTGGACGAGTCTAGCCACCTTATTTGTAATCTTGTCTCAGTTCTTATCTATATGGAGGTCCAGATTTAACCAGAACTACAAGCAGCTTAGCTAGATGTCAGTCCACACTGGTGACATGGTCTTTCCTCTCCAGATGTGGAGTTGCAAATAAACTGACTTCTCGAAATTGATTTTTGCTTTGATCACTGCCTTTTACTTTTTAGAATGGTACTGACCACTTCAATCTCTATGATGTCTGACACTGCTATAATGATATTCACATGGGCTGCCACAGCTCTCTCATGCCCCAATTCAAATAGATTACTCTTTGACAACACTAGTTTCTGCTTGAGAATTAGCATATCTTTATATATAAAAGAGAAGTTGTGTGTCTGTCTCCTACGATTTACATTCCTAACTACTCCCACATTTTGCGGTGCAGTTTAATCAAAACCGGGTATCTTATAGTCGTGATTCATATCGAGCCCTTCTGGGTATTAGCGCGCGTCTATGATGAGTCTACGATTTTAAAAATAATTTACCATCATTTTATTCCATTTTAATGCATTTTTTCGCTATTATATAAGGGAAGTAACTCTCTAAAAATGTCTACGATGAGTCAACGATTTAAAAAAAAGTTTACCATAATTTTTTTTCCATTTTTAATGCATTTCTTTGCTATTTTTTGGCTATAACTCTCTAAAAATGCTTATATAGTTATTTCCCTTACAAACCCGAGCAACGCCGGGCGATACTGCTAGTAAAACAATAAAGTTATGAGATGAGAGAGAGGTCATATTTGATAGATCAAATTTGTAATTCAAAATGATTTTGATTGGTGATCACTTAGTCCAATCACCAAATAGATTCCACTTGTATATTGATGAGTCCAACCATAAAAAAGTGAAAAGACGGGACTGAAACTACCTGTACTAAAGATAATTGTCAAGTGATGATAGCTGATGCAGTCCAAAGTTTTCTTATTAATCCAAATTGATCAGAATACCATTTAAGCCAGGTTTGTTACCCACCCTCATTCCACTGTGTGTCATAGGAAGTGGTAGTTGTTCGGTTGTTATAGATAGATTTGCTCTGAAATGTACAGAACTGTGCTTTCCAAACTGCACTACCAATGACAAGTGCCAACTTCATCATCATCATCATCATCATCATCATCATTGTCATCAACATTGTCATCGCTTCATAATCATTATCATTTTCAACATTCAATGTCAGTTTCCCATGCTGGCATAGTTTGGATGGTTTGACAGCAACTGCTGAGACCAGCGGGTTGCACAAGGTTCCACAGTCTGTTTTGGTTTGGTTTCTATGGCTGGATGCCCTTTCTAATGCCAATCACTTTACAGAGTGTACTTGGTGCTTTTTACATGGCACTCATCACCAGTACTTTTTATGTGGCAAAGTCTTTAACTCAGCATTCACTAAAGTTATAAGATTTGAAGTTATTAATAATGTCTATTGCTTTGTCAGTTGTACCCCTATTCCCTGTTTTGTTGATAGTTGTAGTACTCATCTGCCAAGAAAATAAGCCTGGCATAAATACACAAAACTCATTGGGCAGACAGTCTAAACCAAGTCATTTGTCCCTCATATAGTTATTTGCCACATGCCATATTTCAGCTGCTGTCACTATCTTTTTCACAGCACTCTATGTCTTCTGCTGAAAGGTATGACAGGTCATTGAGGTTGGTGCTAAAGTTCAACATCATCTCTGGTCCATTATCGTTGCCTTCTCCAAACATTTGAACAAAGTGCTGCAAGAAAGCTGTATACTTATTCGTTTAATTGGTCGTGTGTATCTGTTTTGGCTCATCAAAGTCTGAACTGCAGCTTGTTGTCATCTTCGACCACTTGGCATGAAACAACTTTTGCTTTTCTCATGTCTAAGACCAAATGCCACAGGCACAAGTCTTTTCTGTTGACCAAACATTTCTCAAAAGAAAAAGAATGAAGCTATTGTCTCTAGTTATAATATGATGCTGCCGGCAGGAAATGAAACACTAACCTGTCCTTTAGTTGTCCAGTATGCTATTAATCCAATCAGTTAGGAACCTCACCAGAAGGAAATGGAAACATCATCATCATTTAATGTCTATTTTTCCTGGTAATGGTTTCTGGATGTGTTCAGGCTGTTTCTCTATCTATCAATTTGTCTATCTATCCATCTGTCTGTCTATCCACCTATCAATTTATTACTATACCTATATGAGTGTGTGTTTGCCTCTTTGTGTATGCGGCTATTCATATGTATACATACATTCTGCTTCTCTGATTCTCGCCACTAAGCTGTCTCTGTAGTTGTCTATCAGTGATAAAACCAAATTTAACTAAGAAATACTTCAATACAATGAAATACAATAAAAGCTGGATCATCCTTCTGTTACATTACAACTAAATGTTCTATTGTTTCTGGATCTCAATTCAGTGAACCAAATTGATGTCTTCATACTAAAATCAAAAAGTCTATTGTGTTTACCATTTGAATTAACTCATTAATTAATTCATTTGAATTAACTTGATTTTTAAATTATAGGGGCAAATATAATTCTCTGTTTATTTAAATTCAAATGGTTGCCCTTTCATTAGTGTTATAAAATATGTATATGGTGGTATATATACCAAAATTAATGGACCATTGTCTCTATAAAACTCTCTATAAAGTGCATTCTTCTTTTGCTTGTTTCAATCATTAGACTACAGCCATGCTGGGACAATGGCCTGAAGGATTTTAGTTGAACAAATTGACCTCAATACTTAATTTTTTTTTATCAAAGCCTGGTTCTTATTCTATCAATCTTTTTGCTGAACTGTTAAGTTACAAGGATATTAACAAAATAACACTGGTTGTCAGGCAGTGGTGGGGAACAAACAAACATGCATATACAAGCACACACACACACACGAAAGGCTTCTTTCGGTTTCCATCTACCAAATTCATTCACAAAGTTTTGCACGAAGTACACTCTGTAAAGTGGTTGGTGTTAGGAAGGGCATCCAGCTGTAGAAACCAAGTGAAAACAGACTTTGGAACTTGGCGTGGCCCCTAACCTTGCCAACTTTTGTCTAGCCGTCCACCCCATGTCTGCATGGAAAACAGACGTTAAATGTTGATGATGATGATTGTGAACACTGGGGTCAATGTAATCAACTTAACCCCTACCCCAAAATTGCTGGCCTTGTGCCAAAATTTGAAACCAATATGATGAAGTGGGTTGGTGGTGGAGTACATGATGATCTAGAAATAGGGAAACTTAGTTGTAGTTATTAAATTTATATCTATCTTTCTCTCTCTCTCTCCCTGTCTATTGATCCTATCTACTTATCTCTCGACATGAATGTGTCTGTTTGTATATGTATGTATGTATGTATCTATCTATCTATCTTTGTCTATTGAACTTTGTCTAACGAGCTCTTTATGTCTAGTTACTTGACAGTCTGTCTGTGAGTCTGTCTAACTAACTATATGTCTATCTGTTCCTATATATCTCTCTCTCTCTTTCTCTCTCTCTCTCTCTCTCTCTCTCTCTGTATCTATTTATCTATATCTATCTATTTTTATATCTATCTACCAGTCTATTTATACTTTCTCTGGCTATTTGTCTATTTATGTATCTATCTACCTCTGTCTACCTATATATCTATTTACCAATCTCTCTCTCTCTCTCTTTGTATCTGTCTGTCTGTTTGCCTGTCTCTATGTCTGTCCATTCCTATATCTATCTCTCTATCTGTCTATCTATCTATCTGTATGTCTGTCTGTCTATCTATCTATCTATCTATCTATCTATCTATCTGTCTGTCTGTCTGTCTGTCTACCTTTCTACCTTTCATCTGTCAATCTATCAATCTAGATTACCAGCCTACCTACCTACTTCCCTACCTCCCCACTCATCCCTACCTACCTACACACCCATTTAATATCATTACATCACCACACCCACCCAATCACCTACCAACCAACCAACCAACCAGCATACCTACAATACCTGACACATTATTACTTGTCTGACTCTACCTCACTAACTTAATTAACGAGTTATTTTTATATCTCTATCTATTCTTATTTCATATCTATCTCACCTTCATAGATGTGTATGTATGTGTGTGTATGTGTGTGTATGTGGTGTGTGTGTGACATTACATAAGTGTAATAATTCATTTGTACTTTCTGTTATATTTCCTTGTCTTCATCGAAACTGCCTTCTTTACCAAAAATACTAAAACTACTAACAAAAAAAACAAACAAAAAAAAAAAGAAATGAAGGAAGGAAGGAAGAAAGAAAGAAAGAAATAGAAATTAGACAATGCCACCAATGTGGGTTCTAAAGAAGCTGAAAAATAACAAAACCACCACCTCCCTCACCACCCCTCTTATCTGCTGCTACACCATAGCCCCCCCCACTACCATGGTCACCATTGCCATCGCACCACCACCACCATTTTCATCACTATCACTATCATCACCCCACCACCACCCCTCCAGCACTGCCACCTTTACCACCACCATCGTCACCACCACGACCACCACCATCACTACCATCATCAATGCTGTTGCGACCACCACTGCCACGAAAACCAACACCATCTCCTTTACATACTACATAACCATCACCCCACCCCCACCCCCACCAACTCTCTCACCCTCACCCTTCATCTCCCCCATTCCCATCATTGCCGCCACCCCCACCGCCTTCCTGTGTTAAACTCTGACATCACCATCCCTGTTAATTCCCCCCACCCTGTTAGCTCGTATTACCAGTACCGGTACAAGCATCGCTTCTACCATCGCCGCCGCCACCACCACCACCACCCGAACCCGCACCCACCCCCACCGCTGCCATCACCACCTCTGTTACCTATCGTTGCACCATCACTAAAGCTTGCTACACCATTAAACATTCCTCCCTGTTGCTGCCACCCCCACCCCCCACCCCCCGCCTCTGCAGCCCCCCCCACGCCTTTCCTCCCCCTACTTACATAAATAACAATGTTACATTGATATCCGTGTGAAAGTTGCATCAAGACTTACCGAATTCTACACAAACATAGCGCCAGGTAAGAACAACGGCGACGACGACAACAACAACAACAGTAGGGTGTGGTGGTGTGTGATATTTGGGCGGGCGGGGCGGGCGGGCAGGGCGGGTGGACGTGGTGGGAAGGGAATTGAGTTGCTATTTTTAGCAGGTCAACACATCTTCCTTTATTAGCTCAGGCTTCATCATGCTGATTCTGGGGCTGAACAACAGCAGCAGCAGCGGCAGCAGCAACAACAACAACAAGACCAGAAATAACATCAAAAACTATCAATGGCAACAATAGTAAACAAATAAGCATTTACATAGTTACTAAACCCTACTAGAAGTAACAGCCAAATCTCACTCAAATCTCATCTTGCTATCTTTTATTCGAACCAATCTGACACATACAAGACAATGATGCTGATGATGATTTTGTGTGTGTGTGTGTGTGCATATATATATATATATATATATTATATATATATATATATATATATTATATATATATATATATACAAGATAAGAAAATGGAGAAATACATCTAAATCAAATATCAATTATCAGATAATACTCAATCACATACTTTATTAAACCACCACATAAGAGACTGCACGGTTAAACATAAAAAAGCAGAACAAATCAGTGTACATAAAGGAATGTACATAAAAGAGTAATGTTGTATAATAAGTAGAATATATACAAAAAAAGAGAATATAGATATAAGTAAATATAAATATAAGTATAGATTACATCTTACAGCTGTTTCGGCCATGTAGATAAGTATGTCTCATTTTACCAATATTAGCCTTTTATGGTAGGTCAATATATGGATCTAAATGAGACATTTACAAAAGTATCATAAGGCCTCTTCGGAGATATACATATACATTTGAGTGCATATACTCACACTCCTATACATATAAAAATATACATATACATAATAATGCAAATAAATAATATAAATTAGTAAACATATATATGTTCCACATTCAATGTTTCAGTTTTTCAACTTGATATTGTGATAATAAACATACACATATTAGTACCTAGATGCAAATATACATAGTCAATAGTACATTATATTACTTCCTACTAATTTCCAAAGTGTCATTAAAGTTAGCATCATTATCGTTGTCAATACAATTAATGCTACCATAACGATAATGATGCTAACTTTAATGACACCTCAGCGGAATTTGAACTCAGACGAAATACCGTTAAGCATTTCACCCGTGCTAATGATTCTGCCAGCAGATGACAACATTTCTCTAAAAGAAATGGAGAAACTTTCAAAATAAAAAGACCTGGAAATAGAGGTAACTTGAATGTGGAATCTAAAAACAGAAACAATTCCTTATCACAGTGAGCGCATTAGGTATGATAAAAAAAATATTTAGACAAATACATAACAAAAACATCAGGACTTACAAATATATACAACATACAGAAAATTGCACTACTGGGCACTGCACACATCCTATGCAGAACATTTTCAATACAGTAACCATAAGAGCATCACAGCAAAGCACAGCACATACCCAAGGCACACAGAGCTGCGCTCGGTAGTGAAGTGAAAGCACGTTATGAAAATAAAACTACTGAATAATAATAATAATCTTTCTACTAAAGGCACTAGGCCTGAACTTTTGGTGGTTTTGGGGGAGGGGACTAGTCAGTTACATTGACCCCAGTATTTCACTGGTACTTAATTCATTGACTCTGAAAGGATGAAAGGCAAATTCAGCTGAATTTGAACTCAAAACATGAAGATGAATAAAATACTGCTGAGCATTTTACATGGCTTGCTGCTGATTCTGCCAGCTTGCCACATTAAATAATAATAATAATAATAATAATAATAATAATAGTTTCGAATTTTGGCACAAGGCCAGCAATTTCAGAGGTAAGGGTAAGTCAAATACATTGACCCCAGTGTCCAACTGGTACTTACTTTATCGACCCTGGAAAGATAAAAAGTAAAATTCACTTTAACAGGATTTGAACTCAGAATGTAAAGATGGGCAAAATGTCGCTAAGCATTTTGTCTGGCATGGTAACTATTCTGCCAGCTTGCCGCCAATCAATAATGACTGCAACAACAACAATACTCCAAACTGCAAGGGCTGGGAAAAACCCTTGTACAGACAGTTGCAATATTGCACTTGGTGGTGCATCTAAAATATAATATAAAACAGAAAAAAAAAAGAAAATAAGACCAATTCCCAGCTTCCATTTTTAGAGAAATTATCTTCTCTCCTACCTCTCTTTCTCTGTCACTCTCTCTCTTTCTGTCTGTGTGTGTATCTATCTATCTAGCTGTCTGTCTGCTTGTCTGGGTGTCTGTCTGTATATCTATCTGTCTGTCTGTCTGTCTGTCTATCTATCTATATATTTATATATATATAATTCATTCTCATTTCCTTTCTATCTCTTTCTTTTTTCTCTGTGTTTCATCCTTGTCATTTCATACTCTCTCTCTCTCTTTTTCAACCCATGCCAGCATGGAAAACTGATATTAAATGATGATGTTAGTTATGATGATCCAGAAGATTCCTTCTCCTCCCCTTCATTCAAACCTAACTCCTCTGCATTCTTTTCGCATTTATGGAAAGAAATATCTTATATTCTCTCCCTCCCCTTTTTTTCTTTTAAAAATGCCAATTAATAAATGCACTTAAGGCAGAGTTTCACATATCTAACATAATGAGTTCAAAAAATTTGATCAATGGAGATTATCTTAGTAATTAGCAGACAAAATCTCCCTCTAGGAGTGATTAAAATGTAAAAGCAGTGGACATGAAAGATTACTTCAATGAAATCTTTGAACAATATAGACTGTGAAGATTGGAGTGGATGTGGTTGTTAAAAACAACTGAAAGCAATGAGAATGTTTCTGTCTTACTTAGACCTCTTCAGCCAGCCATAATCTATGTGTGTGGGTGTGTGCATATATATATATATATATATATATATATATATATATATATGACTGGTGTAGCAGCACCATAGTCAACTGCTACAAAGGTAAAGGTGATGCATTAGATAGGAATAATTACAGAGGTATCAAACTGTTTGGATCAGGTAATGAAAGTCATGGAGTGGGTTAGACGAGATGCAGTTTGGGTTTGTGCCATGGAGAAGCACCACTGATACTATATTTCTGGTAAGACAGCTGCAGGAGAAATTCCTAGCCAGAATAAACCTCTATACTTGGCTTTCATTGACTTGGAGAAAGCCTTTGACAGGATCCTTGATCCTTTATCTGGTGGTCAATGTGGAAACTAGGGATAGATGAGGGGTTGGTGAGGGGTTCACCAAGGATCAGTCCTCACCCTTCTCTTATTCATCATAGTCCTCCAGGCAGTAACAGAGGGATTCAAGACAGGCTGTCCCTTGACCTTGCTCTAATAATTGAGTTGCTACCAGAACTAGAGAAGTTTTAGGTGTGGAAGCAAGGTCTAGAATCAAAGGGCCTTAGAATCAATCTAGCAAAATCCAAAGTCTCAGTGAGTAAGAAGGTAAACAAATCACAAATCCCTGCAGGTAGATGGCCCTCCTCGATCTACAGAAAAGGCGTAGGTAGAAACTCCATAAGCTGTACCTGGTGTAAACAATAGACACATAAGAGGTGCAGCAATATCAGAGGAAAGTTAACAGGGGAGATATTTTTTGTGTGTGGTAGATGCGCAGGGGCAATAAACATTGAAGATGTACAGGAAACAGATTCCATCACATGCCCGAGGGAAAAAAACTTGAAGTAGTCGATAGCTTCCATAACCTAGGTGACCAAGTCAGTAGCGGGTGGTGGGGGTGGATGCTCTGAGAGTGAAGCTGCTAGAATAAGAATAGCCTGGGCAAAGTTCAGATAGCTCCTACCTCTGCTGGCAACAAAGGACCTCTCACTGTTACATGGCAGTTATAGTCTGATGGTAGGAGACAAACACAAATGCAAAGACACACACACACACACACACTTGTTTTAGCTTGGTTTCTATGGCTGGATGCCCTTCCTAATGCCAACCACATTACACTGGGTGCTTTCTGTTGTGATGGGTAGGTCTTCTTGAGCATAGCAATGTGCCACATATCTCATTCCTCTATCATCTCCTTCGTAAGGCTCAGCATTTTGAGATTGGCTTTTTCACCTGAAAATATTAATTACCAATTCCTCTGAATTTCTCCTGAGGAGCATAAAAAAATCTCATGGTGTTTATTTTACACTAATCTTGAAGTTTCCAAAAAATGCTAACGTGTTTGCTTGACAGCAATGTCTCTGGTCACAATTTTCATTTACCTGTTGTGACAGGCATGACATAAAATGGACATGATTTACTTAGACAAAAAGTTTCATGCTAAAAGATAATGCTGTGTAGCTCTGGAAGACATTTTCCCTCCCAGTATCGATATCTGGTCAGAAATGAATCATTTTAACATATGTTTACAGGTAAATAGTGATTTTTCTGGACATTCTAAAAAATATTGAAAACCTGTTTTGGTTTAACTTTCATGGGAATAACTTCTCTGCTCTTTATATCACATTGTTTCAGTCTCATTTGATCTCTTCAGGAAAAATTATTCTATCCATTTGGCAAATCTAAGTGATCAGTATATAAAGGCACAGACATAGGTATGTGGTTAAGAAGCTCTCTTTGCAACCTCCTGGTTTCATGTTCAGACCCACTTCATGGCACTTTGGGCAAGTGTCTTCTACTAAAACCCTGGGTTGACTAATACCTTGTGAGTGAATTTAGTAGATGGAGAATGTGAGAAGCCGATTGTGTGTATGTGTGTGTGGTCTCCTACCATTAGGTGATAACCAGTGTTAGTCTGCATATTTCCTTGCAATGTAGCAGTTTAGCAATAGAGAGTGAAAGAATAAGTACCATGTTTAAAATAATTATGTGGATTTATTTGTTTGATTAATCTAGCAAAGCAATGCTCCAGCATGGTTGCATTCCAATGACTGAAACAAGTAAAAGTGTATATATATATATATAATACAAAAAGAAAATGGAGAAACAAATTTAGTTTGTTCATCAACTTACAGATATTATAATGTTAGATTATTTATTCATATTACAAATGAGAACATCAAAAGCATACAAAAATATTATATAAATCAATAGATAAGATAATAATACAAATACAGATTTTAAGTCATAATATAAATTAATGAAATCTTAAAAATTACTTACAGCTGTTTCAGCCTATGGTCAAAAGTGAATCTAATTTTCATTGCCTATAGATGTCAACACACTAAGGTTGTAGGCATTTAAAAAAATAATACTTATTTATATATATATATATATATATATATATATATATATATATATATATATCGTCATGTCACGTGACCGACCAGTCCATCAGGTGTAGTTACACATCGCTGGTCACAATGCGTTCGCATTGTTTTTTAGTCTTCGAATGACACCACCCCACTGGCTAAGCGAGCAGGCCAAAGAGAAAAGAAAGAGTGGTGAAAGAGTACAGCAGGGATCACCACCCCCTGCCGAGCTCTTCGTGGAGCTTTTAGGTGTTTTCGCTCAATAAACACTCACAACACCCGGTCGGGAATGAAAACCACGATTCCTGGACGACGCTATCCTAACCACTGGGCCATTGTGCCTCCATATATATATATAATATATATATAATATATATTATATATATATATATAGTAGATAGTATATATATCTGTTATTATTATATTATCTATATGTATATACATGTATATATATATATATATAATATATATATATATATATATGTGTACATAATATATATATAATATATATATATATATATATATATATGTAAATATTACGGAGATTGTACTCCATAGAAAGTAACTTTGATCTGAGATCGTGGCTGAAATGAAAACAATTGCAGCGTGGAAGGTGTTTATAAGCCATTTAAGAAACACACAAAGCCGTTCAATTCACTTCAACATTTAAGTTTAGATGGTAAAAATATTTGTCGCTAAAAAATCCGCGGCCTGCTCACTTAACAAAAATCAGTGAACAGGTCGCGGATTTTAGCGACGAAAATATTTTGACAAATTAAACTTAAATGTTGAAGTGAATCGAACGGCTTTTGTGTGTTTCTAAATGGCTTATTATAAACACCTTCCACGCTGTGCAATTGTTTTGTATGTATATATATATGTATATATATATTATATTGTTATATATATATAGATATTATATATATATATATATATATATATGTATATATATATATGTATATATATATATATATATATGTGATGTAAATATATATATATATATGTATATATATATATATGTGTATATATAATATATATATATATATATATATATAATATTTATACACACATATAAACAATGGTGGTGGTGGTATTTAGTTTTATGATAATTGTATTGGCATTGATGGTTGTTGTTGGTGGTGGGTGTTGAGGAAGACTAGGGCGTGACAGTGAGGTTAGGGTAGTCAAGTTGGATGGTGGAGATGTGATGATAGGGAGTGGTGGTGATATTAGCTGTGGTGGTAGTGGTGGAGATGGAAATAGTCACCGGGGGGGGGGGGGATACAAGGTACTACTGAGGTGTAATGATGGTACCCACCCTTTCAACTGCTGACTTAATTGTGTAACTTCTTCAGTACTTCCACTTTTAATTCATCCCTTAATTTTGTCACGATTACTGTAATCTGTACAACCTCATCTACTACAACCAACACTACTATATCTGTCACTGCCACCAACACCATCATCACTATCACCACCATCATCAACAATACTACTGAGACAATCTAGAACAGCAACACCACTATCCCCACCCACCAATACCAACAATACCACTACTGTCAATTCCATTCTCTCTCAGCCACCACCATACTACCACCACCACCACCACAACCACCACCACCATTATTAATAATTACTTTCAGAAAGACAGTCACAACCACTACTACCACAGCAAGTACCATCACCACTCTCACCACCACCATCACTACCACTGCCACCATTACCACCATCACCACTAACACCACACCCACCACTGCTACCACTACCACCACTACCATTATCACAACTATTCATTGCCATGCCCACCATCGCCCACTACCACCACCACCACCACCAAATCCCCATCATCTCTACCACTGCCACCACCACTAACACCATTCCCACCATCACCAGTACCACTGTCATACCCCATCATCATCATCATCACTATCACCACTACCATCACTGTCACCACCACCACCAGTAAGGTTGCTGCACCTCATCATCCTCTTGTTTCTTAATCTTAGTGGTGGCAGTGGTGGTTGTAGTTGTGTCAGTGGTGGTAGTAGGAGTTGATAGGCAGGGTGTGGGGAGCGAACCCTGAACATCTGAATTCTTCAAACACCCTTCTCATCCCCCCCGCCCCAAAGCCCCCCCCCTTCACTATCCATTCATAACCTATGAGAAACATATCTCAGACTCCTTAGCTCATTACCATTTCCCCCGCCCCCCACCTTCTCTCTCACCGTCTTTCTCTCTCTCTCTCCTTTCCCAACCACACACCATCCCATTTTAAATGCAACCAATGACCCCAGGTGACTCTGCTGTTCCCTCTCCCTCTGAAACCCCACCCCCCCCCCCACCACCACTCCCACCTCCACTCCCCCGCTCCCCACTCCATGGGACTTTTTCATTCTATGAAGCAAAGAACATTCACTTTTTTTCCTCCCACACCATTACCCCCCCCCCGCTGCTGCTGCTGCTGCCACTGCTGATTCTGATGAGAACAGACATTCCACAACAATGCAGCACCGATCTCCTGTTTCCACCCATGTTTGCAAAATGTAAACAACAACGACACACAATTAAAAATCTAGAGTGAAACATTTTAATAAAGCGGAGCGTGTGTACATGCGTGTATACATGTGAGCACATGTATGTATGTATGTGTATGTGCATGTACGTATATATATATATATATATGGTGTGTGTGTGTGTGTGTATATGTATATACATATGTGTGTATATATATATGTATGTGTGAATTTGTGTGTGTGTGTGTATGAGTGGGTGTGTGTTTTTCATGCGGGCATGAGTTAGATGGTTTGACAGGGTCTAGTGAGCTAGAGGACTGCACCAAGCTCTACTCTCTGGTTTGGCATGTGTGTGTGTGTGTGTGTGTATATATATATATATATATATATATATGTAAATGAGTATGTATATGTGTGTGTGTTTACATATATATAATATATATATATATATATATATATATATATATATATTATATAGATATATAAGTGTGTGTGTATATATATATATGTAAATGAGTATGTATATGTGTTTGTGTTTACATATATATATATATATATATATATATAGCCATAGAAACACTGCCAGATCAGACTGGGCCTGATGCAGCCTTCTGGCTTCACAGACCCCAGTTGAACCATCCAACCCATGCTAGCATGGAAAGCGGACGCTAAACGATGATGATGATGATGATGATGATATATATATGAGTAGCTTCTATGCTGGAGTGAATGCAGCGAGTTCTTTGTCTATCTCCTTAATTTCTTGGAGATTTTAGGTATAATTATTCTGTGTCCATCTGTCCTAATTTAATTAAATTCAATGTCTTTTTGCAGTTGCGGATTGCTCTGCATTTTAAATTGATATAATGATTGCAGTTGCATGAAACGGTCGTACTGCATTACTTCTGGATATCCTTGTTCCTTATTTTGATTTTAATCACCTTACTTTGAAATTGTATGGATAATACCGTACTAAATTCTAGTGCCTCAGGTTAAGTACCATATTCATCAGAATCTAAATAATCTAAATTTTTGCTGAACTCATCTACCATACTCAATATATATATATATATGTATATAAATGCTTATTTTCGTGTTCAGTAATAATAAAAAATTTTACATTAAACTGATGGCCTATTGTATATTTTTGCAAAGTAGAAATTTACTATTCTTGTGTGTGTGTTTGTGTCGATAATGTATCACATATTTGTTAACAATAGGCTGTTGTTTATAGATTTTCAAGGCTGCCAGTTCCTTGTTCACTGCATTTACAATGGCAAGTATGACAAGGGAGCGACTGTGCAGTTCAGGCAGAACAAATATAATAAAGCATATTCATGTTTAAAAGATCTGCTCCACTGATTTTCTCACACATGAATAGCTCTGAGTATGTGTGTGTCTGTATGTGCATGTGTGCGTGTATGTGTGTGTGTGTGCATGTGCATGTAGGTTTGTATTTTATGTCTCTTTCTACTCTTTTATGATTTTAGATATAATATATATGTATGCATATATAAATACACACATATATATTATATGGTATATATATATATATATATATTGTATATATTGTATATATATGTATATATATATATATATATATATATATATATATATATATTATATATATATATTATGTATGTATATATAAGTATATATATAATACTCAGAGGAGACCAAGGACCAGTTCTACCAAGATCTCAACTGTGTCATAAAAAATATACCAACAACTGAAAACATCTATCTTCTAGGGGATTTTAACGCTCGTGTGGGATCTGACCATGATTCGTGGCCCATTTGTGTTGGACACTTTGGTATTGGCAACATGAATGACAATGGTCAGAGACTACTCGAATTCTGCACATACCATAACCTGTGCATCACAAACACATTCTTTGCTAACAAGCCATCCCACAAGGCATCTTGGAGACATCCAAGATCTCACCACTGGCATCAGCTGGATCTCATCATTACACAGAGATCCTTTCTGAATCTTGTTCAACTGACCCGCAGTTACCACAGCGTGGATCGTGACACAGACCACTCACTAATTAGAAGTAGGGTGAGGATTCTGCCTAAAAAAGTCCATCGCTCCATGAAAGTGGGCCGACCACGCATTAACACTGCCAGAACCTCGGACCCTACACTGCGAAAATGTTTTGCTGCTTCTATCAAGGTTGCCCTCAGTAGCTGCCCAACCTCCTCTGCTGAAAGTAGGTGGAATTATATCGGGGAAGCTTTGTATACCACATCAATAGATACTTTCGGCATGAGAGAAAGGCAAAACCCAGATTGGTTCATTGCTGGGCTCTCAGAGCTGGAGCCAGTTATCGAAGCAAAGCGTGCAGCTCTGATGCAATACAAGAGTGATTCTTCTACAAAGTCACTCGAAGAACTCAGAAAGGCAAGAAATAAAACCCAATTGACAGCCAGACGCTGTGCAAATAGGTATTGGCAGGAAATCTGTCAGAGTATCCAGTCAGCTGCTGACAGGGGCGACACCCGTGGGATGTATGCCGTTTTGAAGAAGGCCCTCGGTCCATCCGCAACCAAGTCAGCCCCTCTGAAATCAACTACTGGAGATCTCATCAGGGATCAAAGCAAGCAAATGGATAGATGGGTGGAGCACTACCAGGATCTCTACTCACGGGAGACTACAGTAGCTGAGGCTGCAATCGAGAGTGTCAAGATCTTGCCAGTCATGTGTAACTTGACTGTCCGCCATCTATAGCAGAGCTCACCAAGCTATTGACTCCCTAGCAAGTAACAGGGACCAAGGACTTTTACTATGATTCTTGCCATTCCAAGCAATGTATAGCCCTCTGCTGCAGCTCCATGCTACTTGTGAGTTGGAACTTGTTTAATCAGGATTTCAGATTAGTAGTTACCATTCTGAATACTCCATCTATGACTGAAGTTACACCTGCTTCCTTAACCCTTTAGCATTTAAACTGGCCACATCCAGCCAGAATATTTTTCCTGTTTTATTTTCAAACTGGCCAAATCTGGCCTTTCACACCTACCCAACAATGTTAGTCTAAAAAATATGTAACCACTTCATTGAAATCTCGAAGTTACAAGATAATGCAGGATAGATTCAAAACAATGTGAATAAATAAGCATTGCATGGCTCAGTGGTTAGAGTGTTGAGCTCATAATCATAAGGTAGTGAGTTTGATTCCCAGACCAGGATGTATGTTGTGTTCTTGAGCAAGACACTTTATTTCACGTTGCTCCAGTTCACTCAGCTGTAGAAGTGGGTTGCGACGTCACTGGTGCCAAGCTGTATCAGCCTTTGCCTTTCCCTTGGATAACATCAGTGGTGTGGAGAGGGAAGGCTGGTATGCATGGGTGACTGCTGGTCTTCCACAAATAACCTTGCCCGGACTTGTGCCTCATAAGGGTGCAATCCATGTTTGTTCATATCTAAAGTGGGGTCTTTTACATTTGATAGAATAATCTGAATGCTGAAGGGTCAAAGTTCCATACCTTTTCCATTTCTTTTCTCAGTCCACTGTAGTTCTCTTTTTTTATTTTTATCTTTTAATTGTTTCAGTTATTTGACTGCGGCCATACTGGAGCACTGCCTTGAAGGGTTTTTGGTCAAATGATTTAACCCCAGTACTTATTTTTTAAGCTTGGTACTTATTCTATCAGTCTCTTTTGCAGAGCCACTAAGTTACAAGGATGTAAACACACCAACACTGGTTGACAAATGGTCTCTCTCCCTCTCTCACAATAAAAGAGAATGTGTGGTGAACAAAAGTGAAAGGATTGAGGAAAGACACCTTCCTCTTCTATCAGATCCACATTGATTATTTTAAAGTTGCACTTGAAAACGAAAGTGAAAGTGGAGAGGGAAGTGCTCTCCACTTCCACCTGAGTTTGTCAAAGTGTGGAAGAATCGTAAAACTGAGTGAATAGACTCACATACCTAGACTGGAGAACAACAATTGACGAAGGGCTTGTGCCCTTGTTGGTTAGTGTGACCCTGGATCTTTGGGGTTCTTTGATTGGCTCGAGCTGAAGGTTCTCCTGTAACAGGACCCTGCATCATAGATTTTTATATGTGTACTTTTGTCTGGGTGTACTTCCTTCTCATTTCCTCCTCCACTCTTTTCCCCCTAATTTTTTATTCTAATGTAATCCCCCCACACACATACATACATGCACAGAAATTGTAAGCTGTTCTGGTAATGTCCTCTTGTCTCATGCCCCTGTGGCAAATAAATTTTAAAAGTCATTTTCATTGTTATTCTTGTTTGATGAATATGGTCGTGGAACAAAATGTATATCAAACTGACGTTAAAGAAAACAAAAAAGAATAACAACATGAGCCAAGCAAGAAGGGATGAACTCAGACACACACACACACACACACACACACACACACCACACACACACACATACACACATGCATACATACGCACACACACATGCACACACACATAGTAATCATACACATATAAATGATTATTACACATACACTACACCCACGCACATTATTTTTACACCTACACACAGATTACTACCAGACACACTCCACTACAGCACTAGCAACATCACCACCACCACTCCTGCCGCCACCACCTCTGCTACCACAACTGCCAACATCACCAAAATAAAGAAATCATTTAGGTTAGTGTTGTTTGTTGTGACTGGGGTTTGGTTGGAGTCAGGCAATTACAGCTAGCTCTCTCTCTCTCTCTTTTAATGGTATTCCTACAACTCATAGATTTTTCCAGGAAAAAAAAAACACTAAAAAAAAAGAAAAATGTGTGATTAATTGCCAAGATATATTGCAACCCTCTGTTGCCCCTTGTGACATTTCTCAATAATATTTATTTTAAGGAGGTCTTGTCGTGTGGCAGTAGGGAACAGAAAAACATGCACACAAAAAAAATATGCCTTCGAAAGGTGTGGTGGGAACATATTATTTTTAGATATTTTTTATTTATTGTTAATTACATTTTCAATTGATTTTCCTTATATTATAATAAACATTAGGTGGCGAGCTGGCAGAATTGTTGCCCCGCTGGACAAAATGCTTAGCAGCATTATCCTCGGTCTTTACGTTCTGAGATAAAACTCTGCCAAGGTCGACTTTCTCTCTCATCCTTTTGGGGTCGATAAATTAAGTACTAGTTGAGTACCGGTAAAAAGTAAGGTAAAGTCACCTTCTTGAGCATGCTGACTCATAAGGGCTTGTTTCATGGTGTATATATTCCCAACTGGGACAGGATGCTGGCCTGTTGCAGGATTACTCATTTTTGTCAGCTCATTGGACTGGAGCCACGTGAAATGAAGTGTTTTGCTCAAGAACATGTTACCCAGTCCAGGAATCAAAACCACAACCTTACGATCATGAGTCCAACACCCTAACCCAGTGCTTTTCAAACTTTTTGCTGGAGCGGAACCCCAAGAAAACATCTCACTGGCTCGAGGAACCCCTGTGCAATAATTTAATTGTCCTATGCACACATATCTGCACAGGAGAATTAAAAATTACTGTCGATTTTAGCATTTTTGTAACTTCTTGCTGAACCCCTGGACTGTACTGGCGGAACCCTGGTTGAAAACCACTGCCCTAACCACTAAACCATGAGCCTTAACTAGTTGAGGACTGAGGTTGATGTAATTGACTTAACCCCTTCCCCAAAATTGTGCCTGTAGTAGAAAAGATTTTAATAAACATTATTTTTCTCTTCTTCATATATGATTTCACCTCACATTTTTCTGGTTCAATTTCGCTGAGGTCAGCTTTGCCTGTCATCCCTCCAGGGCCAATAATAGAAAGTACCAGTCTAATACTGGGGTCAATGTTATTGACTGATCTCCTTGATCTCAAAATTGCTGGCACTTCAGACAAAATGCTTCGTAGCATTTCTTCTGATTTCACCCTTTGAATTCTGCCAAGGTTGACTTCGCCTTTCATACTTTTGGGACTGGTGAAATAAGTACCAGTTGAGTACTGGGGTCAGTGTAATCAATTGGCCCCCTCCCCCCTATAATTTTCTGATCTTGTGCCTATAATAGAAAGAATTCTTTTTCTTCTCCTTCTACTTCTCCTTCTTCTTCTTCTTCTTCTTCTTCTTCTTCTTCTTCTTCTTCTTCTTCTTCTTCTTCTTCTTCTTCTTCTTCTTCTCCTTCTTCTTCTTCTTCTTCTTCTTCTTCTTCTCCTTCTTCTTCCCCCTCCTCCTCCTCTTCCTCCAGGTGGTGGGTTAGCAGCATCATTAACATGCTGGGCAAAATGCTTAGTATTTTTGTCTATCTTCGCATTCTGAGTTCACATTCCGCTGAGGTCGACTTTGTTTCTCATCCTTTCGGGGTCGATGAAATAAGTACCAGTTGAGCACTGACTGGGGGTTAATGTAATTGGCTATCCCTTCCCACAAATTTCACCCCTTGTGCCTATAGTAGAAAAGATTATTATTATTATTATTATTATTAAGATGGTGATCTGACAGAATCTGACAAGAAGAAGAAAAAAAAAATGTCTTCTAGTTCAAATCCCTCTTAAATTGATTTTGTCTTTCATGTCATCTGGAGTCAATAAAATAAACTACCAACTAAAAACTGACAAACCACATCCTCCTAAAACTGCCGGCCTTGTGCCAAAATTCAAAACCATTGTTGTTCATTATATTTTTCAAATTACTTTATACTGTATTTTGATTTTGTTCTCCCCCCCCCCTGCTACCCCACTACACATCATTTCTCAAGCCCCACACTTCATAACCCGCCTCACGCCACCCCGCTGACAATCTTTTCATTTCTTTTGACATTCCTTATTTTTTACTTTTATTCACCATTCTTTCTTTCTTTCTTTCTGTTTTTTTATGTTTTTGTTTTTGTCCTTGTTCTGGATTCGGGGTGGTGGTGGTGGTCTTCAACTAAATGTTTTATGAGAGAAGGGAATGGAAGGCCAGAGGTGGGAGTGGAAAGGGATCTTATATCACACAAATATCATATGGAAACAACCTTACTTCTTTTTTACACATTCCTCTTCTCTAACCTTCCTCCCTCCCTCACTTGTCCCCCCTCCCAAAAAAACCTACCACCAGCACCACTGCCACTACTACACCATCATAACTACAACACCATCATCGCTGCCATAGCATGATTATTCATTTCAATCTTCATCCTTATCCTTATTATTATCATTATTATTGTTTGTTGTTGTTGTTGTTATTATCTCGAAGTGATGATGTCAGAATTCTTGTTGTGAACTGGAGCAGAACGTGTCATCAATTTACAAACCAGAGGCTCAAGATGACAGTCAGATATATACCCCCACATGCCCATGTACCCACACATTCACATGTATTTTTGAACATATGCATGTGTATGTGTGTGTGTGTGTATGTGTGTGTATGTTTCTCTATGTGCATATACATACATATATGTATATACCTATATATATATGCATACATATATGCACATATACATACATACATACATACACACACACACATATATATATATATAACATTCATGTATGCATATGTATACACATATGCATATACACTCATACACATACATATATATATATAAATTTATGTTTGTTTTACATTAAACTGAAGAATTCCTCAATACATTTTTTATTCTTTTACAAGAATGGTGCTGGAAGTGACTTTGAAAATTTTGGTCTGTCATCCTTTATCAGGTTAGCAAGCTAAAACTTCAAAATCAGTCAACACTATTCTTGTCAATGAATAAGGTGTATATATATGTATGTGTGTGTGTGTGTGTGTGTGTGTGTGTGTGTGTGTGTGTGTGTGTGTTGTGTGTGTATGTATGTATGTATGTATGTATGTATGTATGTATGTATGTATGTATGTAAGTAAGTAAGATGATAAAGAAATAAACAATTATCTTATGAACTACATTAGCTTACAGCTGTTTCTGCTACAAGATGCAGCGGACTCATAATTGAGTGCTTAAGTAACATCTTACAGCTTCATCAGAGCCTCAAATATATATATATAGTGTGTGTAAATATCAAATGAAAAAGATCTGACCAAATACTTTATAAGCTCTCTGTGAAGAAAACGAAGCAAACCTGGTTAACTAAATTGACCTGTGATAAGTAGAGAAATCCTCATAATCTATACTTAAACAAACCATTACCAGTCTAATTTGTAAATCCAAAGCTTAGTCACCAAGTATATTTGATATGGTGTTACAGTGTATCATAGAAAAGTCACAGAGTTAATAGATATTTATTCATTTTATTCCAGCTTACACATTTCTCAGATAAATTTGGAGAATCATAGTTCCCTAATACAATAATCACATTTATTAATTGATCCCATGATTCGAGCAAGTTTGGGATCAGTTAATGAATGCAATTATTGTATTAGGGAACTGTGATTCTCTCAACTTCATCATCATCATCATCATCATCATCATCATCATCGTTTAACGTCCGTTTTCCATGCTAGCATGGGTTGGACGGTTTTGACTGAGGACTGGCGGACCAGGTGGCTGCACCAGGCTCCAGTCTTGATCTGGCAGAGTTTCTACAGCTGGATGCCCTTCCTAACGCCAACCACTCCGAGAGTGTAGTGGGTGCTTTTACGTGCCACCTGCACAGGGGCCAGTCAGGCGGTACTGGCAATGACCTCGCTCGAATCTTTTTACATGTGCCACTGACACAGGTGCCCAGAACAAAATGTATAAATGGCCATTACCATTATGCCATTTAAAAATACATCTTGAAGTATGCTGTGATGCACCACAACTGTTTGAATAACATCCCATCTGTGAGGGACCGATGCATGATGGGTTAAAACAAAAACAATCATAGTGATTAATAAAGAATCTTGTGAATTCCATTTTCTTTCGCTTTCTCTCATATTTTATATGCTCAAATATACACACACATATATATGCGTTATTTACATATATGTGCACACAAACACACACGTATATATGTAATGTATGTATGTGTCTATATGTGTGCACCCTTGTCTTGATATTATGTGATGGTTGTAAATAGGCATCACCATCATACAAGCAGTGTTGTTCTTTCCAGTCTCCCATGAAAAACATGTCTAGGTATGGGTAAATATCACCTTGGTTAGAAATATGTGAGGGTTGGCAACAGGAAGAGCATCCAGGTGTAGGAAATCTGCCTCAACAAATTCTGTCTAATCCAATTAAAAGTGGATGCCAAATAATAATGATGATGATGATGATGTATGTGTGTGTGTGGAGAGATAGAGAGAGCGATGTACTTGAATATTTGGTAAAACAATCCCTTCTACTACATGTAGAAGGTCTGAAATTTAGTGGGGAGGGGTCTTGTTGATTCCAGGGCTTGACTGGTACTTACTTAACTTATCAACCCTGAAAGGATGAAAGGCAAAGTCAACCTTGGCAGAATTTGAACTCAGAATGTAAAGATGGCTGAAATGTTGCTAAGTATTTCTGTCCAGCAGGTTAACGATTCTGCCAGCTTGCCACTTATAATAATGGAAGATGAGAGCTTGAAGTAAAAATGCACAATATTCATTGCAGCACCTTCGGCAACAATACCAAAATTAGGCAATAGAAAAAAATAAGAAAGGTTTCTGTAAATAGGCGCAGGAGTGGCTGTGTGTTAAGTAGCTTGTTTACCAACCACATGGTTCTGGGTTCAGTCCCACTGCGTGGCACCTTGGGCAAGTGTCTTCTGCTATAGCCTCGGGCCGACCAATGCCTTGTGAGTGGATTTGGTAGACGGAAACTGAAAGAAGCCCGTCGTATATATGTATATATATATATGTATGTGTGTGTGTTTGTGTGTCTGTGTTTGTTCCCTTAGCATTGCTTGACAACCGATGCTGGTGTGTTTATGTCCCCATCACTTAGCGGTTCGGCAAAAAGAGACCGACAGAATAAGTACGGGGCTTACAAAGAATAAGTCCCGGGGTCGAGTTGCTCGATTAAAGGCGGTGCTCCAGCATGGCCGCAGTCAAATGACTGAAACAAGTAAAAGAGTAAAAGAGTAACCAAGATATGTTAAGAGAAATCGTAATTTCAACTGCATTTTATGTGAGCATATGTTGGAGGTTAGATGCTGAAAGTGAGAGCAAGCATGGCCTTTAAAATAAAATGCTATAGAAAGATGTTAAGATGTTTTGCATTCCTAATACAAAGTGTAGAACTAACGAGGGTGTTAGGAAATACATTCTTGGGAAGTCTGCAAATCAGTAGACTCTACTGTTAAGAAGCAGAAAATGAATTGGTTTGGTTATGTAATGTGACACGCTGTGGCACTCTTCCTTTATAAGAATATGATTATTCATGGGTAAAGGATAAAGGGAAAAGACCCCCTTCGGTCATGAATGATCTTGATATTGCACTTAGAAAGTTTCTCTCCAAGGTTCTTTATGGAAGACCAGCAGTCACCCATGCATGCCAGCTTCCCCCTCTCCACTCCACTGATGTTATACAAGGGAAAGGCTAAGGCTGATACAGCTTGGCACTGATGATGTCACAACTCATTTTTACAGCTGAGTGAACTGGATTTATGTGAAATAAAGTGTCTTGCTCAAGTACACAACACACAACCCAGTCTGGGAATCAGACTCACTACCTCATGATTGTTAGCCTGACACTCTAACCCAGTGCTTTTCAAACATTTTGCTGGAGAGGAACCCCAAGGAAACATTCCACTGGCTCGAGGAACCCCTGTGCAATAATTTCTGCACAGGAGACTTAAAAATTATTGCCGATTTTAGCATTTTTGTAACTTCTTGCGGAACCCCTGCACTGTACTGGCGGAACCCTGGTTGAAAACCACTGCTCTAACCACTGAGATGGGTAAAAGAGCTGTAGGAAGAACATGGTTGAGCAACATCAGGGAATTGTTGATGGAGAGGAAGATTAAGGAAAATATGAGGTGGTGGGGTGTTTGTTGCTACCTACTTATGACCTTCTTAGGATATACATTTTAATATACACATGCAGGTGTGGTTGGGTGGTAAGTAGCTTGTTCCCAAACCACATGGTTCTGGCTTCAGTCCCACTGCAAGGCACCTTGATCAAGTGCTTTCTACTGTATCCTTGAGGCCAACCAAAGCCTTGTGAGTGGATTTGGTGGACGGAAACTGAAAGTAGTTTGTTGTGTGTATATGTGTGTGTGTGTGTGTCTGTGTTTGTCCCTCTGCCATCACTTGACAACTGATGCTGGTGTGTTTTTGTCCTTGTAACTTAGCAGTTCGGCAAAAGAGGCTGATAGAATAAATACTAGGCTTACAAACAATAAGTCCTGGGGTCAATTTGTTTGACTAATACCCTTTAAGGTGGTGCTCAACCATGGCCAAAGTCAAATGACTGAACCAAGTGAAAGAATGCATGCACATGCACTTACAGACAATCACTTAACGGTTTTGCAAAAAAAAAAAAGAAAAAAGAGCAATAGCTTTAGTTCTAGATCTAGGAAAGAAGTAAGTTCTGAGATCAGTTTGTTTGACTGAACCCTTCAAGGCAGTGCCCCAGCATGGTCATTACTCTCAAGCTGGAACTAGTTAAAGTATTATATATATTATATATATATATATATATATATATATATATATATGAAGGCACATGGCTCAGTGGTTAGAGCGTTGAGCTTACAATCGTGAGGTTGTGAGCTCGAATCCCGGACCGGGCTACGTGTTGTGTTCTTGAGCAAGACACTTTATTTCACATTGCTCCAGTTCACTCAGCTGTAGAAATGAGTTGCGACGTCACAGGTGCCAAGCTGTATCGGCCCTTGCCTTTCCCTTGGACAACATTGGTGACGTGGAGAGGGGAGGCCGGTATGCATGGGCGACTGCTGGTCTTCCATAAAAAACAACCTTGCCCAGACTTGTGCCTCAGAGGGTAACTCTCTAGGTGCAAACCCATGGTCAGTGTCTGACCGAAGGGGGTCACCATATATATATACACACACTGGTTTTTAAAATTTTCTTTTAATTTTTATGCCGTTTAGTGTTAAGGAGAATTATGTATTACATCATACATACAGATGCACACACGTACATACATATATACATATGCATACACACACATATATATACATACATACACATGCAAACATACATATACACATACATACATACATGCATGCATGTATAGGCACACACACACACATTGACCCACACACATGCTCACAAACAGACAAAAGGGAACGCAGTGTAAATAACAGACAGAGTCAAGACTATTGAAAAGGTTGCAAGACGCAATGAAAATTTTAGGAAAATAAAAATAAGAAATAAGTGGAAATTTTACCGGTGAGTGTGTTAAATTATAAGGCCCCCCCCCCAAAAATGACTCTCCCCAGACACAACAGAATATTCGACACACAAACTCATATAAAGAATCTTGCAAACCAAATCCAAAAACGAAATATCTTTATATATAAAAGTGAAGTTGTGTGTCTGTCTCCTACGATTTAGATTCCTAACTACTCCCACATTTTGCAGTGCAGTTTAACCAAAACCGGGTATCTTATAGTTGTGATTCATATCGAGCCCGTCTGGGTGTTAGCGCGTGTCTACGATGAGTCTACGATTTAAAAAAAAATTTACCATCATTTTTTTCCATTTTAATGCATTTTTTCGCTATTATATAAGGGAAGTAACTCTCTAAAAATGTCTACGATGAGTCAACGATTTAAAAAAAAATTTACCATAATTTTTTTCCCATTTTTCATGCATTTTTTTGCTATTTTTTGGCTATAACTCTCTAAAAATGCTTATATAGTTATTTCCCTTACAAACCCGAGCAACGCCGGGCGATACTGCTAGTATATATATATATATAAAAGAAAGGAAGTATAACATTTTCCATGCTATTTTACCTTTTCTTTTTTTTTCTTCTAAATTTCAGGTCTCATAGAGAATCAAAAAAGCACTCTCGAGAAGAGAAACAAACAGAAACCACAGCTACTGACAAACCCAGAAACACCATTCCGCCTTGGAAAAAAGATCTTATTGAGAAAAAGAAGAAGAAACCTTTTGTGAGTGTCTTTTGCAATCTTTATATATAAAAGTGAGGTTGTGTGCTGTCTGTCTCCTATGATTTAGATTCCTAACTACTCCCACATTTTGCGGTGCAGTTTAACCAAAACTGGGTATCTTATAGTCGTGATTCATATCGAGCCTTCTGGGTATTAGCGCGCGTCTACGATGAGTCTACGATTTAAAAAAAAATTTACCATCAATTTTTCCCATTTTTAATACATTTTTGGCATATATAAGGGAAGTAACTCTCTAAAAATTTATTATTAAATCTCAGAACGTAAAAGGCTACAGTAACACCCCCTCCCCTTTTGTGGTTAGCCATATTGAGATGGCTATTATACTTTACATCTCTAAAAATGCTTATATAGTTATTTCCCTTACAAACCCGAGCAATGCCGGGCGATACTGCTAGTTTTATTTATTTTCTTTATGGCATTGGTGTGGTTGGGTGGTAAGTAGCTTGTTCCCAAACCACATGGTTCTGGTTTCAGTCCCACTGCATGGCACCTTGATCAAGTTCTTTCTACTGTATCCTTGAGGCTAACCAAAGCCTTGTGATGTTGATTATGAATTTTTAACTAACCATTTGTTGGTCCCTTGAATTTCTGATTCTGACACTGGACAAGGTAGCGTCTGTACAACTCAAGCAGGACTGGTAACGTCAGGGTCATCACTGTCATCGTCATTGTTCTCTTCTTTGCCCTCTGCGTCGTCATCATCATCATCATCCTCCTCCTTGTACTCATCCTCATTCTTTTCCTCCTCATTATCCTCCTCCTCCTCCTTAAAATTTCAAGCCTTTTGCCTACTGTGGAAAGAGTGTGTGTGTGTGTGTGCGCGCGGGTGCGCATGCATGTGCATGTGTGTGCATATATATTGTGTGCGGCGAGCTGGCAGAAACGTTAGCACGTTGGGCGAAATGCGTAGCTGTATTTTGTCTGCTGTTACGTTCTGAGTTCAAATTCCGCCGAGGTCGACTTTGCCTTTCATCCTTTCGGGGTCGATTAAATAAGTACCAGTTACGCACTGGGGTCGATGTAATCGACTTAATCCGTTTGTCTGTCCTTGTTTGTCCTCTCTGTGTTTAGCCCCTTGTGGGTAGTAAAGAAATATATATTGTGTGCATGTGTGTGTTTACTCTTGTCTTGACTTCACATGCTGATTGTAAACAAGCATCACCATCATACAAGCAGTGTTGTTTGTTTCCAGTCTTTGCGTCAAAAGCATGTCTGCTCGTGGACGTGAAAAGAGGCGAAGTTTGCTGACAAGGAAAGCATCCAGCTACAGAAAAATCTGTTTCAAAAAAATTGTCTCTGAACCATACAAGTGTGAAATAGCAGATGTTAAAACGATTATGAAAGAATGATGATAATAAGTTAAAAAGAAAAAAAAGACAAAAAAGATGGTATTTATTCAATTTCTAATTTGTAAAATTAATTAAACATCATATTAATAACAGTCACTGAATTTTGAACTAGTCTTTTATGTTTAAATTCCTTACTTCGGCGGCTATTCATTTCATGATAACACTGCTAAAATAGATTACCATTTAATACATATGATTAATTAATAAAAAAAAAAATTAATTATCTGTGTAAACAGTACCACTCATTATTCATTACAGAATGAATGAATAAAGTTCAGTGAATAGTGAAACGGTCCATATTGAATTTTTAAAGATTTAGTAGTTTTTTAGTGAATCAGATTCACTTGGGGATATTATTCATTTTTTTTGTTTTTCTTTCTATCAATATTTTATATTCAATTTGATTTTTAAAAAAGCATAATGATAATTATAAAAATATTAAATTTCCTTTGAAATTTAAAAAAAATATATATAAAGGGAGATGTATCACACACACACACACACACACACACACACACACACACACACACACATTCACACACACACACACACATACACACACACACACTCACACATTCACACACACACACACTCACACATTCACACACACACACATTCACACACACTCACACATTCACACACACCACACACACACACACTCACACCACACACACATACACACACACACACTCACACACACATTCACACACACTCACACACACATTCACACACACACACTCACACATTCACACACACACACACATACACACACACACACTCACACATTCACACACACACACTCACACATTCACACACACACATTCACACACACTCACACATTCACACACAACACACACACACTCACACACACACTCACACATTCACACACACACATTCACACATTCACACACACATACATTCACACATTCACACACACACACACACACGTTCACACCCCTTCCTTGCCAAAAAAAAAAGTTGCATATTTTAGACAGCTTTGATATGACAATGCAAAAAATTTGACACTTTTCAATAACATCTCTGACATATAATAGTCTCTCTCTGCTTGTGCATCTCTTTCTCTCAGTCTGTCTGTCTCAGTCTCTCTCTCTCCCCCACTTCCTTCCTATGAAAATTTTGTGTATTTTGATACAAGCTCTAAATAGTAATTGCTAACCTTATTTGATATAGCTATAGTATTTAAACACTACCACCACCACTGCCATCATCACCAACAGCAACAGCAAAATTTTGACAACAACACTTCATATCCCCATATCTGGTCTGATAAAACAAAAATGATAAAGAGTGGTTTTTAAATGGTTGTATTTGCTATATTAATTATCAGTGTTAAATGGCAATTTAAATGTGGAGCATTATCCTGTGATTGATCCATGGTATATGACAAAGTTAAAAAGATTGAAAACCACTGATTTAAAAAAAAGGATGGTGTATCCAGAACTGCTTAATCTTTGGTGTACATGTGTTCACTTTGTAAGACAGTAGGGTTGATTTGAGAGAAATTTAGCTGCTATTTCTAGCAAGTTGAGCAACCATGTAAAGACACGCGTATCTTTGACACGTGGCCGGGAAGCAAAATTCTTATCACAATTGCAATGAAACTTTTAAATAAAATTTTTTTTATTTGTCTACTCACTTCTATATATATTTATATATACAGAGTATGATGGGTAAATTGCCGCCATTTTATATTTTTTATTTTGCGCATGTGCATTGTTTGTTTTTGATTTTGTCGACTACACAGCATAGTAGGGTCTGTTGGGCACTATCTGTGAGAAAAACAGCACCATGATGCAATTCACTTTGCCAGAAATTTGGAATCGACATGCTGTACTGCTTGGTATTCTCACCAGAAGCCCCGATACGAATATTTCAGAGTGTTTGTGTGTCAATCTGAGGAGAGTGCAGAGGAACTGGAAAGAGTCGGATGAGTCTAATGGTGATTACGAAGGTACGGCAGCTTGGAAAACTCACTCTGATCATTCTGAAAAGAAAAGAATTCCTGGATTTGTTGGTGAGATCCAGGCCATGATTGATAATGATCCTTCAATCAGGTTCATCACCAGGAACACTGGAGTATCTGAGTTTCTTATCAGGCAAGTAGTGCATGAAGACATTTGGTATTCCTCATACAAGATGAGAAAGGGGCCAATTTCTAAACATCAGGGTCAAGATCAAAGACTGCACTACAAAGGTTTTGAACAAACTCAGGTATCCCCCTCCAACCGAACATGCTTTGGTTTTCTCAGACGAGAAGTATTTTTGCCAGGATCAGATGGAGAACATACAGAACAACTGTTGGCTTGCCATGTCCACAAAACATGTACTGAGAATGATAAAAACCAAACATCCATTCAACATCATGGTGTTTGAAGTGATGACTAATAATGGTGACGTTATGCCTCCATCTACTACAACCAACACTGCGGAGTTAGATGGCCGGATGTTAGTGTTGATGTGGTTGCAGAAATTGTCTGATAGCAATGACTGGTTTCTCCTACTTGTGTAGCATGGTGCAGAGACTTGTTGCCAGACATAGGGTCTTCTCGTAGCCATCCTCTTGACTCAGGGAAGCACTACCTCCTCCAAGTACTTGATGTAGGCCTCCATGTTGAGGCCGTGTGGGAAGATAAATGGAGGCATAACGTCGCCATCACTAGTGATCACTCCAAACACCATGATGTCGACTGGATGTTTGATTTTTATCACTCTCCATACATGTCCTCAGATTGACACCCAAACACTCTGAAATGTTCATATTGGAGCTTCCGGTTCAAATGCCAAGCTGTACAGCATGTCATTTCCAAATTTCTGGCAAAGTGAATAGTGTCATGGTGCTCTTTATCTCACAGATGCTGCCCAACTGACTCTACAATACTCTGTAAGCAACAAAATCAAAAACAAACAATGCACATGCATGTAATTATGAATATAAAATGGAGACAATTTATCCATCACACCCTGTGTGTAATGATGGCTACAAACATGTGTTCGAGTATTGCTGTCACTTGATTGAAAGCCCTACATATGTGAGGGCTATGACCAGCCATTTTTGCAACAGGTCTTACTTTCTTTTCAAGCGGTGCCTGTGTGTGATGATTTTTATAGCGGGGAAGGATTTGCACAAATCCAATCCCACTCTCTGAACAGGGACAACATAAACTCGAAAAGAAGAACTAGTTTACATCATCAAATATTGTCAGTTCCCAGGTTTTCTCACAGAGTTTCTTTCTCCTTGAGAGATATTGTAACAACAACAGAAGAGCCTCCTACTCCCAGTGGGCCAAGCCAGGTATTTCCATGTCCCTGCACATACATACATACATGCATACATCCACATGTACACATATTGTTGGATGGCCATTGACCACTCATGAGCTCTTCCACCCTTTGAAAGGTCTTATTTTTTGTACTGCAGTGTGTCCAACAATCACCCTCCTCACCAAGCAAGCTTGATGGGGTTCCCAGTTCAGTCACCGCTGACCTGACCATGCAACAGGTTGTACTGGGATACATGTTACCAATAGTACCCATGAGTGATCTGACCATATATATATGGACATGGAAGCACTCCATCGGTTATGATGACGAGGGTTCCGGTTGATCCGATCAACGGAACAGCCTGCTCGTGAAGTTAATGTGTAAGTGGCTGAGCACTCCACAGACACGTGTACTTAACGTAGTTCTCAGTGATATTCAGCGTGACACAGAGAGTGACAAGGCTGGCCCTTTGAAATACAGGTACAACAGAAACAGGAAGTAAGAGTGAGAGAAAGTTGTGGTGAAAGAGTACAGCAGGGATCACCACCATCCCTGCCGGAGCCTCGTGAAGCTTTTAGGTGTTTTCGCTCAATAAACACTCACAACGCCCGGTCTGGGAATCAAAACCGCAATCTTACAACCGCGAGTCCGCTGCCCTAACCACTGGGCCATTGTGCCTCCATATATATACATATATATGCACACACACAGACATGTATGTATGTATATTTGTATATAACCAACTATACTATTTTGCTGTGTGATTACAACTTCAACTTAGTTGTGAAACCACAAAACCTCACATTTGATTTTTCTGTCACATCTTTTTGTCTCTGTCCTCTTGTTCAGTTTAAAAATACTTAAATATAAATTACTATTACCAACCACATGGTTCCGGGTTCAGTCCTACTGCGTGGCACCTTGGGCAAGTGTCTTCTACTATAGCCTCGGGCCGACCAAAGCCTTGTGAGTGGATTTGGTAGACGGAAACTGAAAGAAGCCCGTCGTATATATGTATATATATGTGTGTGTCTCACAAGGCATTGGTCGGCCTGGGGCTATAGCAGAAGACACTTGCCCAAGGTGTCACGCAGTGGGACTGAACCCGGAACCATGTGGTTGGTTAGCAAGCTACTTACCGCACAGCCACTCCTGTGCCTATGCTTATTATCCAATCATCTCATCCTTGTTTTGCCCCTAGATTTCCTGCTGGTTGGCTCAGTTTGAAGAATCTGTCTTGCAATTCTTTCCTGCAACATTTTGAAGCTGTAATCTCTCAATGCAGAGAAGTAGTGACTCAACATGGAGTGACCCCCTCACCTCCTGATCTCTGAGCTATGCACCCTGTTGAGTAATGTTATTCCAGAGAACTTTTGGAAGAACCTTATCTCTACTTCTTTTTGCTTGCTTTATGCTCTTGCTTGATGGGGTTGGAGTCATCCCAGGTAATGCCCTTCTGCATCTTTCATGGTGATGTCGAGCCTCTAGAAATCTTCCACAATCATGTCTGAGTCTAGCCATCTGGTACAGGGCCTGCCACGAGGCCTCTTCTAGCCCACAGTTGCTGCATTGAATGAAAGTAAAGCTCTGATAGGATGATCTAGAAGGAAATGGAGAACATGTCTGTACCAGTGCATACAGTGGGTAGCTATGAGGTGGGAGGCTGCAGGCTGACAAGTGTGCGCATGCAGTTCTTTGTCGGAAACACAATGGTACCATCTGATGTTCTCGATGGTTCTCCAGCTTGGCTTGGACTTGGCAGGGCTCTTAGTTATGAGAGCCCAACTCCATTTTTGCTGCTTGTATTTGCAATCACACTCATTTGGTCATTACTCAACATTCAGGACATAATTTAATATGAAATTTTGATGGAAGGTTTTTAACTCAAATCACTTTTAAAATGGAAAGCAGGAAGTTTGTATTGTAGCAACATTGGCAGTGTGAGGTAGGTTAGTATAGAAAGAGTCTGGAAGGATGTCAGCGATAATATTTACTGGATGGGAGAGCGAGGCAGGGTTTTTATTACCAAATAATGGAAGTTTTGAATATATATAGTAGAAGACACTTGAAGAAACTTAGAAGGACACTGCTTATATGAGAGTGACCCTCGTTTACAACTATCACATGATATCAAGGCAAGGAGAGTAACACACACACACCATGCACACACGCAATACACATACGCACAACACACACGCACACAACCCAATTTCACTCATGTCATATGGGTTGACCAAATAGGAGAAATACTGAATATGTTAGTGTATGTGTGTGTGTGTGTGTGTGTGTGTGTGTGTGTGTGTGTGCTTGTGTGCGTGTTTGTAATAGATGTGTGTATGAAAAGGTTTACTGTATGTGCGTTGTGTATGACTTATGTTAATGTGTGTCATTGAATAAGTGTGACTTTATTAGTATATATATATGTGTGTGTGTGTGTGTGTGTGTGTGTGTGTGTGTGCGTGTGTGTGTGCGTTACTAACTACTCTATGTAGGTTAATAACGGTTGTATGTGTGCATGTATTAGTGTGTATGTGTTTGTTAAATAATGTGTGTCTGTTTATAAATGGATGTAAAAGTTTGACTATATTTGTATAAGTGTGTTTTTAAATAGCTTTGTGTGGATTAATACTATCTATGTGTATAAATATATTAATGTGTGTGTGTGTGCTATAAAAAAGCAGTATCCGTGTTAGTAATAGTTGTGTGTGCGAATATGTTATTGTATATGTGTTTACCTATGTTATTAAATAGCTGTATTTGTGTTTATTAGAAACTGTATGTGTGAATATATAAATCTGTGTGTCTGTGTGTGTGTGTGTGTGTGAATATGCTGGTGTTTATGTACTCTTTTATTTGTTTCAGTCATTTGACCGTGGCCATGCTGGAGCACTGCCTTTAATGTGTGTGTGTGTGTGTGTGTGTGTGTATGTTTATTAAATAGCTGATGTGATTCTACAAATTGTCATCGTTTTTTTTGTTTAATATATTTCGAGTCCTGGGGTGTTATAATAATAAAAACACCACCACCACCAACAACAACAGCAGCAACATGGACATCAGAAAATACAATTTATCTAAAAACAATAAATAGAAATAAGAAGTAAAGCTTGAATGTCATTTGTCTCATTGTAATATCAGTCAGGGGTAGATAATTGGTCTAAAAATATCTACTACACATTTGGGCTGCTACACCCGCACCCATAAACACACACACACCTCATGCAATACACATACTTACTCCCATAGCCCCCACACACACATATATGCACTCACACACATACATATACACACACTAACTACTATAGCCAACTCATATGCATGTACACACAGACAGATACACACATGTACATATACACGTTAACTCCCAGAACCCCCACTTACACACACACACACACTCACACAGCTTACCCATACGCATGCATACCCTCACATATACACGCATGTTTACACACATACATGCACACACAAACACACACACATTCACTCCCATAGCTACCCCCACCTATACACACATACATAAATATATGTTCACGCTTCACACATACATACACACATTCACTATTATATCACCCACCATATGTACACACACACACACACACACTCATTCCATAGTCCACCCATACTCAGACACTCATACACACATATATATACACACTCACATACATACATTCACACACACACACACACACTCATTCCCATAGTCCACCTATACTCACCGACACACACATATACACACTCACATGCATACATTCACACACACACACACTCATTCCCATAGTCCACCCATACTCAAATACACATACACATATTTATAGACACTCACACGCATACACTCACACACACACACTTATTCACAGACATGCATACATTCACTCCCCTAGCCCACCCATACACATATACACACACATGCACACACACATACATACATCCTGTTATTGTAATCTTTAACTGTGACATTACCCATGTTCCATGATATAATGTTACAGCATGTGTACTAGCATATAGTTATGGTTATATTTATGTTTAAATGGCAGATTTGGTAGAGTGTTGAATAAAAAATGTCCTGTTCTGATTACACTTGCCTTTCATTGTTCCATGGTGGATAAAACAGTTGACTTTTCATGCGGAAAATGAATATTTCACCAAATGTGACTCTGAGTTCTGAGTTTTTACATTTAAATAATTTTCAATTCAAACAAATGGATGAAGTAAATCTAACAAACTTACACACTCTCTCTCTCTCTCTCACACACACACACGTGTGTGTATGTATGTATATATATGATGATGATGATGATGATATATATATATATATATATGTAATATAATATGTGACAATTATTCGGTTGTTGTGATAAAACTCTGAGTTTCTGATGCTGGGGCAGAAATCTGCTCCGGCATTTCATCAGTTATTAAGACAGTGATTGTCTTAATAACTGACGAGATGCTGGAGCAGGTTTCCACCCCGACAACCGAATAATTGTCACATATTATATTACAGATAAATTCCTCTATTTACATAATATCGAGGTCTCATTCATTCTGTTGTTGTCATACCACTACTATTAATAATATATATATATATATATATATATGTTCATCACATATGACTGACAAATGAGAACTTTTGAGTAACAGTTTTGTAAAGATTCTGAAGCCTTGATAAAAGTTTGTAATGCATGCATCATACCAACGCCATCCTGCCACATACAATAGTGAAATATAACACTGTAGCATATTATGTAACCTGATGAGGTTTCTTCTGCATTGTGGGGTGCATTTGATTCCATTATATGATTACCTCTTCCAGCAGGGGACAGTGCAGATGTAAGCCGAAACAATTGTTGTGCTAAAGGAAGCTTACAGTACACTCTGTCTTTCCTATCAATTATTTTATGTATATTCTTCTATTCTTTTATTTGTTTCAGTCATTTGACTGTTGCCATGCTGGAGCATCTTCTTTAGTCAAACAAATCGACCCCAGGACTTATTTTTTGTAAGCCTAGTACTTATTCTATCAGTCTCTTTTGCTGAACTGCTAAGTTATGGGATGTAAACACACCAACATCAGTTGTCAAACGCTGGTGGGGGGGACAAACACAGACACATAACACACACACACACACACACACACACACACACACATGATTGGCTTCTTTCAGTTTCCGTCTACCAAATCCACTCACAAGGCTTTGGTCAGCCCGAGGCTATAGTAGAAGACTCTTGCTCAATGTGCCATGCAGTGAGACTGAACCTTGAACCATGTGATTGATAAGCAAGCTACTTACCACACAGTCACACCTGTGCCTATATAGGGTACAGTGAATAAACTGTCATTTAAATTATGCAAAAGTGAAAATAACACCGACATCTCATTTTAACAGATATATTTACCAAAATTACATAAAAATATCTTGAAATACTAAAGAATAAATTTATTCAATAAAATCGCCATTGGCTTCAACCATGGCCTCAAGACAACTTTGCAATCTCCTGTAACTCTTCTGGATGGTCTCTCTGTTTAAGTTAGTGAATGCTGCCATAATCCTTGCCTTCAATTCATCTTTGGTGTTGCAAGGAGTTTTGTTGAGCTCTCACTCAACTGCACTCCTCATATAATAATCAAGGGTTTTACAGTCTGGGGAGTTAGGTGGCCAGATGTTAGGGGTGATGTGGCCACAGAAATTGTCTGACAACCATGACTGGGTTCTCCTGCTTGTGTGGAATGGTGCAGCGTCCTATTGCTAGACACAGAGTTTCCAGTAGCCACCCTCTTGACTTAGGGCACCACTACCTCCTGCAGGCACTTGATGTAGGCCTCTGTGTTGAGTCTGAGTCAGTGTGGGAAGATGAATGGAGGCATAACGTTGCCATCACTAGTGATCACTCCAAACATCATGATGTTGACTGGAAGTTTGACTTTTATCGCACTCTTGGTACATGTCCTCAGATTGACACCCAAACACTCTGAAATGTTTATATTGGAGCTTCCTGCATGAATGCCAAGCAGTACAGCATGTCATTTCCCAATTTCTGGTGGTTGAAAAACATTGGTAGTGTATATCATATATGATACCTGGGTGCCAGGGAAATATGTCCTGTGTATCGCATGTGATATGCATGACAGACAAAAGGTTAAAAGCCAGATGTACTTTGTCAAACCAGTATAGTCTTTAGGGAGTGGATTGTTAACTGAAAAATATTTTTTGGACTACAGGCTATCAATTCTGAAAGACCTAAATTGTTTAATGGGTAATTTGTGAAATTAAGACAAATTGGGATAACAGTACAAAAATTAATAGTTTCTATTTATGTAACATATTATGAGTAGAACTAAAACTTAATTTAAGAATATCCCTATTAATTATCTCATGATGTGTCTGATTCCCTTAAAAATACATATAAATAAAGTAATGCTAGTGATACTTGTGTTCACATTAAGATAGAATGCAATCTTGAAGTAAATAACTTTACTTTTTCTGTCTTCTCTTGTCTGAGAAATATTCCTCATCATCATCATCATCATCATCATCATCATTACTATCTATTTTGGATTACCTTATTATCTTTAAACAATTTTAGGTTGCTTTATATGATTTTACATAGTAAATACCCTTCCTGCAAACCTTAACTGCTCGACGAGCCAGCTAGGTGGCGATTGACTGAGTGATGAACACAAAATAACTCTAAATGAATTGAGATTTTCCTCTTAGCTGGAGAAGGAAAACAAAACATCTAAGTGGCAGTTATTGACAATGCTCAAAGAAGGGAGATAATTTCATAGGAATTAATTTCACAGTAAACCACATTTTCATGCTTAACCCTTTCGTTACCAAACCGCCCCAAAAAAATTTTGGTTAATGTGACCAAACCGCCCAAAGCCGCCCGAATTTACCTATTCATATTTAAATGAGAATATCAGAGCAAATCTCTTTAGTACATTCGTGAAAACATGTATTATACTTTGTAAAGAGTTCAACTACTGTTTTGTACAAAAATCGAAGTGTAATTTTAATTCCGTGAATTTTGGGAGATTTTTTTCCAAAATTTGTTCCTATTGTGTTTTCAAAATTTGTAATTCTGACAAAAAATGGATACGAATTTCATTATATCAAGCAGCGAGTCAGAATTCGAAGGATTTTCTACTGAAGACCTTGATAAATCTAACTCTATGACTGAAAAAAAAAAGCACGTGGTATTTGATAATGAATCTGATGTTTCATTTTCCGAAAATGAAAACAGTGAATCCGAGAGCTCCGACAGCAGTAAAGAAAATGAATTGGCACCTGAATGGAGTGAAAATTTAAAAACTGTTTCTTTCAGTGATTTTTCTGAAGAAACTGGACCAAGCCACAGACTTTCCCAGGAGAGTAAAGCCTTAGACTATTTCTTTTTACTTTTTCGAATGAGCCTATTTGAAATCATTACGGCGGAAACGAACCGTTACGCTAAATGTAAACAAAACGAAAGAAAGGATAGTTAGTGGTTTCCCACAACCTTAAATGGAATTAAGACTATTTTGCCATAAATATGGGTATCAGAAAGTTACCCAGAATAACAAATTCTATCGTAAAATTTTGTTGTATACCCAATTGAATATTACCCATTTTCTATAGCGATGTTTGAACAAAATTTTAATAATTTTATATTTTGTTGAATTTACCTGTATCTACCTGCAATTAGAGTCACTTTGTGACAAAAATTATAGTATAGAATTGGTTGAGAACATTTCATTAAATTATCTTCCAAAATTCACGTGAATATATTGATAAATAAAAAAGTTATAATTGTTTAATGAAACCAGACTAAATTTATGATTATGTAAGAAATTAATTGAAACACAAGGGGTGTATTTTGGTCAGAAATATAGTAACGAAAGGGTTAATGAGGATCCCTGATTTTTGTTATTGGACGAGAGTACAGTTACGGACATATTGCAGTGTTATAAGATTTTATCAGTGAAGCATAGTCTTCATGAAATTACTTTTATCAGTGGATAGAGAATGTTAGATGAATGGTAAGAGTTTAGGCTACTATAATCTGCATTAATATAAAGAGTATATGAAGCAATTAGATTACATTCAATGGTGACACTTCAGCTCAGGAGTTCAGGAGTTTTGGGGGTATGTAAAGTTACACACTTGTCGCTTTTACTTCCTGGTCAGCTCTGGCCCCATTATGAGTCAAATATATGAAGCTGGTCCCATAGTTAAGGCATAGAGAACAAAATAAAAAAAATAATAATGAAATTATTGTATACAGTGCTCAGGTGCACCATAACTTGTCAAAAGTGCATATAAAGCATATGCAGTAATGTACAAATGTCTGGAAAGTGAACAGTGTATGAGTCAGATACATGCTTGCGTGTGCATGGAGAGGAGAAAATCAGGTGTAGTGTTGGCGAATCTCAGGAAGCATGGAAGTTTTGAAGGATGCAGTGCTCCGATAACTAACAACTGATGCCGGCAGTTTGTTCCATACTTCAGCAACTCTTACGAGGGGCGTTCAATAAGTAATGCCCCTGACCCACTTCCCATAGCAGTAGAGCAACGAAACTTAGCACAGTTATTAGTCTTTTTCTACATAGGAACCATCTCCCATCGTTTGATGCAGCTCTGGAGACTGTTTTTGTAGAAGACCCTAGCTTGGTCCTCCAACCAGGACGTGACTTCAGAAATCAAGGCTACATCATCATCCTTTCAAAAACAACTTCATGGCTGGGAAGAGGTGAAAATCAGAGGGTGCAAGGTCAGGAGAGTAGGGGGGATGGGGGAGGAGTTCATAGTCGTACGCCTGTGCTTCTGATCTGGCAACACACGAGTTGTGGACCGGAGCGTTGTCCTGCAGGAGGAGGATGTCTTTGCTGATCTTGCCCCCACATCTTGATTTTGATAGCTTCTCTTAATTTCCTCAAAAGTGAAGCATAATAGGCTCCTGTAATTGTGGTACCCTTTGCCAGGAAATCTATCATCACTACTCTGTCCTGGTCCCAGAAGACTGTGAGCATGACCTTGCCAGCAGAGGGCTGCACCCTTGCCTTCTTTGGAGGAGGTGAGTCACGGTGCTTCCACTGCATTGACTGGGCTTTGGTCTCTGGATCATAGTGATGGACTCAGGTTTCATCCTGTGTAATCAGTCTTTTGAAAAATTTTGACTCATCTTCTTGGCACATCTCCAAATTCATCCTCAAGCACTCGATGCGTTCTTGCTTCTGGAAAGGTGTGAGCAACCTGGGAATCCATCTGGCAGACACCTTTTGCATATGCAAATGGTCATGAATGATAGTTTCCACAGATCTGGTACTAATCTTGACCTCATGGGCTATTTGGTGAATAGTTATGCGTCGATCTTCCAAATGGCAGCCTCAACTTAACGGACAGATGCCTCATCAATGGCAGAAGGGGTCGACCAGATCTGGGAGCTGTTTCCACAGAGTTCCGACTATGTTTGAATTCACGATGCCAGCGTTTTACAAGGTCATATGATGGGGCATCATCACCATAAGTTACTTTCATTTCATCAAAAGTCTCCCGTGGTGTGCGTCCTTTCAAATACAAAAACCGGATCACTGCTCGACACTCAACAGGCTCAATTTCACACTTGACTCAGTTCAAACACCTGTAAATCAGAAACCACAATTAGTTCAGAGCTGTAATTTGCCACTTGATCTATAGAGATATAAATAATTTCAGCTAGATCAAACAACTGCAAGTGGGTCAGGGGCATTACTTATTGAACGTCCCTCGTAGTGTGAAAAAAATGTTTCCGAAAGTCATGGGAGCTGTGTTGTTTTCTGACTTTGTAAACATGTCTACAGGTGTTAGACAGGTGGAGTTTGAAAAGGTGCTAAGTGGAAGGCTGGCTTGTAGACAACACAAACAATACCAATGACACAGGCACTGCCACCACTAAAACTGCAATTGGCACCAATAATATTCATTTCAAATTTTGGCCCAAGGCAAGCAATTTTGGGAGAACGGACTAAGGATTACATCAGCCCCAGTGCTCAACTGCTACTTATTTTATTGACCCGAAAATGAGGAAATGCTAGAAATTGCAGCTAAATCTTTCTCAATCTACACACCACCACTGATACCACCATAACCATCATAATCATCACCATCATCCTTTTTTAATGTCCTCTTTTCCATACTTGCATGAGTTGGATGGAGTTCCTTGAGTGTGGTGGATTTTCTTTTCTATGACCAAATGCCCTTCCTGTTGCCAACTCTCACCTGTTTCAGAATAAGGTAATATTTTCCTATAACAAGACATGTTTGCATGGAATATTAGAAATGAAGGACACTGCTTAATTGTTGGTGACACTTGTTTACAACTATCAAGTAATATCAAAGGCAAGGACACACACACATACACACACAATAGGCTTCTTTCAATTTCCATCTACTAAATCCACTTACAGATTGGCTGACTTGGGGCTATAGTAGAAGACACTCTAGCTCAAGGTGCCATGCTATGAGACTGGACTTTGGTTTGGAAGCAAACTTCTTTAGCACATCCATGCCAGCACCCTTCACTTACAGCCATTGTGTGTGTGTGTGTGTGTGTGTGTGTGTATTCTCTTTGTTTCAGTCATCTGACCGTGGCCATGCTGGAACACTGCTTTTAGTCAAACAAATCGACCCCAGGACTTATTCTTTGTAAGCCTAGTACTTATCTTATCAGTCTCTTTTGCCGAACCGCTAAGTTATGGGGACGTAAACACAGCAACATCGGTTGTCAAGCGATGGGGTAGGGGACAAACACAGACACACAAACACACACACACAAACACACACACACACACACATACGACGGGATTCTTTCAGTTTCCATCTACCAAATCCACTCACAAGGCTTTGGTCGGCCCAAGACTACAGTAGAAGACACTTGCCCAAGGTGCCACACAGTGGAACTGAACCTGGAACCATGTGGCTGGTAAACAAGCTTCTTACCATACAGCCACTCCTGCGCCTATCTATTATATCTAGGAAAAGAAAATAAATTAGATGGAATGGCCATGGCTGCTTACCACTACACACTACACCACAGCCATCACCATCATAGCCATCTCTACAACCACTATATACTACTACCTCCACAGCAACCATCACCATCACCACCAATACCACCACTGGCGTTACCACCACTGCCACTGCCAACACCACCACCATCATTATCATTGCCATCTACCTCGACACATGTGTTTCACTAACGCCCCGCCCCCCCTATGTTGTTAACTCCACCCTAAAATTTCTGAAAAACCATCAATCTTGTAACAGACATACATCCTTGTGCACACGTCTATGTCTATGTACAGACATAGATGTATACATGTATGTGTACTTGCATAGCTACACGAAAGCATACACTTCTGGATATACACGTATGCATTCTTATACACACTCACACACACACACACACACACACACACACACACAACACACACACACACACACACACACACACATAGGATGCAGATTATGAAAACAAACATTTATCTGAGCATCTTTATCTTTCTCCCCCCCTCTCTCTCTCACTCCCCTCCCAACATTACTTCGTTCCCATGCTGGCGGCAGCGGTGGTGGTGGTGGTGGTGGTGGGTAGCACTTAAGGGCAAGACAACAAAAACAAGAAACAAACACATCATCCGGAACAACCAATAAGAAAAATCCAACTGGCATCATCATCACCATCATCATCATCATGACCATCATCATCATCATCATCATCATCATCACCATCATCACCATCATCATCATGACCATCATCATCATCATCATCATCATCACCATCATCATCATCATCATCATCACCACCACCACCACCAACACCATCACCACCAACACAATCATCATCGTTGCCTGCAGAATTGGCACCATTATTATAACCATCATCACCATCATCACCATCAACGACACTGTCAGTGTCATCATCATTATCATCATCTGCGTCTTCAACATTATTCTCATCACCCCCATCATCCTTATCGTCGTTGCTGTCTTCCTCCTCCTCGTCAACATCATCATCGTCTCAAAGATAAATACAAACTTCCCCCCTCTCTCCCCACGAACACACTGTTTCCTAGTTGAATGTGGTGTAAAGACATCAGCTGTAGACAAGTTTCCTTTGCTGAAGGCCAACAATGAATGAAGAGAGTGAAGGAGTGAGGAAGTTGTTTGTGTAAGGCACAGTTCTCTCTTTACCACCTCATCTAGCTGTTTCATTTCTCTTGAAATACATAGAAACCCCCCCCCCCAAAAAAAAGAGAGAAAAAAAATATATATAGGCGCAGGAGTGGCTGTGTGGTAAGTAGCTTGCTAACCAACCACGTGGTTCCGGGTTCAGCCCCACTGCGTGGCACCTTGGGCAAGTGTCTTCTACTATAGCCCCGAGCCGACCAATGCCTTGTGAGTGGATTTGGTAGACGGAAACTGAAAGAAGCCTGTCGTATATATGTATATATATATATATATATGTGTGTGTGTGTGCGTGTATGTTTGTGTGTCTGTGTTTGTCCCCCTAGCATTGCTTGACAACCGATGCTGGTGTGTTTACGTCCCCGTTACACTTAGCGGTTCGGCAAAAGAGACCGATAGAATAAGTACTGGGCTTACAAAAAGAATAAGTCCTGGGGTCGAGTTGCTCGATTATAAAGGCGGTGCTCCAGTATGGCCGCAGTCAAATGACTGAAACAAGTAAAAGAGAGAGAGAATATATATACATCAAACTCACTTATTAGCCCTATCCCCATTTGTGTGTGTGTGTGTGTGAATGCATATATACGAAAATCCAAAGTTTGCGTGTGTCTGTGTGCTTGCACGTGTTCCTTCTTCTTTTCTGGCTTTGATATTTTACAAATTTCTTGCATCTTTGTTTTTGTTTTAAAGAATTTTAATGCATACATACATACATATATACATACATACATACATACATATATACAAACACACATACACACACATATATATATACATATATATATATATATATATATATATATATATATATATATACTCTTTTACTCTTTTTTTTTTTAATTGTTTCAGTCATTTGACTGCGGCCATGCTGGAGCACCACATTTAGTCGAGCAAATCGACCTCGGGACTTATTCTTTGTAAGCCCAGTACTTATTCTATCGGTCTCTTTTTGCCGAACTGCTAAGTGACGGGGACGTAAACACACCAGCATCGGTTGTCAAGCGATGGTGGGGGGACAAACACAGACACACAAACATGTACACACACATACATATACATATATATACATATATACGACAGGCTTCTTTCAGTTTCCATCTACTAAATCCACTCACAAGGCATTGGTCGGCCCGAGACTACCTGCTTTTAATGCAGGTAATTTATTCCATTGCCCTCTGCCTTTTAATTCATGCAATTGCAAAAAACCATATTATTCATGGTATGACCCATATATATATATATATATATAGCCAAGAAAAAAGTAAGAACAATGGATCAGTAATTCGGTACAATTGTTTCATACTGAGAACATGTTTATTTGAAGCTGCAAATATTACAGCAAATATAATGTCAAGTATTCATCAGCCAAATCACATATATGTTTTCCAACCATCCTAGAAAGTGTAAATATCCTTATGAAGCATTCAGAGTGAGTTCTATGACTTTGAAGTAAGGTAATAAGCAGACTTTATATGTCTTCCAACAATGCACAGTTTTTTTTTTTTAATTTTAAAAAGATTATTAAAGTATTCTGGTGCATCTAAGTACCATATTCATTTGAATTCATTTGAATCTTAATTGTTTTGCTGAAATATATATATATATATATATATATATATATATATCTACATACACATATATACACACACACACATCATGCTTCTCTCAGTTTCCACCTACCAAATCCACCCACAAAGGTTTGGTTGGTCCAATGCTATAATAGAAGATGCTTGCCCAAAATGCTACGCAGTAGGTCTGAACCTGGAATGATGTGGTTGGAAAGCAAGCTTCTTACCATATAGCCATGCCATTTAATCTCCATTTAGTTTTAGTAAGGCTATGTATGAGGCTGTAGTTTGCCTCAGTAGAAACTTCTGCTGGTGGGAGAAGCCTGTTGATGCCAGTATAAATAATGGTTTCTTAGACTTATACAACTCGGTCCTTCATAGAGTTCTGTTTTTGTCCTTTGCTTGTTTCAGTCATTTGATTGTGGCCATGCTGGGGCACCACCTTGGAGGATTTTTTTAAAGTCGAACAAATCAACCCTAGGACTTTTTTTTAAGCTTAGTACTTTTTTTTAAGCTTAGTATTCTGTTGGTTTCTTTCATTGAATTGGTACGCTTCAGGGTCATAAATAATCAATGGTGAGGGACAAACACAGACACAAAGATACACACACACACACACACATGTATATATTCGTTTGTTCTTTTACTTGTTTCTGCCATTTGACTGTGGCCATGCTGGTGTACCACCTTTAGTCGAGCAAAGTGACCCCAGGACTTATTCTTTGTCAGCCTAGTAGTTATTCTATCAGTCTCTTTTGCTGAACCGCTAGGTTACGGGGACATAAACGCACCAGCATCAGTTGTCAAGCGATGTTGGTGGGGGGACAAACACAGGCACACATACATATATATATATATATATGTACAACAGGCTTCTTTCAATTTCCATCTACTAAATGCACTCACAAGGCTTTGGTCAGCCCGAGGCTATAGTAGAAGACACTTACCCAGGTGCCACACTGAGGGGCTGAACCGGAACCATAGCCACTCCTGCACCTATAGCAACTTACCACAGAGCCACTCCTATATATATATATATCATCGTTTAACGTCTGCTTTCCATGCTAGCATGGGTTTGTGTGTATGTATGTATGTATATATGTGTGTGTGTATGTGTCTGTATATGTGTGTGTGTGTATGTGTCTGTATATATGATGGACTTCTTTCAGTTTCCATCTACCAAATCCACTCACAAGGCTTTGGTTGGCCTATGGCTATAGTAGAAGACCCTTGCCCAAGGTGCTACACAGTAGGATTGAACCTAGAACTACAGAGCAATGCCTGTGCCTAACTGTTACCTTACTTTTTATCACAATTGTCTCCATTGCTAATTTATATTCATCTAAAAGTGTAAATAGTGATAGAAAAACATAGCTTACAGTAAAGTAGAAAAAATTCGCAGGAGTGGCTGTGTGGTAAGGAGCTTGCTAACCAACCACATGGGTCCGGGTTCAGTCCCACTGCATGGCATCTTGGGCAAGTGTCTTCTGCTATAGCCTCGGGCCGACCAATGCCTTGTGAGTGGATTTGATAGACGGAAACTGAAAGAAGCCTGTCGTATATGTGTATATATATATATGTGTTTGTGTGTCTGTGTTTGTCCCCCTAGCATTGCTTGACAACCGATGCTGGTGTGTTTATGTCCCCGTCACTTAGCGGTTTAGCGGAAGAGACCGATAGAATAAGTACTGGGCTTACAAAGAATAAGTCCCAGGGTCGATTTGCTCGACTAAAGGTGGTGCTCCAGCATGGCCGCAGTCGAATGACTGAAACAAGTAAAAGAGTAAAGAGTAATAATGTATTGTTGGATGACATGTCTGTTGTGTTTGTTTTGTCAGTAATATTTAATTTACCAATCACAACCACCATCACCACCTCCGCTATTACCACCACCATCACCATCACCACAAACCACCACCACTACCACTACAAACAACCACCACCACTGCCACCATCCCCACCACTACCCCCATCATTTCCACCACCATCTTGACAGCCATCAACCACCGCCACCGCCACACCATCTCCGACTGCCACCATCACAAACCACCACCACCACCACCACCACTACAACCAAAACACACTACCACCACTCTAAATCACCACCACCACAAACCACCACAACCACTCCCACCACCACCACCACCACCACCACCATTACAACAACATTACCTTTACTTTTTACTATTGGCACTACCACCATCGCTGCCACCACCACTTCCACCACCCCCGCCACCAGTGCAGTGCCATTGATCTTCAAACCTAAATATGCAGTGCCACACTAGGCTGTAGAATCATCTTCCCGCAGACTGTGATCTGGTTTATGTGGCTGACATAGCTGAGTGCTAGGAGGGAAGCAAGGAGAGGAGGGAAAGAGGGACAGTGGGAAGAGTGAGTGTATATGAGTAAGTGTGTGGAGGTGTAGGTGTGTGTGTGTGTGTGCTGATGAAGGGGTGGGGGAGATGACATTCTTCGGATAGCAAGGAATCTCTTTCCCTTTCTCTTCAACACAAGAATGTTTGTCAACATCTTTATTATTGCTGTCATCATCATCACCACCACCACCATCATCATCACCACTGTCATCATCATCATCATCATCATCGTCACCATTATTATCGTCCTCCTCCTCCTCAACATCATCATCATCACCATTATCATCGTCATCATCGTCATCATCATCATTATTATCATCATCGTCATCATCATCATCATCATTGCTATCATATCTATTCATGGTCATGTTGGTTCTTTATCACCTCCTCCTCATCATCATAATCCTTCTCCTCTCCTTCTCTCATCCTTCCCTTATTCTCCCCTCCTCCTTCCTCTCTCTCTTCGCCCCTCACCCGTTTTTACTCCCCTTTTTTTTCCACCATCATCATCACTCATTGCAATTGTTATTACAACTGCCACAACCAACACCACCACCACCACCACCATCATCATCATCAGTCTTTTTATCCTTTCAGGGTCAAAATAAAGTACCAGTCAAGTACCAGGGGTCAACAAACTAGTATAATCATCATCATCATCATCATATTTAAAATCCTTAACTGTATTCAATAATATTGCTCCTCCATCACCTCCTCCTCATCATCATCATCATCCTTCTCCTCCCTTTCTCTCATCTTCCCCTCATCCCTTCATCCTCCCCTCCTCTCCTCCCTTCCTTCAGGAGTGACTGTGTGGTAAGTTGCTTGCTTACCAACCACATGGTTCCAGGTTCAGTCCCACTGTGTGGCACCTTGGGCAAGTGTCTTCCAATATAGCCTTGGGCTGACCAAAGCCTTGTGAATACACTTGGTAGAAACTGAAAGAAGCCCATCATGTATGTATATAAATGTATATGTTTGTCCCTCATCATTGCTTGACAACGGATGCTGGTGTGTTTATGTCCCTGTAACTTAGCGGTGTCGGCAAAATACACCGATAGAATAAGTACTAGGCTTACAAAGAATAAGTCTTGGGGTCAGTTTGTTCGACTAAAGGCAGTGCTCCAGCATGGCCTCAGTCTGAAACAAATAAAAGAATATATATATATATATATATATATACATACACACACATATATATATACATATATGTATTCTATAAAAGATCATGGGTAAGGTCAAAACAATGCAAAGTAAATGCAAGGCAAATCACAAGAAAACAAATATGTGAATTAATGTTGAGTTACCTTGTATTCAATATTTCGGGGTTATGACCCCATTTTAAGAAATTGACGAATGTTATGTGTGTGTAATCGTGTGTGGAGTGGACATGTGCAGATGTGTGTTGCTATAACCACCAGCTAGCTTCTTGTATATATTCATATATATTCATATGTATGTATACATATATATATATATTCATATGTTTATGTGTGTGTGTATATATATTATATATATATATATATATATAATATATATATATATATATATATATATATATTATATATATATATATATATATATATATATGTATGTGTGTGTGTGTGTGTGTGGAGGCGCAATGGCCCAGTGGTTAGGGCAGCGGACTCGCGGTCGTAGGATCGCAGTTTCGATTCCCAGACCGGGCGTTGTGAGTGTTTATTGAGCGAAAACACCTAAAAGCTCCACGAGGCTCCAGCTGGGGGTGGTGATCCCTGCTGTACTCTTTCGCCACAACTTTCTCCCACTCTTTCTTCTGTTGGCCTACTCACTCAGCCAGCGGGGTGGCGTCATTTGAAGGCTAAAACAATGCGAACGCATTGTGATCAGCGATGTGTAACTACATCTGATGGACTGGTCGGTCACGTGATCACGTGATATTTACATACAATGAGAGAAAAGAACTTGAGCTTCAAATTGGCTTTTCCTTATTACATCGGTTACTTGTTTCAAGAGTTGGTAATGAATGATGTCATATTGTAAATGCAATCCATAGATGCAATTTATAAGTGTTCCATGCTTAATCGAGCCCAGATACTTCCTTGAATAGACAAAGGAATAGCATTTATAGTGTGACCTCATTTATTACTGAATACAGAAACGCATAACTGGAGTAAAAGAGGACTCGGTCTCTCGTGGATCTAAAGAAGAAAGTGAACAATCAGGATGTATGGAGAAGGTTCATTGTCCATTGTCCAACAACACTGGCGCTAAGAGGTTTATAAAGGACTTCGAAGTTCAAGCCCACATTTTTTCTCTCATTGATGTGCGAAAGGCGATGAGTTTGTAGAATTGTTAGTGTGCCGGGCAAAATGCATAGAGGCATTTTGTTTGTCTTTACATTCAGTGTTCAAATTCTGCTGAGGTTGATTTTGCTTTTTATATTTTCGGGGGTTGATAAAATAAGTACCAACTGACTTACACCCTTCCTGCAAACTGCTGCCTTTCATCCTTTCGGGTGGGGGTTGATAAAATAAGTCCCCGATGAGTACTGAGGTTGATGCAGTCAACTTACCCCTGCCCCTAAAACTACTGGTCTTGTTCCAAAATTTGAAAATATTTTAAAGAGGCTCTCATTTTTCAGCTAGATACAACAGGGAGAATTCGGAAGACATGGAATGGAGTGGTGAAGACTAATCCTAAGATGCTGTGACAGATGAAGATGACTAATGATCAAAATGATTAATAAGACACATTGCTAGAGAACAAATCACCTATGCAGTTGAGTACTGGGGTCGATGTACTCGACTGTCCCCACCCCCCAACAAATTTCAGGCCTTGTGTCTGTAGTAGAAACTATTATTGATGTGCTGTTTATATAACGTTATAATCCTTTCCAGGCCTCATAGAATCCTTTGAAATGATGCAATGGCTGGAGTTTAATGGGATTGCTACTAAGAGCTGCAACCTAAATGGTAACTTTTTCACGCACTGAGCACATCCATTCCTATATGTATGTACTTACACCCTGATTCACACACAATAAACACACACAAACACAAACGCACACACGTGCACATGCACACACACACACACACACGCAGAATAGTCACTTCTGATGAGCTCTAATTTTAAGCAAAACTAGACTAGTATGGTGATTTCACTCAATGAGGCGGTTATCTTCCCTGCCAGTGCATAGACCTGCTTTTTTGTCACCTTCATTATTATATATATATATAGTCCAATAAGTCATATTCAAGCAGATAGTATATAGAAGGGGTTTTAATTCAATCTGTGTCCGTGTGTAGCACTTAAATGAGGCATCCATAACATTTAGAATTTCTGGTGAATTCTATTTGCGGAGTAATTTACATATCAAAACAAAAGACTGGAAAAATTTTTAAATATACCAAATTTTTCCAGTATATTTTTTTGAGACAGACAATAACCTCAAACACATATACACACATTCATATGCACACACACACACACCACACACACACAAATACATGAAAATGCACACACTAGGTTACTTACACACATAGACACTCCCACACACATACCCAAAGGCCCACATAATTTTTAGCTTACCCACACACATTCACATGCACTCATCCCCATTCACACATACATACGCACACACACCATTCTCTCATACACATACGCACTTGTGCACTCTGGTTCAGTCGGGTGATCGTTATTATCTTCCCTTCACTCAGCCTCTTTCTTGCAGTCATTTTATGTTGAACCATTAATGCCTACATCTTTTTTCATTCTCTTTTTTTGTCTTTTCCTCTCAATTCCTTTTTGCCGAAGAGCATTGGCTCGAAACGTCAAAGACTTTTCCATTCTTCCTGTGCGTTAAACTAATACACCTGCTTGTTGTTCCTTTACTTGTCTTCACCTTTTGTTTTCTGTAAATTTTAACTACACACACACATCATGGTATCAACCAGATTAGCGAATGTTGTTATACATTGCTTTTTGCATCATTTTAGCTTTTGAAAGATGTCACTCTGCTGACTAGGCTTGCAACCTAATATATATATATTAGCCGTCTAGCCTAGCCAGCTATATATATATATATATATATATACACACACACATATATATATACATATATATTTTATGGAGATGTACTTGCATAGAAAGTGACTTGATCTGAGATCGTGTGCTGCAACAAAAACAATTGCAGCATGGAAGGAGTTTATAACCCATTTAAAAAACACAAAAATCCATTAGATTCAATTCAATATTTAAATTTAATTTGTGTCAAAATATTTTTGTCGCTTTGAAATGGCTTATAATCACCTTCCACACTGCAATTGTTTATATATATGTATATATATATATATATATATATATATGTATATATATATATATATATATATATGTATATATATATATATGTATATATAAATTCATACATATATACATACACACTCACAACACACTCACATGTGTGTTTGTGCTGATTTACAAGTAGAAAGCAGTATTCAATACACGAAGTAGCTTTTATACATTTGTAGCAAATATGTGTTTCCTTTTTTTTCAATTCCTTTTTTATATATTTTTCACAGAACCCAGTTAATGGAGTTAGTGAAGTATTCAGACGCAGGGCCCAAATGGCCAAAGAGTCCCCTTTCACACAACAGGTCGTTAACACTGGACCTCTCTCACATGGACCTTCAACTCTCTATCGACGAAGATTTTCACCATCCAACTCAGTAAGAACTTTTGAGCTTTTGGTATTTAATTTGTTTTTATAACATAGGTGCATGCATGGCTGTGTGGTTTAAAAACTTTGCTTCACAATCATTTAGTTTTAGGTTCAGTCCCACTGTGTGGCATCTTGGGCCAGTGTCTTCTACTATAGCCTCAGACTAATCAAAGCCTGATGGACGGATTTGCTTGGCAGAAGCTAAAAGAAGCCCATCATCTTCATTTAATATCCATGTTCCATGCTGGCATGTGTTGGATGTATATGAATATCTCTATTTATATAAATGGTAAAATGTCTGTGTGTGTGTGTGTGTGTGCATGTCCTTTATACAAATCCACAATTTTTCAGTTAGAGGGCTCGCACTTTCTATGGTCATTCAAAACCGTCCAAGGGTGGTCGTGCACATCTTAACATTTCCCCAGTCACCCCGCAAAGCCATTAAAAAATCAATAGAAGTGACATTTTTGTGAATTTTCTATCCAAAACCCAATCAAAATGCCCGAAACTTGATACGCCAATTGAATGCCAGCTAGCTGTATGTGGTTGGTCGGAGATTTGGACAGTACTCGCGTGTATGTGCGCACGCACACAGCTGTATATGCATGCACTAGCACTATGACCCGGCAATGCCGGGTCATAGTGCTAGTATGTATATATATAGATATGCACATGCACACACACATTATGTAGGCAGAGTAAAATCCAAGTTGTGTCCTCTTGAGGCACATCTGCTTCTTCCAGTATTACAATCCAGTTTGTTGTTGTTGCATTGAAGTGAGGTACATTTTAGAGTTGAAAATTCTACAAATATTATTTGCAGACTTACTCACCATTACATATGTTTCATTTGCTAATAGGTATTATTAGGTTTTACATGTTAGATAAACATGTAAGAAATTTCCTATTAGAAATTCTTCAAGCAGAGTGCCAAATAGTATATTATTCAATTCTTTATTACAAATTCTTCAGACTGAGAATCAAATAATGTGTTTGGGTTGTCTCTGTATATAAGTGTCTCTGTCATACAAGCAATGTAATTCATTTCCAATATTCTGTGAAAATATGTCTGGCCACAGGGAAATTAATTATCACCTTACTTGGAAACAGATGACTGTTGGTGACAGGAAGAGCTTCGAGCTGTAGAAAATTCCAGCCTCAGTAAACTCCATTGAGTCCATGTAAGCATAGTCAAATGGACATTAAAATGGTGGTCATGATGATGATGATGATGACTATGATGATGACGACAACGACGACGATGATGATGATGATGACGACAACGACGATGATAATGATGATGACGATGATGATGACAACGACAACAATGATGATGATGATGACGATGATGATGACGACGACGACGATGATGATGATGACGATGATGATGATGACGACGACGATGATGATGATGACGATGATGACGATCATCATCATCATTCATAAAACAAATAATTTGTTTTTTGTTGTTCTAGTTTTGGTGGTGACTATTTAAGTGGTGTTGGCGGGTTGTAGAGGCAGTGGTTGTTGAGGAGCTGCTTGTTGCTGTTGTAGTTGTTATTGTTGTGGTGGTTCTGGTGGTTAGTGTAGTTAGTGTTGATGTTCTAGGAACCACAGTGTCATTTTCTGCAGCCTGAAGTTGATCCATACCTTGTGAGTGAAATTGGATGGATGGAAACTCTGCTTATCCCATAACTTGGGGTCCCACCCTGACATGCCAGCTTTACTATTCTGTCTTTTCCAGCTCCATTACAGCAAGATTTGACTCTTATTTCTAGCAGGGTTAGTGACCATGTAGAGCAGATATAATAAACCCCCTCCCTTTGATTGCAAGTTAGATATCTTCCACATATTTGAAATTATCTACTGATGAACTCTCAATAAACTCTCGGAAAGAAACAGAGCTGATCAAACAAATTTATAACTGCCTTTCCATCCATGACTATCCCATCTTTGATACAAAGGATTACTTAGATATTGTTTCCTCATCCTCCTCCCTCTCTCTCTTATCTTACTTCTTTATATTATCCTTCTCTTCCTCCTCTTTTCCTCTCCTCCAGCCCTATGTCAACCTTGATCAAGCTAATTTTTGATAAAAACATTCCAGATATGACTATCTAGTCTGTTTTGTTTCCAGATACATTTCATCTGGAACAACATTTCTCGAACATGTACTTTTCTGTTTAATTTCTTTTAAACAATAAGGTGTGGAGGCGCAATGGCCCAGTGGTTAGGGCAGCGGACTCGCGGTCATAGGATCACAGTTTCGATTCCCAGACCGGGCGTTGTGAGTGTTTATTGAGCGAAAACACCTAAAAGCTCCACGAGGCTCCAGCAGGGGATGGTGGTGATCCCTGCTGTACTCTTTCACCACAACTTTCTCTCACTCTTACTTCCTCTTTCTGTTGTACCTGTATTTCAAGGGGCCGGCCTTGTCACTCTCTGTGTCACGCTGAATATCCTCGAGAACTACGTTAAGGGTGCACGTGTCTGTGGAGTGCTCAGCCACTTACACGTTAATTTCACGAGCAGGCTGTTCCGTTGATTCGGATCAACCGGAACCCTCATCGTCGTAACCGACGGAGTGCTTCCATTGTAAGAAAACAATAAGGTATGATTGAAGGGTGATTTGCCTGCTATTTTTTGCAGTCTCTACTACTACCCTTCTATATGGAGGATAACAATAACACCAAGGTGTTCTGATAGTTTTAACATGTGACTGTGTGGTAGCAAGTCTACTTCCTAGCCACATGGTTCCAGGTTCAGTCCCACTGCATGGCACTTTGGGCAAGTGTCTTCTACTATAGCCTCAGTTTAACCAAAGCCTTGTAAGTGGATTTGGTGGACGGAAACTGAAAGAAGCCCTTCATATACACATATATACATATGTATATTTGTGTATATGAAGGACTTCTTATGTATGTATGTATGTATGTATGTATGTATATATGTGTGTGTGTGTCTGTGTGTCCGTCTGTCTATCTATCTATATATATATCTATGTGTGTGTGTCTTTGTGGTTGTCCCTCTTGACAATCGGTGTGAGTTTGTTTATGTCCCTATAACTTAACAGTTCAGCTAAAAGAGGCTGATAGAATAAGCACCAGGCTTTAAAACACAAAAATGCTATGGGTCAGTTTATTCAGCCAAATCATTCAAGGTGGTGTCCCAGCATGGCAGCTGTCCAATGATTGAAACATGGTAAAAGATTAAAAATAAAAAGGATTATAAAACATACCTTGACATATAGAATGGTAAATACAGTCTGATGATCATCTCGTTTGACCAGTCTGTCTGGACATGTTCTATCTAATTTCCTGTCCATTTTATTTATCCTGTCTCTCGTGGTTTGTTGTGATATAACTACAGAGAGAAGCAACCAAGATGAATTTTGTCCAGCATGTTAATTAATTACTGTTCCTTAATTATTTTGTTCAGATAATCTTGACCTGTTTTGATTCTTTAAATCCATAGTTAGATCTAAAATGAAGACGGATAAGCTTAATTAATGAACTAGAGCTCTTTTATAGGCTAAAATTGGTTACTGGGTTGATGTTATCGTTGGAGATACTTTGCAAATTTATGATGAAATGAATTTTCTTGGTATGGCACAAGTGTGGTGACTGTGTGGTAAGAAGTTTGCTTCCCAACCACATGGTCTTGGTTTTACTTGTACACCTTGGGCAAGTGTTTCTACTATAGCCACAGACTCACCAATCCTTGTGAGGGAATTTCAGCAGATGGAAATTGAAAGAATTTTGTCATATATATATATATATGTATGTATGTATGTATGTATGTATGTATGTATGTGTGTATGTGTGTGTGTGTGTATGTGTGTGTGTGTGTGTGTGTGTGTGGAGGCGCAATGGCCCAGTGGTTAGGGCAGCAGACTCGCGGTCGTAGGATCGCGGTTTCGATTCCCAGACCGGGCGTTGTGAGTGTTTATTGAACAAAAACACCTAAAAGCTCCACAAGGCTCCGGCAGGGGGTGGTGATCCCTGCTGTACTCTTTCACCACTCTTTCTTCTGTTGGCCTGCTCGCTTAGCCAGCGGGGTGGCATCATTCGAAGGCTAAAACAATGCGAACGCATTGTGACCAGCGATGTGTAACCACATCTGATGGACTGGTCGGTCACGTGATCTTGTGATATATATATATATATATCGCTGACATGGCCGATTACAATACCGCCTGTTTGGCACATGTGCCAGTGGAACATTAAAGCACATCCAAGCGTGGAGTGTAACCAGCCCACTTATGAGTATTCCTCATTCATTGGGCTATAAACTTTGCTTGCAAAGACCTATTAAGGCAAGTGAAATCAAATCAAAATCACTGACATGGCCGATGACAGTACCACCTGATTGGCACTCATGCCTGTGGAACGTTAAAAGCATATCCGAGCGTGATTGTTGCCAGGGCCACAGATTGTGTGTGATTGTTGCCAGCGTTGCCTTACCAGCACATGTGCTGGTGGCATGTGAAAAACAATTTTTGAGTATCGTCGTTGCCAGTGCCACCGGACTGGCTCCCATGCAGGTAGCATGTAAAAAACACCTTTTGAGCATGGTCGTTGCCAGAAACGCTTGACTGGCCCTCATGCCGATGGCACGTAAAAGCGCCCACTACACTCTCAGAGTGGTTGGCGTTAGGAAGGGCATCCATTAAAAATGGAAAAAAAATTATGGTAAATTTTTTTTTTTAATCGTTGACTCATCGTAAACATTTTTAGAGAGTTACTTCCCTTATATAATAGCGAAAAAATGCATTAAAATGGAAAAAAATGATGGTAAATTATTTTTAAAATCGCAGACTCATCGTAGACACGTGCTAATACCCAGAAGGGCTCGATATGAATTACGACTATAAGATACCCGGTTTTGGTTAAACTGAACCGCAAAATGTGGGAGTAGTTAGGAATCTAAATCATAGGAGACAGACACACAACTTCACTTTTATATATAAAGATATATATATATATATATATATTTTAATATATATATATTTTTTAATGGCTCTTCATTTCATCGGCTCTCACTTGTTTCCAAGCAGTGTGTTTGTTCCTCATGGCCAGACATGTTTTCGCGGAAGATTGGAAATTAATAACACTGTATGATGGTGCCATTTGCTAATAAGTATCACATGATGTCAAGACAAGGCAAATTCCTTAACCACACATCTATGCAAGAATTTTAAAATGAAAGCTCCATCATTTTTCTCAGTACATTTGTATCCTCATAGGTTTTTATTCACGGTCAATTCACCCCCATTATTAAAATATTGTCTACCTCTGATATAAAGATTTTCAATCAGGCACACTACTGCAAACAGAGTTATTTACTTTGTTTAACTCATTTGTGAAGTGGTTTATTCAATGGAAGCTTAACTAGTGTTTGAAATGACAAAATTTGAAGTGATGGCCAAGTATGGCCACTGTTGTTCCTTAATTTCATCTCTGTTTACTTATCATTTCAGTTTCGAACGCAACAAACGTCTGGTGTATATGCCTATCGCCGTCTCCTTTCGCAGAACATCTCTGCATATCTGACTAGCAACAGTGAGCTGACACGGAAGAGAATCGAAAAAGTACAACGAGCTCGACTATATCTCCTGCAACTTACAGGTCCCAATTCCTTTCTGATTGGTGGAGATTCACCTATACACAAGTTTAAAGTTATCATTGGACCACAGGTATGAGTATGTGTCAATGCATGTGTGCATGTATATGTGTGTGTGTGTGTGTGTATGTATGTGTATAACTGCATTTTAGTAAACAAAATTATTTCATAATACTTAAAGGTTTTGTGGAAATTGACTAAACTCATTAATGAGACTAAAATAATCTCTTTTGTTAAACATGAGATAGTTCAGCTTTAATGGTAATCAGCAAGAAGTTTGGTATATGGTGGCAAGTTGAGATAAGCTCAGATTTTGTGTTTGGCATTAGTGTGAAGTGGCTGACAATGTGTAACTTCTCTGTAAACAAGGGGTGAAAAACTTAACCTTCATGCCTTGAGGTTTATGCTGTGTGTATTCTTTCATTTCCAAACATTTGTATTATGCTTTCAAGGTAGCACTGATAGCTAAAAGCTGTTTTGGTACTGATGGTTTTTGAATGTGGTCTCTGCCAGTGCTATTTAGCAGATAGAGGTGTTGTCAAGGAACATGCTGTGGTACACATTATTTCTATATAAATATTTGCCTTTTAGTTGGACAGGCCTCTATACCACAGCAATTGCACGCTGGCTGTTGTTGTTGTTATGGCCATGAAATACCTCCTTGGTGGTTCTTTATGAATCTACATGTGTTCCTCAGACAACAGGCACTTAACTTTATATTGTTCAATAAGAACACACCAGGTTTTTTTTATAAGGATTTATTCAGTTTATGAATATAAATATATATAGTTTTGTTTGAAAATACAAAGTGTTAATATGAACAAGCATGACTGTGGTTAAGAAGTTTGTTTCCAAACCATGTGGTTTTGAGTTCAGTCCCACTGCCTGGTACCTTGGGCAAGAAGTAAATGTCTTCTGCTATAGCCCCAATTTGACAAAAGCCTTGTGAGTTAATTTGGTTGACAGACACTGGAAGAAGCCTATTGTGCATATGTGTTCATGTCCCCTTGTCTTGATATATATATCAAATGATGGCTGTTGACAAACATTGCTGTCATACAAGTAATGTGCTTTGTTTGCAATCTTCTGTGAAAACATGTCTGGCCTATTGTGCTGTTCGTACACAAAAGATGAGGAGAAATATTACCTTGTTTGGAAACAGGAAGGGCATCAGGCTGTAGAAAAATCTGCCTCTGCGAATTTCGTCTGATTCATGCAAGAATGGAAAACTGGATATTAAAATGGTGATGATGATGATGATGATGATGATGGTGATGTTGGTAGTTGTGTTGGCATTGATCATGATGATGGTGTTGCTAATGATATCTGTTGTTGATGTTGTTTCATTGCAGACATGCAGTTGTGGTCGCAGCCCTCATTGTGTCCATGTTCTTTTTGTCATGTTACGTGTGTTTAAAGTGAAAGAGACCGATCCATGTTTATGGAGCCAGACTTTGAAAAATTATGAAGTAAGTCTTTCTACTCTTTCTTACGTGATTTATGGCCTTTGGTGACTGTCCTACTTATATAGGACATAGACATGTTTCTCTTTTGTTCATCCATATTTTTCCTAAACAACTTGTAATTTCCCACTGTTTGTCCTTTGACTTTGTTATATCTTCATTCATTACCCTCACAGCAAGATAGGCCTTTCATCCTTTCAAGGTCGATGAAATAATGGCCAGTTGACCTCTGTGTTTGGGGGTAGCACTCTACCCCCAAATTTTAGGCCTTGTGTCCAGAGTAGAAAGGATTGTTATTATAATTATAATTATTATTGTTATTATTATTATTATTATTATTATTATATTTATTGTTGTTGTTGTTGTTGTTGTTGTTACTGTTATTATTATTAAGGTGGTGAGCTGGTAGAATTGTTAGCATGCATCGTTGCATCGAAAGCAGCACATAACCAGAGTAACAATTGCACAAGTGTTGTTTAGAATATTCTTTGACCAGACAATATTTTGTTAAGTGAATTTGGCTGATGGAAACTAAGTGAAAGCTCTTTGTGTGCGCGCGTATGTGTGTGTGTGTGTGTGTATGTGTGTGTGTGTATTGTTGGATCATTGGTGACTAAACCAGCAGCCTTATCATGCCTACTTGGAAATGAGGGTGATTTTTGTTAGACACCCTACAGAACAATAAACAAAACCCATCAAACGGTGAATTTGCACTCAGGAGAGTCAATGGCCATCCATCAGCTGGGAATGAGAGAATCTTGGTCTTTGTTTAACCCTTTAGCTGTTAAACCAGTCAAATCGCACCTAAATATGTTCAAATAGGCGCAGGAGTGGCTGTGTGGTAAGTAGCTTGCTAACCAACCACATGGTTCCGGGTTCAGTCCCACTGCGTGGCATCTTGGGCAAGTGTCTTCTGCTATAGCCCCGGGCCGACCAATGCCTTGTGAGTGGATTTGGTAGACGGAAACTGAAAGAAGCCTGTCGTATATATGTATATATATATATATATATATATATATATATATATAATATATATATATATATATATATATATATATGTGTGTGTGTGTGTGTGTTTGTCCCCCTTGCATTGCTTGACAACCGATGCTGGTGTGTTTACGTCCCTGTCACTTAGCGGTTCGGCAAAAGAGACCGATAGAATAAGTATTGGGCTTACAAAGAATAAGTCCCGGGGTCGATTTGCTCGACTAAAGGCGGTGCTCCAGCATGGCCGCAGTCAAATGACTGAAACAAGTAAAAGAGTAAAGAGTAAACTGGCCAGACCTGGTCTCATATCTATCCTACAATGTCATCCTAAATATAAGCAATCACATTGTCAAAATCTCAAAGCATGATTATATAATGCATGATTTAATTAAAACAGTGTGAATAAATAAGCATTACATTTGACAGAGAATTCTGAATGCTAACAGGTTAAATATCTGTCTTGGAGAAGGAAAGCATCTAATGGTGTAGGTTAGTTCTTTTTTGGGTAGATGCACACATTTTGTAGGGAGTGGGAATGATTCTGTACAAGGCCTTTCTTCACTTTAAAAAGCTTCAAGCAGAGGCATAATTTGATTTTTAACATCTCTATTGTATGTTGCATACTATGGATAGCTTTAACTAAGAAAGACAAAACACTCAATGGAAAAAGGCGGTGAGCTGGCAGAAACGTTAGCACACCGGGCAAAATGCTTAGCGGTATTTTGTCCTCTGCTATGTTCTGAGTTCAAATTCTGCCGAGGTTGACTTTGCATTTCATCCTTTCGGGGTTGATTAAATAAGTACCAGTTATGCACTGGGGTCGATGTAATCGACTTAATCCGTCTGTCTGTTCTTGTTTGTCCCCTCTGTGTGTAGCCCCTTGAGGGCAGTAAAGAAATAAGGAAAATTCCATGATGGAATGAATACGTGTGCTAGTATGGGTGCTGAGCCCTCTTAACACCTGCTGCAGATGCCCATCATCTGTTCAGAAAATGTGTATAGGTGCCTAGGAAGACTAAAAATCTACATCTGTGATCCTCATGTTTAAGAGAACTACCAAACGATAGCATAGCTTGAAATCAAGTCACAGATGTTTGTGTGTGTGTTGACTGTTGTTGTTTGGTTGTAGCTCTGACCTTGTTCTAGTTAAGATCTTATTTCTCTGTGTGTGGCTATTTTGAGTTAAAACAAACTGTTCTTCTTGTATGGTTTAATGCCATTGTCTTCTGTTTGCCCTTCCATAGGTGGAGAACCTGTTTCGAATGTACAACGACCGCCGGGAATTGTTACTTGTCAACAAGGGAAGTTCTAAAAACATACAGAAAAAGCAGTTGGAAGAGAAACCAGAAAACTCTCCTGAAAAAATCTCCATTCGTGCCGAGAGCGACACTGGGTGGGTACATCTCGGTTGTTGTTTTTGTTTATCTATTAAAAGGTGATGGCACGGGTGTGGCTAAGAAGTTTGCTTCCCAGCCACATGGTCTCGGTTTCAGTCCCACTTTGTCACATCCTTGAGCAATTTTTTTCTATTATAGTCCCAAGCCAATGAATGCCCTTTGAGTGGATCTAGTAGATGGCTACTATGAACACACACTCACAAATGACAAGGAAGAAAATGAAAATATAGATACAGCATTGATTTAAGTATCATTCCACTCAGGCCACATTACATATAGATGATTACGCATAATTAATTATTTAAGAGCCGCATAAATTTGTCCATAGCTCAACAGTGCAGAGTAGCACCTCATCAGACATTACCAAATGATGTTACTATTATACATGATATGCAGGGAAGTTTTACAACATTGCTCTGATGAAGCTGTAAGGTGTTAATCAGGAACTCAACTATGCATCTTATAGCAGAAACAGCTGTGAGCTAATGAAGTTTGTGAGATAATCGTTTATTCCTTTGTCATCTTTTCTTTTCTTATTACTGCTCTGTACTCAAAAATTGCTTCATTCAGGAGCATACGTATATTGAATCCTACCTCAGGTTATTCGTATTGCAATGCCTAACCAAAATATCCCTACACATTTTTATCTCTCTTCATTCTCTCTCTATTTTTTTTTTCCTTCTCAGTTCTTTCCATCAAAGAACATAGGCTCGAAATGTCAAAGACTTTTCCATTCTTCCTGAGAGTCAAACTAATACACCTGCTTCATATTTTGTTTTCTGTAAATTTAAATTATATGTGTGTGTGTGTACATACATACATACATACGTATGTATACACACACACACACACACATATGTATCTGTGTGTGTGTGTATATATATATGCTAATATCAAACGGTGAGAATGAGTGCTCACCACAGCATTGGTGGATAAATATTCTTTATTTGCAGGTTAACAAAGTTACCAATTGTTGAGAAATTTCTTTCTACATGAAACCATTGGTAGCTTTGCTAACTCACAAATAAATAAACACACTCGTTGTTGTTGCATGGTGGTGTGGTTAAGAAATTTGCTTCTTAACCATGTGGTTTTGAATTCAGTCTTTCTGTGCACCTCTTTGGGCTAGTGTCTTCTATTATAGCCCCAGGTCAACCAAAGTCTTGTGAGCAGATTTAGCAGACTTCAGAAAGAAGACCACTGTGTGTGTGTATGTGTGTGTCTCCATGTCCTGGCATAATATGATAGTTGTAAATGAGTACCACTGCCATACAAGTTGTGTCCTTCATATCCAGTCTTCCTTAAAAACAATAATGGCCATGGGGGAAATATTACTTTGCTTGGAAACAAGTTACAGGTGACAACATGAAGCACATCTACCTCAACAATTCCACCTGACTCATGCTGACATAGAAAAGTTGACATTAAAACACTGATGATGGTACCCACCACATTCTGCTCACAATGTCTTTGTGTATATATATATATATCACGAATCATGGTCAGATCCCACATAAACCAATACATAAATAACAAATGATATATATTTTTTTATAAAAATATATATTATTTGTTATTTATGTATTGGTTTATGTCTATCAATGTTTGAGCTGCATAATAGTGGTTTTATGTCTAATTTATATATATATATATATATGTATATGTGTGTGTGTATATTTATACACACTCACACTCTCTCTCACTTTTAACTAACATTTCCAAGTTTGATGAAAATGCATATAACTAATAATATAGACTGTGCAGTGTAACACTATTTTCCGTATGCTCTTTCTCTCTCTCTCTCTCTCTCTCTCTCTCTCTCTCTCTCTCTCTGTCTCTCTCTCTCTCTCTCTCTCTCTCTCTCTCTCTCTTTCTCTCTCTATCTACCTGACTTTTAACTAACATTTCCAAGATTGATGATGAAGATGCTTATAACTAATAATATAAACTGTGCACAATGTCACACTATTTTCTGTATTTTCTCTCTTTCTCTCTTTTACTGTCTCCCTTTCAACTAACAGCTCCAAAGATGATGAAGACACCTGTCCTATCTGTCTGTTGGAGATGCTGGAAGGTGAAAGTTTAGTTCGATGTATGAATGGCTGCCACAACCGTCTGCACCATCATTGTATCACTGTCTGTAAGTATATAGCACATTATATTTAAATGGCAATGTGTGTATCATACTTAAAGCAGATACATCATCAAAAGCCTAATTTAGCGTAATTTTTGCCTTGAGATAATGTCTCTTTTAGATGTATAGTATCAAAGAAGCAAAGAAATATATCAAGAACTGTTATAAAGACGTGCCATTAATTATACATGGAAGGAACCTGTGGAAGAGGGAGACTCAGGAAGATATGAGAGAAGGTGGTAAAGATTGACCTCAAGATGTTGAGCCTCTTAGAGGAAATGATGGTGCACTAAGAGGACTGGCAATATGTCATCACCATCATCATCATTATCACCACCATCATCATTATCCTTTAACATCCGTTTTCCAAGCTGCCATGGGTTGGATGATTTGACCAGAGATGGCAAGCTGGTGAGCAGCACCAGGTTCCAGACTGATTTGGCTTGGTTTCTACAGCTGGATGCCCTTCCTAACGTCAACCACTTTGCCGTGCTTGAGAAACTCTGTCCATCTCAGCAGAATTGAGGTTCTGCCCAGCCTTCCCGCACAACTCTTCTTCTGATACCCACTCTTCCATCAGTCTGCAATTTTACCCTGTTTCTATCACTAACCCTTACACTGAACTGATATCCTCTGAATCCAACTCATTCCCTACTCCTAATTATCTGTCACACTATTTTCATTCAGTGCACTTTTCTACACTTCCACCTTTTCTGCCTTTCTATCCTATTCTGTCTCATAGTCATGTTGTACCTGGACCTTCCATTTCTTTCTTTCTCTCTCTCACTTTCCAGGTGGGTAAACCATGGCAAAACATGTATTCACCTCTTCAACAAGACACTTACTCCTCTCCATCTATCATAATTTCTTATTCCCCCAGTTTGTACCCTGCTCAGTTGAGGGGGCCTTATATTGTGGATAGTTGGTGACTTCAGTGGTGCTGGTGCCACATAAAAAGCACCCAGCACACTGTTAAGTGGTTGGCATTAGGAAGAGCATCCTGCTGTAGAAACCATGCCAAAGCAGATATAGAACCTGTTGGAACCCTCTGGTTCATCTCTTCTTGTCAAACCATCCAAACCATGCCAGCATGGAAAAAAGGACACTAAATGATGATGAGACAAAGTTTTCCAGTAAAGGGTAAAAACCCCTTCGTTCATGAATGACCATGAGATTGCACCTAGAAAGTTCCCCTCCAAGGCACAAGTCAGGGCAAGGTTGCTTATGGAAGACCAGCAGTTACCCAGCATACTAGTCTCCCCTCTCCACACCACCGATGTTATCCAAGGGAAAGACAAAAGGGCCGATACAGCCTGGCGCCAGTGACGTCACAACTCATCTCTACAGCTGAGTGAACTGGAACTATGTGAAATAAAGTGTCTTGCTCAAGAACACAACACACAGCCTGGTCCAGAAATTGAACTCACTATCTCATGATTGTGAGCCCAGTGCTTTAACCACAGTGGCATTAAGCAATACAAGAATACTTTATTCTGAATAACCATACTTCCCTCTCAGTAGTGGGAGCTTTTTCCTTATTCCTTATTCTTACTCTGTCTTGTAAGCTACACGGTAGCCTTACTTGTGCTAGTGGTGTAAAAAAATAAATAAATAGCACCCAGTACAATCAATCAATCAATCAAGTGGTTGGTGTTAAGAAGGACATCCAGCCATAGAAACCGTGTCAAAGCTAACATTGGAGCTTGGTACAACCTTGCAGCTTGTGGAATCTTGTCAAACCATCCAACTCATGCCAGCATGGAAAGTGAATGTTAAATGATGATGATGATGATGATGATGATACGAGCAATGTGTTACTGAGGTCAGAGTTAAAGCATATAACAATCATAGAATTATTAGAACACCAAAAGAATGTATACATACACATATGTCTTTAAGACTATAGGTTTTCAACAGTGTATCTGCATTAAGTATAATATGCAAGTTGCTATTTTAAACTAATACTGCATCTGTCTTACATAACAGATGTTTTATTATATTATTTATCAAATTAACTTACTCTTTCAGATTATCTGTTTGGATTAAATTCTTTGTATTAAACATTTAACCACTTATAATTAACCAGTTAGAAAATTAAGCACTTCTGATAAAACCATGACATAAAAGATCGAGATATGGTCCTCCTTCTGTTGACGTCTGTCAAACCATCTAACCCATGCCGGCATGGAAAACGAATGTAAAATGATGATAATGAAGATAGTGGCAGCGGAAGCAGTTGCAGCAGCAGAAGTGATGAAAATGATAATCACGTTGTTGTTGTTGATGATGATGAGGATGATGATGATGATGGTGATGGTGATGGTGGTGGTGGTGGTGGTGATGATGATGATGGTGGTGGTGGTGGTGGTGATGGTAATGGTGGTGGTGGTGGTGATTTAATAACTAAGGAGTTATCATTGCCATCATCATCATCATCACCATCACCACCACTGCCACTACGACCACATAATCATAATCTCCACCACCATCCTCCTCCTCCTCATCGTCATCAATATTACATCATTACCATCAACACCAACACCACTACCATCATATTATCATTACCATCATGATCATCATCACCGTCTCTGCCACCACCACCATCATCATTTTAACATCTGTTTCCTCTTTACAACTGCAAAAATTTCCATGTCCAGGTTCATTAATTAACTGCTAATTAACAGGAAAAAAGTAAATAAATAAAAGTGGGTGGGCATGTGTGGATGTATATATGATAATTATTCATTTATTTATTTTTTCTTCCTAGGGTTTGAAGAATGTCATAACCAGAGTCCTCTCATTTGTCCAATATGTCGAACAAAATGGAAAAGCAAAATTGAAGAGAAGTAAGTCTCCACTGTATGCACACTTATTAATGTGTGTATGAGAGGGAATGAGTCTGAGTGTGTGTGTGTATGTGTGTGTGTGCGTGTGTGTATATATGTATGTGTGTATGTGTGTTTTTTCCTCCGTCTTCCCTTCCTTAGATCTTTCCTTTTCCTATATTTTTTGATGAAGAGCTCTACTCGAAACGTTAAATCCTCCTTCTTTCTTTCCTTTCCTGAGCGTCCAATAACACTATACTTGTTCCACATCCCCGCGTTATTGTGTTTTCATGTTTGGATTAACTATATGTATATATATGGGCTCTGTGTGAGCAGTCATCTAAAAGTTTTTTGTGCATCTTGATGTTGACATAAGTTCCTTGCTTTTCCTGATAAGAAAGCGGCAAAATATACTCCTTATTCCTTCGCAATTAGGAATATGCAGCCTTCGAAACATATGTCGAAAATAAAGGAATTTTGTTAATTCGTCGTTCAACTCCATTCTTTCATATATTTATATTTAAAAAAAAAACATACAAATTTCTACACGAAAGCACGTAACTTCAAACGTGTCTTCTCTGATGTGAATTTGCTACCCAGGTATCGGTTAACCGAATTATCCATAACAAGATAATTCATTCTACTACTCAAATATATATATATATATATATATATATGTATGTATGTATTGGTGCTCCAGCATGGCCACCGTCAAATGACTGAAACAAGTAAAAGAATATATATATATGTATGTATTTATGTGCTACCAGCACAGAAATGGCACCGGTGCAATTGTTACATAAAAGGTACCAGTGCTGGTGCCGAATAGAATACACCCAGTACCCTACGTAGAGTGGTTGGTATTAGGAAGGGCATCCAGCTGCAGAAACCTTGCCAAAACAGACAATTGGAGTCAGATGCAGCTCTGTGGCTTGCCAGCCCCTGTCAAACTGTCCAACCCATGCCAGCATGGAAAAACTGATGTACAACGATGATGATGATATAAAACATGACATTCATGTAGCCCATGCTAGCGTAAAAAAAACTAATCTAACATGAATTAGTGAATCTGTGAATATGAGTATATATATATATATATATGTCTTTCTAGCCTTTACCCTCTCGAGGTATGGACGACAATTCTTTTTGCTCCGCTCGTCGTTCGCAATGCTTGTTTTCGTTCAGCGTTAACAGCCCTTCTTATCTTGTTTTTCCTTGTCCTGTCTTTTACTGTTTATAATTTGTACTGTCGTTACTGTCCTGTTTTTGTTACCATTTTTTACCCCTCTGCGAAAAGATCTCAGAATTTTAATTGATTTGCTTTTCGCAGGAAGGAAAGTTTCTTGTCGAAGATACGTCTCGCTTTTACCTTCGAAACATAGAGTCGATGAAACCATAGCGACTGAAGAAGGGTTTTTTCTTGCTGTTAATTGTCCTGTACTCTATTTTTTTGTTGTTTAAAAAATGTCCAGTTCCTTTGGTTGTGTCTATGTTTTCGTTTCTCATTGTGTTCGACGTCTTTTTGGTGTCCTGTACTCATATATGCGTGTATATGTACATGTAGAGGTAGGTACGTACATATATGTTTATATATATGCATATGTTTTATTTATTAATATATTATATATATATATATATATATATATATATATATATATATATATATATATATAGATAGATAGATAGATAGATAGATAGATAGATGATTTCTGGTCAATTCAGAAATGTAACCACATGTGGATTGTTGGTGATTTTTCTTTATTTTCCTTTCTTTTTCTTTGGATTTTCCTCTTTCTGACGAAGAGCTAGCCTTGAAACATTAACCACTCTCTCCTTTCACCAAGCGTCAAATAAATATATTGCTTGTGCACGTATATGTATGTGCACACATATATATATGTATCTCTATATATATAAACGGCAAAATGTCTGTCTATGTGTCCGTCCTTTATACAAATGCACAATTTTTCAGTTAGAGGGCTCGCACTTTCTATGGTCATTCAAGACCGTCCAAGGGTGGTCGTGCACATCTTTACATTTCTCCAGTCACCCTGTAAAGCCATTAAAAAATCAATAGATGTGACTTTTTAGTGAATTTTCTATCCAAAACCCAATCAAAATGCCCGAAACTTGATAGGCCAATTGAATGCCAGCTAGCTGTATGTGATTGGTCGGAGATTTGGACAGTACTCGCGTGTATGTGCGCACGCACACAGCTGTATATGCATGCACTAGCACTATGACCCAGCGTTGCCGGGTCATAGTGGTAGTATATATATATATATATATATACAGGGAGAGAGAAAAGACGAAGACATGTGGTGTAATATATATATGTATATATATATGTGTGTGTGTGTATATATATATATGTGTGTGTGTGTGTGTATATATATACATGTGTATTTGTATGTATTTACATATATATATGTGTATATATGTGTGTGTATATACATATATATATATACACATATGTACATATATATATATATATATATATATATATATATATATATATGTATGTATGCATTTATAAAATGTGACAATTCAGTTGCCATAAGAAGACTCTGGCTTTCAGATGTCAGGGCGGAAATCTGTTCCGCCATCTCGTCAGTTGTTAAGACAATCATGTTTTGATTGTCTTAATTACTTACGAGATGCCGGAGCAGATTTTCGTCCCGACATCTGAAACTCAGAGTTTTATTATGGCAACTGAATAATTGTCACATATTATATTACAGATAAATTCCTCTATTTACCTAATATCGAGATCTCATTCATTCTTTTGTTGTCATACTATTAATATATATATATGTATGTGTGTGTGTGTATATATATATATATATATATATATATATATAATATATATATATATATATATGTAAATGTAAAAAAATACAAACTGGGACAAGAACGTGAAACATTTAGAAGACGATACAAAAAACACGGGCGGGACATTCGAAGCCTTCAATCTTCAGTCAAGAACCGGATCATCTTCGCAATTTCGGCTGATTAATCTATATATATATATAGAGAGATATATAGGTACATATATGTGTGTGTGCGTGTGTGTGTATATGCATATGTATATATATATATATATGTGTATATATGTTTGTGTGTGTGTGTGTGTATATATATATATATGTATTGTTTGCATATATATATACATTTGAATATACAGGATGTCCCAGAAGTCACGCACCATTCTGGTTTTCATTTAAAATAATTAAAGCATTTTATTTTATTATATTTTCACGGCATGTTTTATTGTAGAGGGTGCTCAATTTGAGCATTTGTTACGATTGATTTCAATAAAGTGTTTTTGAAATCAATAAGAGTGTATTCTTTTAAAAAACCAGGATGGTGCGCAACTTCCGGGACACCCCGTATATGTATATACACTTATTAGTTGTGTGTGTGTATGAAAGAAACCTGAATCTATTCTCCTGTCCTGAAAATCCAATATAGTTATCCACAAACAGACAAAGTTCATCTGCCTCATCGCTTAACATTCTTTCCATTACACACACCCACACACACACACACTCACAAATTTGCATATGCATGCACACACATACTTGTACATGCAAGTACACACATGCACACACACACACACATAAATACATATTCACACATATATATTTCTTTACTACCCACAAGGGGCTAAATACAGAGGGGACAAACAAGGACAGACAAAGGGATTAAATCGATTACATCAACCCCAGTACATAACTGGTACTTAATTTATCGACCCCGAAAGGATGAAAGGCTAAGTCGACCTCGGCGGAATTTGAACTTGGAACGTAACGACAGACGAAATACGGCTACATTTTCGTCCGGCGTGCTAACGTTTCTGCCAGCTCGCATATTCACACGTATAAATATGTGCACAGAAGTACATACACACACAAATACTTGCATATGCACACACCTACGCATATACACACACACACACACGCACAGAGATACTTGCATATGCATACACACAAATACATATACACACATATAAATACAGGTGCACAGAAGTACAAACCCATACCACCCTCACACAAACACACACATGTATAAATACACATGCACATCTACTCTTTACTCTTTAACTTGTTTCAGTCATTTGACTGCGGCCATGCTGGAGCACCGTCTTTAGTCGAGCAACTCGACCCCGGGACTTATTCTTTGTAAGCCCAGTACTTATTCTATCGGTCTCTTTTGCTGAACCGCTAAGTAACAGGGACATAAACACACCAGCATCGGTTGTCAAGCAATGTTGGGGGGACAAACACACACGCGCATACATATATATGCATATATACGACAGGCTTCTGTTCAGTTTCCGTCTACCAAATCCACTCACAAGGCATTGGTTGGCCCGGGGCTATAGTAGAAGACACTTGCCCAAGATGCCACGCAGTGGGACTGAACCCGGAACCATGTGGTTGGTAAGCAAGCTACATACCACACAGCCACTCCTGCGTCTATATATACACACATGCATATATATATATATATATATATATATGTAGGTCCCGGGTTGATTCGGGGTTAACCACAGTAAATAAGGTACTCAATACATAGCAGAGTAAAATTAATTTATTATATAGAAGGAGCTTCTACAGGACTAGAACTGTTTCATTCAAGAGAAATCTTCAGGAAGCTGAAGATTTCTCTTGAATGAAACAGTTCTAGTCCTGTAGAAGCTCCTTCTATATAATAAATATATATATATATATATATATATGCATATATATATATTTATAGAACATTTATGTTCATACTTACCCAATAGAGGTGTATGTGTGTGCGTGTGTTTTTGTATTTCAAAATCTGACAAAAACATAACAGAAAACAACAAAAACAAATGGAAAAATAGACTAAATCCGGAACCATGTGGTTGGTAAGCAAGCTACTTACCACACAGCCACTCCTGCGCCTATATAAGAATACATGCACATAGGAGTAGACACACACAAATACTAACACTTGTGCTGCCTCATTACTTCCAACCATATTTGCATGTTTGATGCTGTGTGTGTGTCTTGTGCTGATACTGTTGGTGATATAAGAAATACGCCATCTGCAAGCTAGTTGCACACTTTTAATGAAACAAGTGCACATTTGGAGGAATGCCTCAAGCTAAATTGTGCAATAAACCTATTGCAGCCGGGTGCTACTACATTAGGTTGGGTGGGTGTACGTGCAGTTGTTGTGGTGTTTATATTGGGTGTGAATTTCCGGTGGTGGTGGTGGTGGTGGTGGTAGTGGTGGTGGCGGTAATCGTGGTGGCGGTGTTAAGAACTTTGCAGATTAATGTGTTTATATATATATATATATATATATATATATATACGTATGTATGTTTGTAACTATATACACACATGTCTGTATATGTGTATGTGTATATATATATATATATATATATATAAATATATCTATGTATATGTGTGTGTGTATATATATATATATAATTATGCATATATGTATGTGTGTGTATGTATATATTCATGTGTGTGTATCTATATCTATCTATTTATCTATCTATATGTATATATATGTATGTATGTATGTATGTATGTATGTATATGTATATATATATAACAAATAAATAAATAAATATATGCATATACACATACATATATGTACGTACCTACCTCTACATGTATATATACATGCATATATGGGAACAGGGCACCAAAACAAAACGTCAAACACAATGAGAAACGAAAACATAAACACAAAACCAAGGAAATGGACATTTTTCTTAAACAACAAAAAAAATAGAGTACAGGACATACAACACAAGGAAAATTCCCCTTCTTCAATCGCCTCTGTTTCATCTACTCTGCGTTCCGAAGGTCAAGGCGACTTCGGTGAAACATTCCTTCCTGCAAAAAGCAAATTAAATAAAATTTGAGATTTTTTTGCGGAGGGGTAAAAATGGTAACAAAAACAGGACAGTAAAGACAGTACAAATTTTATAAATATACACAAGCTTTTTAAGCAACTAACACCGGATGGGAAGATCTGCAAACAGATCTCTGACTTGTTTTGGAGAATTTGTTGCAATTGCTTCCTCCAGAGTCATATCCCAATGATGAACCATATTTGTCTCAAAAAATCATGTAACAAAAATGATGTAAAACAATCACAGTAATGAAAACATATATTTCAGGAGTGCAGGTCCAGATTCAGTCCAGAATGTTTTTAATTTACTCACAGATTTGGCCTTTAGATTATAAAAATTGTTATCGTACAAAAAAATTTGTCGCAAAAAGTCACATAAAAAAATCGCCGGAACCAATCACAGTAATGAACACTTGAGAATCCAAAATTTCAGAATTATGGGTCCAGATTCTGCCCGGAATGTCTTCAATTTACTCACAGAGTGAGCCTGATTCCAAAATGGTATATGTTGGGCTACAGCCTCTAGGAGTGAAGTTGAAAAAGTAACACACTGACTTTCACATTTATTATATTGTATAAAGGTGGTGAGCTGGCCCAAATGCTTGGCGGTATTTTGTCTGCCATTAGGTTTTGAGTTCGAATTCTGCCGAGGTCGACTTTGGCTTTCATCCTTTCGGAGTCGATAAAATTAGTACCAGTTACGTACTGGAGTTGATGTAATCGACTTAATCCTTTCCTCCAAAATTTGAGGTCTTATGCTTCCAGTAGAAAGGATTTACTAAAGTTGAAAAAGTGTGACACACTGACACTCACATTTATTATATTAGAAATGTTTGATTTTGGGGAAACTTTATTTCAATTAAAATGTATTTTATATAAATGTGTGTGTATAAAAAATAAAACAAAAATAACTGTTTAGTATTTTGGCGACAGGAATTTCTGTGAAAGAGACATGGTTATACAAAGTTGTACATCATCTCCCTCCTTCTCTCTCTCTCATTTTCTTTCTCTCTCTCTCTCTCTCTCTCTCTCTCTGCCTTCACCACTGCCCTCACCACCTCTATGTCTACTATTACTCTCACCCCATCATGTGGGATAGGTGTGTCACTATTCAATGACACACCTATCCCACATGATGGGGTGAGAGTAATAGTAGACATAGAGGTGGTGAGGGCAGTGGTGAAGGCAGAGAGAGAGAGAGAGAAGGAGGGAGATGATGTACAACTTTGTATAACCATGTCTCTTTCACAGAAATTCCTGTCGCCAAAATACTAAACAGTTATTTTTGTTTTATTTTTTAAATTGTTTTATTTTTTAAATTGTGTCAGTGTGACACACAGAAATTAGTTCTCACATTTATTATATTATATTATATATATACATATATACATACCTATATATATATATACACACATAATAATCAAGGAGGTTGCAGTCTGGGGAGTCAGGTGGTCAGACATTAGGGGTGCTGTGGTCGCAGAAATGGTCTGACAGCCATGACTGGGTTCTTCTGCTTGTGTAGCATGGTGCAGAATCCTGTTTCAAACATAGGGTCTTCCAGCAGCCACCCTCTTTGCCCAGGACAGCACTACCTCCTCCAGGCACTTGATGTTGGCCTCCATCTTGAGTCTGAGTCCGTGTGGGAAGATGAATGGAGGCATAACATAGCCATCACTAGTGATCACCCCAAACACCATGATGTTGTCTGGATGTTTGATTTTTATCACTCTCCATACATGTCCTCAGATTTCACTGTCCTCAGATTGACACCCAAACACTCTGAAATGTTCTTATTTGAACTTCCAGCGCAAATGTCAAACAGTACAACATGTTGAGAACCAACAATCTATATGATATAGTGTGATATGGTATCAATTTGGTGCAATACTTGAGCTGAGGAATCTGTCTTTGCTATTTGAGTGGATTTGAGGCCATAGTAGTAGAAAAAAAAACAGAGTGGAAACAGCATGCTTGTGTGAGCCAGTGGTGTTTTTGATTAATGAATCTTTGTTAATTAGCCTAATACCGTTTTGTTTTTAATCTGATCAGTCTGTCTCTTGACTGCAGACATTTTTTTTTATACTTTTCATTGGAACATTTTCTCCATCTACCTTTAATCAGTGAAACAGGCATCAGCCAAGGAGAAGTTTCTTCACCATTGATTCCAGATGACTTAAGACTTCCGTATGCTGAACCAGTTCCTGTAGAATACAGAGACACAGCTCGACCTTGGATCCAGGTATGTATGGATTTACCATTTTTAGAAGACAAAAAAAAAAAAAAGAAACTGGAGTCAGAGCATGTGTGTGAAGGAGGAGATAAATGAATGTGTGAGTTTTGTATAAATATAGAGAGTAATCTATGTATATCTGTGAAGGTGTATGGCTCAATGGTTTGAATGTCAGGCTCACAATCACGAGGCAGTGAGTTCAATTCCTAGACTGGGCTGTGTGTTGTGTTCTTGAGCAAGACACTTTATTTCATGTTGCTCCAGTTCACTCAGCTATAGAAATGAGTTGCAACATCTCACTGGTGCCAACCTGTATCAGCCTTTGCCATTCTCTTGGATAACACTGGGGGGCATGGAGAGAGGAGGCTGGTATGCATGGGCGACTGCTGGTCTTTCATAAACAACCTTGCCTGGACTTGTGCCTGGGAGGGTAACTTTCTTGGTGCAATCCCATGGTCATTCATAACCAAAGGGGATTTTCATCCTTTACCCTTTTATCCATGTATATTTAATACTGCTGTGAAATTAGTCCTTGCTACAGTTTAGAGCAAGAAACAAAACCAACTGGTTACCCTATCTTTATAGTCTGTCCAGATTCATTTACATCTCCCAAGATATCTAGATAAAGTAGTAGATGGCTCTGTGTTATAATGCAAAGATGAGCCTTATATACTCTTATATATATATATAGATAGATAGATAGATAGATAGATATACTGATTTTATTGAAGAGAACTTATGTTTTTAAGAATTACCATGTAGCCTAAACTGATGTAGGAAGTGCCTGTTAACCATTTCTTGTGATAAGTTACCCCTACTTTCTAGTACTTTGTTACAAGAACAGAAGTAGAATTCCACATCTTTCTTCTACCAATGCTCTGCAAAAGGTTTTTTGGTTTGTTAATCTTAATGCTCTGTACCCTAATTGCAGAGTTCCTCTGTCACAGTCTGCATGATGTTTTTGCATTATATGTGTATTATATATATAATATATGTATTATATATATGTTATGATTAAATTATATGTTGCGTATTTTATTGTGTTTTGTTATACGTGTGATACCCTGGCTCAAGGAAAAGATTGTCATGTAAAAATCACTTGTGTGGGTTCCACGTAAAAGCACCAATACTGGTGCCACGTAAAAGCACCCAGCACACTGTAAAGTGGTTGGTATTAGGAAGGGCATCCAGCTGTAGAAATCATACCAAAACAGACGATTAGAGTCTGGTGCAGCTGTCTGGCTAGCCACCTCCTGTCAAACAGTTCATACCATGCCAGCATGGAAAGTAAACATTAAATGATAATAATCTGGAGGTGCAATGGCCCAGTGGTTAGGGCAGCGGACTCACAGTTGCAGGATTGCGGTTTCGATACCCAGACCAGGCATTGTGAGTGTTTATTGAGCGAAAACACCTACAGCTCCATAAGGCTCCAGCAGGATTTGGTGGTGATCCCTGCTGCACTCTTTCACCACAACTTTCTCTCATTCTTTCTTCTGTTGGCCTGCTCGCTTAGCCAGCGGGGTGGTGTCATTTGAAGGCTAAAACAATGTGAAGCGCATTGTGACCAGCGATGTGTAGCAACATCTGATAGACTGGTTGGTCACGGTGATCACGGTGAAATGATAATAATGATGATGACGACGAAATGGGTCCATGGTGCAAAAAAGATTGGGTACCCTTGCTCTACTACCATTTTTACTCTTTCTATATTTCGCCATAGGTTCTGGGTGAGGACCTCGTGTGCTGTCTATTTTCACGGAACTGGTCAATTCGAGAGGCTGCGTTGAAGTATCTGAGTCGTGAGATGGTCTCCACGTTGCTGAGAGGTTCTGGAGAAGGTCGCAGTGGTGCGATGATATCTTCGAGTCAACAAACTGCCACCCATCAGATGCTGGAGTGTTGTTGCAGCGTGCTTGCATTCATGTGTGCAGACCCTGTCTACAGAGTCTTCATTTCATGTCTTGTAAGTTTACTTTGTTCTACTTTGATATTTTGCTGAAGTTGTTTTTGTTGTCCTTACTTACACAGCTTGAGATGGGGGTTTCATTTTCTCTTCATCTTTTCAGGATTAATAAAAGAAGTACTGGTTGACTGCTAAGGGTTGTTGAAGGCGGCGAGCTGGCAGAAACGTTAGCACGCCGGGCGAAATGCTTAGCGGTATTTCGCCTGCCGCCACGTTCCGAGTTCAAATTCCGCCGAGGTCGACTTTGCCTTTCATCCTTTCAGGGTCGATTAAATAAGTACCAGTTATGCACTGGAGTCGATATAATCAACTTAATCTGTTTGTCTGTCGTTGTTTGTCTCCTCTATGTTTAGCCTCTTGAGGGCAATAAAGAAATAAGGATTGTTGAATCAAAATCAACTGTTCCTGCTCCTTAAATCTGTGACTTTGTATCATCTGTGTTAGAAATTATCTTGCTGAAAAAAATATAATGTTGAATATAACGTCTTGCAGTATTTGTTCCAGCTCCTTATGTTCCATGTTCAAATCCTGCCAAGGTCAGCTTAGTCATTTAACCTTCTGGGGTTGATAAAATAAAGTGTCAGTCAAGTACTGGGATTAGTTTAATCAACTAGCCCTTCCTTTTAAATTATCTAACTTATTTCTTTACTACCCACAAGGAGCTAAACACAGAGAGGACAAACAAGGACAGACAAACGGATTAAGTCGATTACATCGACCCCAGTGCGTAACTGGTACTTATGTAATCGACCCTGAAAGGATGAAAGGCAAAGTCGACCTCGGCGGAATTTGAACTCAGAACATAATGGCCGATGAAATACGGCTACGCATTTCGCCCACTCGTTATCTAACTAAATCCATGCAGAGCAGTATTTGTTCTAACTCTTTATATTCTGAGTTCAAATTTTGGCCAGATCAACCTTACTTTTTATTCTTGTGGGGGATTGATAAAATAAAGGCATAGGAGTGGCTGTGTGGTAAGTAGCTTACTTACGAACTACCTGGTTCAGGGTTCAGTCCCACTGTGTGGAACCTTGGGCAAGTGTCTTCTACTAAAGCATATATATATATATATATATATATATGCAGTCAGCTTCTTTCTGTTTCCATCTATCAAATCCACTTACAAGGCTTTGGTTGGCCTGAGGCTGTAGTAGAAGACACTTGCTCATGGTGCCATGCAGTGGAACTGAACCTGGAACCATATGGTCGAGAAACCAGCTTCTAACTGCCTGTGCCATGATATATGAAATGAAATGTTTTTTCTCTGTTCCTCATTTACCAAATTCCAAGTTGAGTTACTTCCCCTTTGAGTAAGAGTCAGACCTTCTGGTCTTTTTTCTTTTCTTCTTTAGCGCACTCTCCGAGCGTTGCTGTCGTACACACCATGCCGAGACAAACAACAGAGGAAACGGTTACAGATCATCTTAAAACCTGTTATTGAAGCCATCATTATTAAATGTACAGATGGAAACAAGTAAGTTTCTTTCTTCTGCCACCTGGTGTTTCTTTCAACTTTCAACCTGTCCGACCCACCCTCACTGCTGTTGTTGTCTTTTTCTTCTTCCAATCAGGACTCAAGCCATTAGCCACAAAGAATAATCTCTAATTCGAGCCTACTCTAAGCTACTAAGAATGCGTGTGGCAACTTGAAGATCCACCCACCACATGCGATAGAGTGGCAGTTGCCCGGGTGCGAAAGCTATGTTGTTATCCTCTTTCCGTAAATGGTGGCTTTTAACGGGTGGAGAGCTGAACCATCCTGGGGTACAGAGGATTCGTGATCTAGACTAGGGTCTGAAAGTTTACCACACCATAGTGGGTTACATGGTTCCTCTGCTTTGTGGCAGAAGTAGGAAGAAAGAGTGAGAGAAAGTTGTGGTGAAAGCGGGGTTCACCACCCCACCCCGCCGGAGCCTTGTGGAGCTTGGGTGGTTTTGTTCAATAAACACTCGCAATGCCCGGTCTGGGAATCAAAACCGCGTTCTTACGACCGTGAGTCCACTGCCCTAACCACCATTGTGCCTCCACTGCTGTTGTTGTTGTCGTTGTTAGTCCAAGATCAGCACTGATTTAACAAATCTGTGAGCAAAGTCTGGATCCAGCTGTGATCATCTTGTATTTTATTGACATAGTCCATCAAAGATTACACTATGTAATCATATGTTCTTCTTTGAGATTATTATCTTTTGAACCCTAGGTCAGCCTTGGTCCAGCAGACATGTGATCAAAGATGCTTTTAGCTTAATATATCTTGGACTACATTATCTAATATGTCTTTCTTTTTGTCATTGTTGCTGTGTAGCTCTAGGCCTGCTTTGGAGAGAATGATAGAAGGAAGATTGGGCTAATAGGTTTGGGGGCGGGCCTCGATGAGTATGATAATTCAAAACAAGATAATAAAATGGGCCCCATTAAAACAAGGGGCCTGAAAGAGTTTGAAGAGCCCCCCACCCCCCATAAGCTTGAAAGGGCCTCAATAAATTCAGAGGGTTGCAGTTAAATTTAGTGGCTTTTTAAATTTAAAAAGGTCCCATTAATTCAAAAGAGGGATCAATACTGTTTAAAAAAAGTAGTGGATTAAAAAAATTTAAACAAGTAGGCGGCGCAATGGCCCAGTGGATAGGGCAGTGGACTTGCGGTTGTAGGATCGCGGTTTCGATTCCCAGACCGGGCGTTGTGAGTGTTTATTGAGCGAAAACACTTAAAGCTCCACGAGGCTCCAGCAGGGGGTGATGGTGATCCCTGCTGTACTCTTTCGCCACAACTTTCTCTCACTCTAAAGGCGGTGCTCCAGTATGGCCGCAGTCAAATGACTGAAACAAGTAAAAGAGTAAAAGAGTAAGTAAAAAAAACAAATACAAATTATTTATTTCATTGCCGTAAAAATATCTTTTAATTTTTAACTCCAAGCTTTAGACTTATCTAAGCTAAAGGAACCCCTGACCCCTGACATCGGTTGTCAAGCAATGCTAGGGGGACAAACACAGACACACAAACACACATACATATATACATATATACGACAGGCTTCTTTCAGTTTCTGTCTACCAAATCCACTCACAAGGTATTGGTCGGCCCGGGGCTATCACAGAAGACACTTGCCCAAGATGCCACGCAGTGGGACTGAACCCGGAACCATGTGGCTGATTAGCAATATTGACCTGTAGTAAATCCAGCCCTATCTTAGATAGGATGGTTGAAGAGGAAATAATGGAAATGAGGGAAAGAGAGGGTGATGTATGTTATTAATATCAACAGTGAATGATAGAAGATGGAGTAAGGAGAGAGGGATGGGGGTAATGGTAAGAGAAAGAGCAGTAGATTTTAGTGGAGTGTTAGGGACAGAGAATGAATGAGAGTGGTGGCAAGCAATAAAAAGAAAAAGGTAATGATCAGTAGTGGTGGTTGAATATGGAGAGCGCTGAAGCCATCTCTTATTACCACAGGTGGCATGATGGGTGAAGAGAAGCTGAGAGATAAAGGATGATGTGAGCAGTATGGTATTGAATATGGACAGAAGCAACATCATCTTTTAGACAAGCAGAATGGTACAGTAAATACGAGAAAGGGTGTGTAATAGATGAGAGGGTTTACAAAGGAAAGGGTGGGAGAGAAAGGATGTGTTTAACCCTCTGATTACATAATTAAATTTCATGGTCCAACAACTTAATTATCATAGTTTCTTATTCCTCCTGTCTATACCCCACTCAGTTGAGGGGTCTTATCTTGTGGGTATTTGGCAACCTCACTAGTGATTGTGTAAAAAGCATCCAATCCACTCTGTAAAGTGGCTGGTGTTAGGAAGGGCATCCAGCTGTAGAAACCTGGTGGAGCCCTCTGGTTTGTCTGTTCTTGTCAAACCATCTAACCTGTGCCAGCATGGAAAAAAGGACATTAAATGATGATGGTGAAGGGTGGTGGTGATGACGATCACGATGACAATGACATTGTCACTGAAGGTGTCTCTGCTACTCACAACATAAGGAAAGGTATTTTTACTTATAGGCGTAGGAGTGGCTGTGTGGTAAGTAGCTTGCTTACAAACCACATGGTCCCGAGTTCAGTCCTACTGTGTGGCACCTTGGGCAAGTGTCTTCTACTTGGGCCGACCAAAGCCTTGTGAGTGGGTTTGGTAGATGGAAACTGAAAGAAGCCTGTCGTATACATTTATATGTGTGTGTGTTTATGTGTCTGTGTTTGTCCCCTTAACATCGCTTGACAACTGATGCTGGTGTGTTTACATCCCCGTAACTTAGTGGTTCGTCAAAAGAGACCGATAGAATAAGAACCAGGCTTACAAAGAATAAGTCCTGGGTCGATTTGCTTCACAAAAGGTGGTGCTCCAGCGTGGCCACAGTCAAATGACTGAAACAAGTGAAAGAGTAAAAGAGCCATTGGGCAAAACCACTTCCTAAAGTTAACTGCAATAGAATTGTGAGTGGAAATATCTACTTTCTGTATTCAAAGAGTTAAAAGGGGCATGACAGACAAGGGGGCCCCACATGTAGGTATTATACATCCAAAATCTTCACTGTTTTAAAACTTGATTTGCCATTCATGTATTGGGGGTGGGGTTGATTTCTTGTAGTACATCATGTTGCAACCCACCACAGTCCTTTACTATCCCCTTTGTGATGTTCATCATCTTCAACTTGTTGATTGGTCTTCACCTCTTCATCCTAGGTCTTTCCTTCTCTTCTCTCTCTCTCTTCTATATGTTCATTCTACTTCAAGTGCTTAACACTTCCTCATACAGCCAGCATCCTCCTTATATGTCCATCAGTGTTGTCCTCTCTCTTGCACCCTATATCCAATTCTTCTTATAGGCGCAGGAGTGGCTGTGTGGTAAGTAGCTTGCTTACCAACCACATGGTTCCGGGTTCAGTCCCACTGCGTGGCATCTTGGGCAAGTGTCTTCTGCTATAGCCCCGGGCCGACCAATGCCTTGTGAGTGGATTTGGTAGATGGAAACTGAAAGAAGCCTGTCGTATATATGTATATATATATATGTATGTGTGTGTGTGTTTGTGTGTCTGTGTTTGTCCCCCCACCATCGCTTGACAACTGATGCTGGTGTGTTTATGTCCCTGTCACTTAGCAGTTCGGCAAAAGAGACCGATAGAATAAGTACTGGGCTTACAAAGAATAAGTCCCGGGGTCGATTTGCTCGACTAAAGACGGTGCTCCAGCATGGCCGCAGTCAAATGACTGAAACAAGTAAAAGAGTAAAAGAGAGTATCCAGCATTTCTATTAGCTCATTTGTGCTCTGTTCTTCACGCATGCTAACATTACACACCCAGCAGAGTATACCCACTTCATTTCATTTTAATCTTTGCAAATCCTCTGTTTTCAAAGCCCCATGTAGTACGACCCATACAGTTTATACGCAAGCATCACAGAATCTACCTTTCACTCTGATGGAGAAATCCTTTGTTGCCAGCAGAAATACCTACCCCATTTTTTTTTGTACTCCATTCTTACTCTAGCTACTGTGCTTTTGGAACACCCACCTCTACTGCTAATTAGATCACCGAGCTAACAAAAGCCCTCGACTACTATTTTGGAGCCTTCCATGTATTTGAAAGTATTTATTTCATGTGTACTCTTACTGCTGTCTGCTCCTATGTGTTTGCCACATACAAAATCTACCTTTCCCCCTTAACCTGTTTACCTTTGATCCCACTATGCCTCTTGGGCATACATGGTACACACTAATTTCTACATATATATGTTTGTTTGTTTGTATGTATCTATGTATGTGTGTATGTATATATGTGTGTGTGTGTACACATGTATGTGTGTGTATGTATGTATGCATGTATATATGAATGTATGTAGCTCTCTGTCTATCTATCTATCTGTCTATCTATCTATCTATATCTATCTATCTATCTATCTATAACTATCTATCTATCTATCTATCTATCTATCTATCTATATGTGTGTGTGTGTGTTATTGATTTACTAACCTTTTTGTTACTATATTTCTGTTGAAAACCATTTCCTTTGTTTCAACTAATTTTGAAGAAAATAGAGAATTTATATTCTTCCAGCATGCAAGTCAGTGTAATGTATAGCATACACATGTAGTGTAACCATTCAAACATCACCCTTATCTTTCCAAACCGTGCTGTATTTCACATGGAATCTTTGGTCCTCTAAAGTCGTCTTGGTGGATATGAGGGAGTTCTGAAAAGTTCCCGACTTTAAGGGTTTCATGAAAGGCCTGGTTGAAGGTCCAACCTTTTGAGTTCTTTTACAGGGCTTAGAAAAACTGAAGGACTGTTAACAATAAGTGTGCAAATCTGAGAGGGGAATATGTTGAATAAAATCATAATTAACTGATCCTCCTGCATTTCCTTTTACCCAAAGCCAGGAACTTTTCAGTGGCCCCTCGTAACTTGTCCTGGCTTTCTTAACTGTAAATTTTGATCTGAAAAAATTTGAATTTCATGCTGGAAAATATAGAAGTATTTTTGTCTTTATTCATCTTGTGTTTGGAACATAAATTAACAAAAAATTTTGGTGAAGTTTTAAAGTTGGATCACTTTAAAACAGGGATTTCATATCATAGAACCAGGGGCAGTTACAGTGTTTCTGCCAAACATTTTACCCTGCCCTCTTTTTGTCTCTTCTTTCAGACGTACCAGCCAGCTGTCACTGTCCACTATGGTTGAACTGACCAAAGGTCAAGATGGCGAACTGGCTGTTGGACGTGAGATTGTCTCTCCTGGTAAGAAATATAACATCTTGATTCTGAAAATAGCTTTCAGTCATTGATTTTGGGCTGTGTGTGTGTAGGCATGCATGTGTGGGTATGTTTTATTTGGGAAGTAGTGGTGGGACCATTTGTTATCTCTTTTCAACCATTATCAATATATATATATATATATATATATATAGAATGGTTGTATACTGTCAATCTAACGTGAACGTGACAGTAGGGGGTTACACCACCGCTGTTTAGCCCCAGGAAGCATCAATGCTTCCTGCTGGCTTCAACACATTTTCCCTGTGTCCTTATATACATTTACGAAGGGGAGACAAACACCCCCAGCAGCCAGGCCTGCATCTAGAGACACGCATGTTTCAGGATCATTGTCCATCATCAGTCTGTTACTCTAGAAATTCTATCCACCAATGTGGTGTTGAGCACTCATTCTTGTTGCTTGATATTTACATATATATATATTGTGTGTGTGATACATATACACACATAAACAATTATTGTCATGAAAAGTCATATATATATATATATATACATACACACACACACATTTATACATAGATAGATAAATAGATATAAAGAGAAAGACAGCAGACAGAGAGATAGATAGATGTAAGCAAGTGTTGTCCTTATTATTGTTGTTGTGGTTGTTATTATTATTTTCATCATCATCATCATTGTTATTATTATTGTTTTTATTATTACTTTATTCCATTATGTACCCCCCCCCACACTTTACATCTGTCTTTGTATTGTCCTTTTCATCCTTTGCCCTGGGAGCAAATAAAAGAAATGTTCATCATCATCATCATCATGATTATTATTATTATTGAGCTGGCAGAAACGTTAGCACACCGGGCGAAATGCGCAGCCGTATTTCGTCTGCCGTTACGTTCCGAGTTCAAATTCCGCCGAGGTTGACTTTGCACTTCATCCTTTCAGGGTCGATAAATAAAGTACCAGTTACGCACTGGGGTCGATATAATCGACTTAATCCCTTTGTCTGTCCTTGTTTGTCCCCTCTATGTTTAGCCCCTTGTGGGTAGTAAAGAAATATATTATTATTATCATCATAAGGTTGTGAGCTGGGAAAACTGATGGCATGCCAGGCAGAATGCTTAGCAGCATTTCGTATACCTTCACATTCTGAGTTCAAATTCCACCGAGGTCGACTTTCATCCTTTCATCCTTTTGAGGTTGATAAATTAAGTTCCAGTCAAGTACTAGGGTCAACATAATTGACCATCCCCCCATCCCACTAATTCCAGGCCTTTTGCCTATAGTAGAAAGGATTATTGTTATTATCATTAAAACACAAATTTTGAACAATTGTTTTTCAGGCTCTGGTGGTCTTGGAGGATTGGCTTACATCCTGAAACTCGTGCTCCAGGAATATCAAGTGAAAACTGTGAGATGGCAGTGGTTGTTGGGGCGGCTGTATGTCTTGGACAGATTACTAGAGGAGTTCCCTGGGGAGTTTATACGTGACCCAGAACCAGACCCAGATGCTTCTGAAGAAGAACTGAACTCTTCACCTTTACCTCAGCCACATACTCCTGAGACTTCTTCTTCTTCTGCTGCCACTACTACTACTACTACTACTTCTTCTTCTTCTTCTTCATCATCTCCTCCTCCTACATCCTCTTCTTCGTGTCCTCCTTCTTCTTCTTCCTCACAAAATGAATTCTGTCGGATTGTTATTGTTGCCAGGTTTGCAACGTATGCCGTTGGTAATGCACATTCCAGAATAGCAAAAATTGCACGTCGTATCTTCTTCATTTGTGTGAAATTCAGCGCAGGGCAGGATGAGATTGTGATACAGCTGGACAATTTACTCGTCACTGCCGTGGACCCTAAGCTGATGCGACCAATGCGCAAAAAGCTGTCACACATGGTCGACAAAATCAAACAAACTGAGGAGACTGCTAATAAGGTGTGGCATGATTCTGAGAGCAGTCAAGGTACCAGCTGTGTCGGTACATCAGCCACAGCATCACCCAATGAAACCCCACTCTCTACACCCCCAGACTCTCCGTTCCCTCTCCCTACAACACTAGACAGTGCAGCTAATGACCCTCTATCCATGACACACCCCTACATATCTAAGGACAATCACCAAGACCCACCTCAACACAGCTTTCAAAATGACCCCCAAAATAATCATCAACATAGCTCTTGTATGGATATTGTTAATAACACTGGACATGAACTTCGACATGGCCTCTTGACCGATGCCCCAAATGACCTCCAGAATGAACTTCAACACAGCTCCCAAAATGACCTTCAATATGACCCCCACTTAGGCTCCCAACATCCCCACTGTGGTGTTAATGCTAGCTGTGCAAAGCTGCAGAATGTTTCTGTGAAGTGCTCTGTAACCCTGGCAACCAGTGACCATTCCGGTGAATGTAAGGTCGAAGAGATTTCCAGCATTACAGCCTGCAACAACAATCATAACAACACCAACACCATCAGCACTAACAGCAGTTGCAACAACAACAACAACAACAGCAGCAGCAGCAACAGTAACAAACAGTTAGTCCACAACATCGTGTGTACCACCAAAGTGAACAACTGCACGGACAGCCCTGGAGACCGATCTCAGTTTATGGTGACCATGCCGTCAACATCAACACCGTCCTCATCCATGCAGCACCACCTTGATGACAGCAACAACAGCAGTGTCTGCCATTGCTCCTCTACTCCTCTTGCCTGCAGCTCCAGTCACTCGTCGTCCAACATACTCACTGAAGATCTCTCTGACATCACTGTTTCTCCAACAGGCAGCAATGGACCATCTGTCTCTTTCAAAACAGAGATAGCAACACCGAAAGGTTCACCCTGTGGAACCGAGGACCAAAGTAAGTGTTTCTTTCAGCATTGACACATCTAGTTTCTCCATTCTGTCAACTCAGTCCCCATGTTCTTCATAGTATCCCTTATTCTCCTTCCATACAGGATCTTTTTGTCTCCCTGATTCCGTAAACTTGTTCCTATAATATCTCATTCTCATCCATATTCAAAACTCCTTTCTCATCTACATCCAGGACTCCTTACTCACTCTATTCAGTTATTCCTTTTACAAACAGATCTAATGCCTTTTTCTTAGCCTTTTTAAAACTACCTCCAATAACCAATTCTTGCTCAGCTGCTTTGAACACATCTTTCTCGGGCAGTCCCAATAGTCCTTTTCATTCAGTTTCAATACTCGTTTCTAAGTCAGTTCTGATGCTCATTTCTCAGTCAAATCTCCTATCCCTTTCTAGGTGAGTTCCAATATTTCTTTCCCAGCAAATGACTGTCTGAACCAGTTCCAATACATCTTTCCAAGCCATTTCCAAAATTCCTTTATCAGCCAAATATACTATTTGTCATTGCCTACTCACAAGTGACTGAGACCTTGGGTGAGATGCCATGCTTTGAGAAGACCTGTGAAGCCAAGTGGAATCGCAATCATGGCTGATACTGGTGTCACATAACTGGTACCTGTGCCAGTGACATGGAAAAACACCCTTCAAACATTGAGCCTCACAGAAGCAACGATAAATGACCAAGACCTTTGGCGATATGCCATACTTAAGAAGACCGGTCAAGCCAGGTGAAACCGTAGTTGTGGCTGATGCCAGTGTCATGTAAATGGCACCCATGCCAGTGGCACGTAAAAAGCACCCATTACACTCTTGGAATGGTTGGCATTGGGAAGGGCATCTAGCCATAGAAACCATGCCAAATCAGACTGGAACCTGGTGTAGCCCTCCAGCTTACCATTTTCAGCCAAACCGTCTAACCCATGCCAGCATGGAAAGCAGACGCTAAATGATGATGCTGATGATGATTTTATATCTAATCTCATTTATCAAGCAGTTCTATTACTCCTCTTCTACCCAGTCCTATACTTCTTTTATCTCTGCTATTTCCAGCAAATCTTTCTCAGACTGAGCTAATATTGATGACTAAACCCAATCAATATTCCTTTCTCAGCCAGATCCAATACTCCTTTTCCATCTTTTCCAACAGCTCTTTTTCAATCAGACATGATACTCTTTTCTCTGTCAAATTTAGTAATCCTTTCCCACCCTGTTCCAATACTCTTTTTACAGTAAGGTCCAACTCTAATATTCATTTATTAATGTTCTATTACTCATTTATCAGCCAGTTCCAATACTTCATTTCCTGGCAATTCTTAAACTTCTTGCTCAGTCAACTCCAGTACACCATTATTAACAAATTCCAGTGCTCCTTCCTCAGACAGTTCTTATATTCTTTCATCAACCAGTTTCAATACATTGTTTTTAATCAGAGCTTGTACTCTGTTCTCAGTTAGATCTAATACTCACCTCTCTTAAACAAATCCACCTGTATTCATTGTTTTTACCTCTTACATATATCCAAAATGATAGCAGCATCGTCCAAAAATCACAAAGAAGAGCAGCCTGCCCTCATGCAGCAATGTAAACTGATCTTTGACACTGCAGGGTTTTTCTTCCTATCAGTTCTTAGTTGTTCTAAAGTGAAATTCAGTCTGTGCAATCTGACCTCCCCACCTCTTTAGACTTGGAGGTCTGACCACTGCATCTCAGCAAGCTAAGGCAGCCTGCAGTGACCAACAAGTTATAGGTTTTTACATTGGAGTGGATTTCTCCTTGGTGAATTGCCTTACAGAGCTGAAGAGTTCTGCCTACCTTGGAGTTGCTGGTAAAGGTGTCAAAGAGGTCACTGTGGAAGTGTGTGGCTTAGAGGTTATAGTGTCGGACTCATGATCATAAGATTGTGGTTTCAATTCCTGGACCAGGCAATGCATAGTGTTCTCGAGCAAGGCACTGCATTTCACTTTGCTTCAGTCCACTCAGCTGACCAAAATGAGTAATCCTGTGATGGACTGGTGTCTCATCCTGGTGGAGAATACATACACCTTGAAATCGGGAAACCGGCCCTTATGAGTCCATATAACTCAAGAAAGTACCTTTATTTACTTCTAAAGAGGCAATTGAATCATGTGAGAGACTCTGCTCCTTGATTTAAGGCTGGCCCCTCTAGCCTTTTCTTTTCCTATTGGGTTTGTACTTGGAGGTTCTTCCATAACATGCTAAGTAACCCATTGCTGGGACCCTGACAGGTGCTACTACCCCAGGGCATAGTAGACCTGAAAACAATAGTGACTACATGATGGTTCCACACTCCTTAAAACCTTGGACCTCTTGAACCAGAGACCCACTTCTGGATGTAGCTGAAAGTCACACCCTGGACAATACCCAATATATCTTCCTCATAAACCCATACTTTTTCCACATTTACTGAATATTCTCCTCACACATCAATCCACTATTCCTTGCATGTATGTATCATGTGCACCCTATACTCTCTTTGTCCTCCTCCGCCCCAGTTCTTTAGTTTGCCATGATTCACTGATCCATCACCCACCTGACTATGTGTTCTACCATCTGCTACGTAGGCAAGCCTGATTCCTACCAGTATTGCTGCAAAGAAGAGGTGGAGCGGGAGGAAGCAGTAGCTTTAGCCAAGGCTCTAGAGGCATCAGCAAAACAAGAGCCTTGTCCTTTGGTGCCTGGATTGACTCCATCAGATCGGGAAGAAGTAATCACAGTTCGGATCCAACCAGAGGTAAAAATGCATAAATATTTTGTCTAATCAAAAACAAATCCCATTTACTCTTCTACTTCAGTTAGATTTTTAAAAAATTTTTATATATAGGCGTAGGAGTGGCTGTGTGGTAAGTTGCTTGCTTACGAGCCACATGGTTCCGGGTTCAGTCCCACTGCGTGGCACCTTGGGCAAGTGCCTTCTACTATAGCTTCGGGCCGACCAAAGCCTTGTGAGTGGATTTGGTAGACGGAAACTGAAAGAAGCCCGTCGTATATATGTATACATATATGCATGTGTGTGTATAAGTTTGTGTGTCTGTGTTTGTCCCCCCAACATCGCTTGACAACCGATGCTGATGTGTTTACGTCCCCGTAACTTAGCGGTTCGGTAAAAAGGAGCCCAATAGAATAAGTACTGAGCTTACAATGAATAAGTCCTGGGGTCGATTTGCTCGACTAAAGGTAGTGCTCCTGCATGGCCTCAGTCAAATGACTGAAACAAGTAAAAGAGTATATATTTGTTCTAAAAGAAATGCTGACATGGCTGTGTGATTGAGAATTTTGCTTCTCAATCACATGGTTTCAGGTTCAGTTCCACTGTGTAGTACCTTGAGCAAGCGTCTTCTACCATAGATCCAGGTCAACAAAAGGTTTGTGAGTAGATTTAGTAAACTGAAACAAGCCTATTGCATGTGTGTGTGTTTTTCTGTTTGTGTCTCTTTGTCTTGGCATCACTTAAGGTTGTAAATGAATCTCCATCATTTCAAATATTTTGCAAAAACATATCTGCTCATGTTTGTTCCTTCTCGAGCCATGCCTAGTTCATAGGGCCGTTTTTCCCTGTTTCCTTGGCATATCGGATTCCCCACCTGAACGGGACGCTGGTCCGTCGCAGGTGAGCTGCAAGATGCAGGATGAAAGAGTGAGAGAAAGTTGTGGCGAAAGAGTTAGCAGAAGTTTCGCCATTATTTTCTGCCGGAGCCGCATGGAGCTTAGGTGTTTCACTCATAAACACACACATCGCCTGGTCTGAGATTCGAACCTGCGATCCCTTGACCGTGATTTCGCTGCTCCAACCACTAGGCCATGTGCCTCCACCATGTCTGCTCATGGATAAAATATTACTTTACATTGAAATAGGTGAGGATTGATAACAAGAAAGAAATCCAGCAGTAGAAAGATCCTGCCTCAATAAACTTCGTCTGAGCCATGCAAGCATGGAAACGTGGACCTTAAAGCGATGATGATGATGATGATACTGGTGATGAAACAGATGATAGATGACTAAATCAAACTTGAGTGTATTACTGCTATGTTACTTTTTATCAATCAAAGTTTCTGAAGAAGTGTAGGCGTAATTTGACTCCTGTACAATTTGAGTTCAATACTAATTAAATCCTTCCACTCATCAACATTGGTTTTAGTGTCCACCTTTCCATGTTTGTATGGCTTGGACAGAGTTTTTTTTTTTTTTTTTTCTGAGAAAGAATTTCTATGACTGGTTGCACTTCCAGGTTGTTGGCAGCCCCTCATTTATTTCCCAGCAACATATTTCTCCGTTTTTGCAGGGGTTTTAAAAATGAATGGTACAGCTTGTATGACAGTCACATTCATTTACAGCTATCATGCAATGCCAAGACTAGGAAATGCACACACACACACAATGGGTTTCTTTCATCATCATCATCATCATCATCATCATCATCATCTTATCATTGTTTGACATCTGCTTTCCATGCTGGGATGGGTTTGACAGTTTGACATGAAGCTGGCTAGCAGAGAGCTGTCCAGACTCCAGCTGTCTGTCGAGGCATGGTTTCTCCGATTGGATGTCCTTCATTACTTCTGTTAAGGAAATCCACTCACAATGCTTTGGTTAGCCTGGCACTATAGCAGGATGCAGTGGAGGTGCAATGGCCCAGTGGTTAGGGCAGCAGACTCGCGGTCATAGGATCGCGGTTTCGATTCCCAGACCGGGCGTTGTGAGTGTTTATTAAGCGAAAACACCTAAAGCTCCACGAGGCTCCGGCAGGGGGTGATGGTGATCCCTGCTGTACTCTTTCACCACAACTTTCTCTCACTCTTACTTCCTGTTTCTGTTGTACCTGTATCTCAAAACGCCGGCCTTGTCACTCTCTGTGTCACGCTGAATATCCCCGAGAACTACGTTAAGGGTACACGTGTCTGTGGAGTGCTCAGCCACTTACACGTTAATTTCACGAGCAGGCTGTTCTGTTGATTTGGATCAACCGGAACCCGCGTCGTCGTAACCGACGGAGTGCTTCCATCCATAGCAGGATGCATTTGTTCAAGGTGCCATGCTGTGGGAAGTGAACCTGCAATTTTGTGGCTGGAAAGCAAACTTTTTTTTAAACATATGACTAGAAGGCACCTATAATAAAAATTTAACTTACCTTCTGCATTACTCATCACTCATTACTCTACTTAATCATTACTCATCTGTACCTGTGTTGATTTGTGTTGCAGAGTCAATCAGATATGCACCCATTGGCAAGTCCATTCAACCACAGTAGCATGCTTTCTATGCCAAACAGCAGCAGCAGCAACAACAACAGCAGCAGCAACAACAACAACAACAGCAACAACAACAACAGCCCTCTGTACTTAGAGAATGTACATTGGGTACGAAGTAACTTGTTAGGGACAGGAGCATTCAGCAGTTGTTACCAAGCAAGGGATGTGAAGACTGGGACCTTAATGGCTGTCAAACAGGTTTGTGTCATATATATGTTTGTTTATGTGTTCAGTTGTACTTGTAACACGTTGGAAGAGCTCTTTATGGTTTAGAACATAATCTAAAAATCAAAAATCAAAGAATCAAATCAAAATCGATGAACATCAATGGAATTTGTAGTTTTGTGATACCAGTGCCGGTGGCACATAAGAAAACCATCCAAACGTGGCCGTAGCCAGTACTGCATCGACTGGCCTCCGTGCTGGTGGCACGTAACAAACACCATCTGAGCGTAGCTGTGCCAGCCTTCCCTGGCCTCCGTGCCGGTGGCACGTAAAAAACACCATCCAAGCGTGGCCGTTCGCCAGCCTCGTCTGGCACCTGTGTCGGTGGCACATATAAAGCACCCACTACACTCATGGTTGGCGTTAGGAAGGGCATCCAGCTGTAGAAACACTGCCAGATCTGACTGGCCTGGTGCAGCCTTCGGGCTTCCCAGACCCCAGTTGAACCGTCTAACCCATGCTAGCATGGAAAGCGGACGTTAAACAATGATGATGATTTAATAGAGAAGATTTATTACAAGCAAATAAATATTCAAATGAAACAATGTATGTGACACATGCAGAAAGTCTTTGTTAGAAATTCGGGTTCATTTTTACACATCAAATCCATATTCGCAGTGTCATGAGGAGAGTGAATGCCAACGGGAAAATGGAACAGTCCGAAGGTGGCAATAATGGGGTTAGGGTTATGGCAGCTCAGATGTCTTGACACTCTATGAAATTGGCAACAAATTTGATTGTGTTTATATGCTGAGTCCACAGAATGTGTAGATGAGCCATTGAACTATAACATGAGCAGCAATCAGTGATTGTATACCTATTTCTTTACTACCCACAAGGGGCTAAACACAGAGAGGACAAACAAGGACAGGCAAACGGATTAAGTCGATTATATCGACCCCAGTGCGTAACTGGTACTTATTTAATCGACCACGAAAGGATGAAATGCAAAGTCGACCTCGGTGGAATTTGAACTCAGAACGTAACAGCAGACGAAATACCGCTAAGCATTTCGCCCGGCATGCTAACGTTTCTGCCAGCTCACCGCCTTTATATACCAATTAGGCTTGTGCATGTGATTGAAATGTAATTGCTATATGGAGAACACAGGATCGAATCCAATTGTTATACACTTATTGTTTAGCTCCAGGGTCAGTTCATGTCTTATTAGAGGAAGTAGCAGGTCAAAATGAAAATAGCACCACCATATGTGACAGTAGAGAGGATATCCAGGAGTCATGACCTGGATATGAACCAGTTCCCTTAGAGTATAAGGAGTTAAGGGCCAAAACACTTGAATTAGGAGTATGGAGTTATTTCACTGAAGACTTTCTGCTGCTCAGCTCTCCCTAGGGTTCATTACTGCAGGTACAACACTGACATTCTGGATATTGATGATCCAGAACCTTTTATAATCCACACTAATTCATGACCAGGAACGAACCTCAAATTCTTGTGGCTACCATATTAGCTTACTGGTATCTTGCACAGACTAGAACATTGCACAGTACAGTATTAATTAGCTTGTGGCGGCAATCTGGCACAAACGTTAACACGCCGGGCGAAATGCTTAGTGGTATTTCGTCTGCGTTACGTTGTGAGTTCAAATTCCGCCGAGGTCGACTTTGCCTTTCATCCTTTCGGGGTCGATAAATTAAGTACCAGTTACGCACTGGGGTCGATGTAATCGACTTAATCCGTTTGTCTGTCCTTGTTTGTCCCCTCTGTGTTTAGCCCCTTGTGGGTAATAAAGAAATAAGTATTAATTAGCTTGTATCGTTTGTACTAATGAACAAGTACACTATACTAATGTGCAAGCACTTGTATTTCATTTCAAGTAATTTTAACGGTTTGGCAAAATCAATAGTATGGAAAGGTATTAGTGTTGGACCTGTACGTTATAATTGACGTTTAGAGACGAAGTTGTCTCCTCTTGGAGTAGATCGAGAGAGAGAGAGAGAAAGCATTTGCTTTGCTGATGCTTCAATAGACTTGGCCATACTGCTTCTTCCCACTCCACTTTCTCTTTGAAGCAATGCTGGTAAGAGTTAGGTTTGCCTGTAGCAGTAGGTAGGATATATAGACACATCGTTAGGTGGGTGATGGATTAGGTGTGTAGTGGAGAACTAAAGAACTGTAAGATTGTTTGGGTAATTCAAACAGAGTTGTCTCCTCTTGTAACATCTCCAGACAGTGTAACTTCCCTATAATGTCCTCCTGCCACTCTCCCAAAGCGTACACAGCAGACAGACCCCAATGAAATATCCAATCTGTAAATCTTGAACACTGACAAGAATTATATTGATTTATTTTTCCCAGTAAAGTTTGACTACCCTATTAAACTAAAAGAATTTTATCTGGAACGTATGTTGAATATTTTTAAGAGGATCCAAAAATGTGTAAACATACAAAACATTGCCCAAAATAACTTTTTTCACCTGAAAATATTATCTGCTAATTACTCAGAATTTTCACCAGAGCAGCATCAAAAGCTTCATCGTATTTATTTAAACTTATTTTTAAAATTTCAAAAATATGCTAATGAATTCGTTGGACAATAATGTCAATAGTCACAGTTCTTATTTGCCTTTTGTGATGTGCCTGACGAAAGCAAATGTGACGTTTTCAAGACAAATATATTCTATGTCTTCCAATCTGTGTAGATCTGGAAGAAATTGCTTCAATATCAATATCTAGTTGAAGATGAACCTTTTCAATATGCATCTACAAGCATATAGTGATTTTTTGGTGCCACTAAAAACCTGTAAGATGTTGGCTAAAGATTTTAACAGTAAGATCAGTGAAGAGACAAAGGCAGTTGCGTTTTTATGAGAAAATGGTCGTTTAGATGATGAAGAAAATGTTGCACGATGTCATCTTTGTGGTGGAGAAATGAAAGATCCCCAAAGAAAAGGGAAAACCGGTGAAATCTTGCCAGCTTTATGTTTTCTAAACTTGCAGCTGCCAAACTTATCAGTCTATCCAAACAGGAAATGGTTCTATTCTATTATACTGATTTAAATAACAAAATCCATTGCAATCTTTCTTTTACGATAAGCGGCATCAGTTAACCGAATCAAAATGTCATGGTTTTTTTCCTTTAGAAATTGAAAAGTAAACTAAACAATAACTTACAGCAATCACCCTGTAAGTTGTAGATCACATGCCAAAGCAACACCAATATTTTTCTGGGTATTTAAAAAATTTTCAGAGAATGAAATCAACCAGCTAACATGTACATTACAAAAACTATATCTAAGTGGAGCAGTAAAACTGTGCAAGACTTTTCTCAGGTTCAAAATGTGAATTTATTTTTGTTCTCTACATTCCAATGAAAACAAGAACGGGTCATTCGAAGTTTTCTTTCTTCAGTCAAGCACCAGATTATCCTCACAATTTCGGCTGATTATTCTTTATATATATATATATATGAGGGCGGCATATATGTGTGTTATTCATGCCCTTAGTCAAGTATAGTTGACGACTATAATTTTCCTTTATGGTATAATGTTTCAAACAGCTGCTTTTATTAATTTTTGTATACACATTAGCGATCTGCTAAATCATCCATAGATTTTTATGGTGAATATATATATACTCTGATAGGCGAGGTTGCCTGGAATCAGCCAAATGAGCCGGCCTTACTGAAGATGGCTATGGAAATAGCCGAAACTGGCCGGTCAGTTTAAGGAACTCTTCGTTCGGTGTGATTGCCGCCCCTATCAGAGTATGTCACGTGCTTTGTAACAGCATTGTAGCATTTTAACTCCTATTTCAAGCAATGTAGGTGTTAGTTAAGTTTAGATGATGACTATAATTTTTCTTTATGGTGTAATGTTGCAAACAGCTGTTTTTATTAATTATATATATATATACATATACATGGTAATAGGCTTGCTTCCCAATTGCATGGTTCCAGGTTCAGTCCCACTGCATGGCACCTTGGGTTAGTGTCTTCTACTATAGCCTTTGGCTGACCAAAACCTTGTGAGTAGATTTAGTAGACGGAAGCGAGAAGAAGCCCCTCATATATGTGTGTGTGTGTGTGTGACTTCATGTCTGTGTTTGTCCCCCCTTGACAGCCAGTGTGGTGTGTTTGCATCCTCATAATTTAGCGGTTTAAGAAAAGAGTCTGATGAAATAATTACCAGGCTTTAAAAAATAGGTCCTGGAGTTGATTCATTCAACTAAAAATTCAAGGTGGTGCTCCAGCATGGTCATAGTCTAGTGACAGGTAAAAAAAAAATGACAGAAAAAAAGAAGAAAAAAAGAGAACGTGTGTATACTCATGTATGTAAGTATGCATGCATGAATGAGTGAATGAATAACGTGTTCTTTTTAGTGTGTCTCTCAAATCCCCTCATGGGGCTTTTGTCAGCCCAAGGCTGTAGCAGACAACACTTGCTGGAAGTGCAGTGTAATGGAACTGAACTTGGAACCATGTAGTTGCGAAGCCAGCTTCATCATCGTTTAACATCCGTTTTCCATAGTGGCATGGGTTGGATGGTTTGACTGAGGTCTAGAAAGCCAGGAGGCCACACCAGGCTCCAATCTGATCTGGCAAGGTTTCTACAGCTGGATGCTCTTCCTAATGCCAACCACTCCGAGAGTGTAGTGGGTGCTTTTTAACTGCCACTGGGACAGGGGCCAGTCAGGTGGGCCTGGCCTTGATCACGTTTTGGATAGTGCTTTTTATGGGGCACTGGCATCTGAATGATAAGAGATTCGTTAACATGCTTTGTTTAGATATTTACTTAACCAATTGGTTTAATGATGATTATTTCTCCTTCTTTATCATTTCAGATTTCCTTCTGTCGGAACACGGAAGAAGAGCAGGAGAAGGTGATCCAAGATGTCACGGAGGAGATTCACATGATAGCTGCACTGAATCATCCCAATGTTGTACGGATCATGGGTGCCACACGGCAAGGCTGCCACTTCAATATGTTTGTTGAATGGATGCCAGGTTAGTAGTAGTAGTAGTAGTAGTAGTATCTGTAGTAGTAGTAGTCGTAGTAGTCGTAGTCATAGTAGTAGTAGTCGTAGTAGTAGGTAATGGTGGTGGTGGTAGTATTAATAGTAGTAGTAGTCGATGGTAGTAGTTGTAGGTGTACAAGTAGCAGTAGTAGGTGGTAGTGGTGTAATAGTAGTAGCTGTAGCAGCAGCTGTCGTAGTAGTAGTAGTGGTGGTGGTGGTGGTGGTGGTGGTGGTGGTGGTTGGCAGCAACAGTGATGGTGATGTTGTGGCTTAGTCTAGCTTAGTCCTGACTGAATAGATGGCAAGGTGCAGGCAGGTTGTGTTGTTAAGTATTTCACAACCGCATGGTTTGGAGATCAGGGATAATCTTATGATAATAAGAATTCATAATTTTAAAGCTGTAATTAAATATACTAAGGTATTTATATAAAGTTGAATGGTGAGCCTTGCCTAAGGTTTAATACAGTGTGTATATATATATATATATATATATATATATATAAATAACAAAGGGTGAAATTAATTAATTAAGAAGTAATCAGTAATTTCACCAAGTAGAATTCGGCATGTAAAAGACCAATTCAAGGTAAGTTTAAGTAATACTAAGTAATTAGGGTTCAGCAACGATTTGCCTCACCACACACCGAATTTAGAAATAGCAGTCAAAAAGTCTTGGCTATTCTTTCTACTTTAAAGAATAGCCAAGATTTTTTGACTGCTATTTCTAAATTTGGTGTGTGGTGAGGCAAATCGTTGCTGAACCCTAATTACTTAGTATATATATATATATATATATAGCTTCACCAGTGGCAGGCAATCACTGCTACTTCTACTGAGAGGACTACCAGATCACAAGATTTCGATCTCATTTGGCTTTGTCAGTGATAGGTACCTGAGCAATATATATATATATAAATATATACCACTATCATATAAATGGTATCAATTGTAATTCTCTGTGAAAATGTGTAGCCTTTCAGCTGTGTTTTATTTCAAGGACTAGAGGAGACATAGCTATTGGTGTGACTGTCACGTGACAGAGCTCCTGCACTAAACCTTTGATGTTACCCTCACACACAGCTATCATTTGGCCATAATCAATGGACATTGCAGAGAACTGATCCAAAAGTACCCTTACTTTACTGTGTGATCATCTCCAACCAGTCAATCTGTATGTTAACTGATTGTGATGGGAGCCACATCTTTATATATAAAAGTGAAGTTGTGTGTCTGTCTCCTACGATTTAGATTCCTAACTACTCCCACATTTTGCGTTCAGTTTAACCAAAACCGGGTATCTTATAGTCGTGATTCATATCGAGCCCTTCTGGGTATTAGCGTGAGTCTACGATTTAAAAAAAAATTTACCATAATTTTTTCCATTTTGATGCATTTTTTCGCTATTATATAAGGGAAGTAACTCTCTAAAAATGTCTACGATGAGTCAACGATATAAAAAAAAATTTACCATAATTTTTTTTGCTATTTTTTGGCTATAACTCTCTAAAAATGCTTATATAGTTATTTCCCTTACAACCCGAGCAACGCCGGGCGATACTGCTAGTCTCTTTATAAAAATGAACAAACTTTAGGACAATGCCTAGAAATGATAATTTGTGACACAGCTCCATGTCTCTCAAATAGTACACTTTTGAAAATAACACAAATGTGAAACTGGTTAGGTGCATTGATATTAATATAAATAAATTTTCATATACATTCGCTGTGCATGTTCAACTTCTGTTATTTCATATATATATATATATATATCATCATCATCATCATCCTTTAACACCTGCTTTCCATGCTGGCATGGGTTGGACGGTTTGACTTGAGCTGGCTAGGCAGAAGACTGCACCAGGCTTCAGTGTCTGTTTTGGCATGGTTTTTACATCTATATGCCCTTCCTAACACCAAGCACCCCACGTTGTGTGGGTTACTGAAAATAAATTAAATTTCGAATTTTGAAAATTGGGTAAATACTCTAAGATGGGAAAGAGCTGCTAGCAGGTGGTCACAGAAAATCGTACCCTATACCTTTTCTAGGGGTATTTACCTGATTTTCTAGGCTGTTTTCACAACTATCCCACATTGAAAATCTACTTCATTTTCTTTGGGCCTCACAGAGGCAATGGCAAGTGACCAAGATATTTGGTGATACGCCGTGCTTGAGAAGACCCGTGAAACCAAGTGAAATCATAGTCATGGCCGATGCCAGTGTCACATAACTGGCATGTAAAAAGCACCCTTCAAACATTGGGCCTAATGAAGGCAGTGACAAGTGACTGAGACCTTTGATGATATACTGTGCTTGAGAAGTTGTGGCTGATGCTAGTGTTACGTAACTGGCACCCATGCTGGTGGCACACAAAATGCACCCACTACACTCTTGGAGTGGTTGGCATTAGGAAGGGCATCCAACCATAGAAACCATGCCAAATTAAACTGGAACCTGGGGCAGTTCTCTGGCTTTCCAGTTCCAGTGAAACAGTCTATTCCATGCCAGCATGGAAAGCAGACACTAAATTATGATGATGATGATGTATTTAGCTGCTGTGTGTAATGCTCTTTTTTTTATGTACCCTTATGTCACCAGGTGGCTCTGTTTCCAACCTATTGGCAAAGTATGGCAGCTTTTCTGAGACTGTGGTCATTAGCTACACACACCAAGTACTTCGTGGCTTGACATATCTTCACGAAAACCAAGTTCTACATCGTGATCTTAAAGGTGAGTGGCAAACCTCAAACCAATCTGGTCATATGGGTCAGTTCTAAGAATATCATTCAGTTGTTCAACACTGTAGCCACAACACAACACTACTACACTGTATACTGTAGCCACAACAAATGCTACCACTGTACATATCAAAGCCATGACACAACACTATGACACTCTGTATTGTTGTGAAAGCCTAACTCAATCTGTCCTATAGCCATAGTACAATATATGTATGTGTATGTGTGTGTATGTGATATATGTGTGTGTTATATGCCTGTTGTGTGGCTTAGTGGTTAGGGTATCCAGCTCACAGTCACAGGGTCATAAGTTCAATTCCCGGCAACTGTGTTACGTCCTTCAGCAAGACACTTTATTTCACATTGCTCCAGTCCACGCTGCTGGCAAAAACGAGTTCTACCAATAATTCGAAGGCCATGGTCCCAAGGATGCGACTTCTGGTGGATTTTGGTACATGAGGAAGTCCAGAGGTAGTGAAAAGGGCTTTGCTTGTTTGTCCAGGTTTCCCACGTAACTTGCAACCAATATTCCTCAAATAAATGTTATGATTTTATTACGTTTTCTGTTAAATATATACTCAGTATATTCTTAATATGTATCATTACCCTTCATTTTCTGAAAAACAAAAAATGTTTAGATGGGCTATTTTCATTCAAAAGCTATTAGTGTGGTTCACCCAAAAACTGAAGAATCTGAAATAAAAAAGAAAGGACATTACACAGAATAATGAAAACATAACAATGGTGTTGCCATAGTTGTGCAAACTAGCTGGGAAAAGTTTTATCAAAAGCGATTCACAGAAAACCGCAGAATTCTAAATTTCACTCCTTGGCTATTAGCGTGGTTCTGGATGTATGTCATATGCATATATATATATATATAAGAAAAATAAAAACGGAAAATACATTTACATGGTTATAGTATAATTGTTAATGTATCGACCGGTTTCGCAATTGCTATTCATGATACAATGTTTAATTTATATGAAAATATATTTTTTGAACACATAGAAAAATGTGCAGGTAACATCAAACCACATTTTACAGTCTTCCCTTTCTACCAGTGCAAAGACACAATCTCTCAACTAGAACGCTTAAATAAAGAAACTTTTTTCATTGAAAAATACAAAACGCGTCTGAATAAGCACGCATAACCAATTTTTATATTTTTACATCACTGTACATAAATCCCCTACTAAAGAAGGCCCCCTTTTTTTTTAAACCTGTCTCCTTTCTGTACACATTTTTCCCCCACCCAAAACCTAAACAGTTATCTCCCTTACAGACAATAATAACAACCAATTACCTCCCTTTACTTGTCAACTTGTAAAATCATTCACTCGTGAATCTCATTATAAACAACATGGATCCATTTTCTTCTTAAGAAAAAATATATTTTCATATAAATTAAACATTGTATCGTGAATAGCGATTGCGAAACCGGTCGATACATTAAAAATTATATTATAACCATGTAAGTGTGCGTATTTTCCATTTTTATTTTTCTTATATACATTACAATCCATCACGTGGGGACAACCGAAATTCCTCTTTTCTGTTACTACTACTATATATATATATATATATATATAATATATATATATATATATTATATATATATATATGTATATATGTATTTATATTTTAGAAGGTTGATTGTTATGACCAGTCAGAGAGTGGCTATTGGTTTTGCACCTATAAAGCACTTAGCAGTATAGGCGACTCGTCAGGTCATTTGAGTCTGGTGCAAAACTAACGGCCACTCTCTGACTGGTCATAATAATCAACCTTCTACAAAATGTTACTGCTTCACTGTTTTAAAGCTGTAAAATTATCACAAGACTGTTACTCAGAGTTTCACGTTCCCATTTGTTGGACAGTTGTGATGAATGGGAATGTGAAACTCTGAGTCTTGTGATAATTTTGCAGCTTTAATAAAAGCATATTACTATATCTTCGGTGCCAACACTACACCTGATATCCCACCCCTCCATACGCATGCACACATGTATATCTTGACTCATTCACTGTTCACTTTCCTGACTTTTGCACATAATCCTATGAATTGTACTTAACACTTATTATATTATACATATTTTTCCCACCTTATGTACTTATATTCTAACCTGTGTGTGTGTGTGTGTATACATACATGTGTGTATATAGACTTGTGTATGAACCTTTTTGGTGCACATGTGTATGTGGGGGGGATTGTATTTATATATATTTTTTGCCGAATGGTGTGGGTGAGTGTATAATTATAGGCACATGTATGTGGGTGTGCAGGAGCACATGTGTAGGTAAAGACATATGTGCTTACACGAATACTATGTACATTTTTTCCCTCTTACTTTTACTCCCTCCCCTCACTTAGCAATCATTCAAAGACCTCTTTTGTCTTAATAACGGTCAATCACACAGTAATTTCCCTTTCTTTAACGGTCATTTTCATAGCGTTTTTTCCGATGGCCGGATAACTGAAGAGATGGCAGCGTGGATTTCCACCCCAACATCCAGAATTCGAGGTTTTATCATGGCTACCGAATAATTGTCACATATTACATTTACAGATATATATATAACTAAGTGTATATAAATGTAAACAAACTAACATTTGTTTTTTTATGAGCGTTGAAATGTTTACTGTAAAATACAAATGAGAGAGATGATAATTTATTTTCAAACGCAGCAATGCCATTAGAACAACAGAAAAATTGGGTAAATTACCTTTACAAAGTGGAAAAATCTGTCAAATAGTTCCATGGGTGTTTGGTGACAGATTTTTCTGCTTTGTAAGAGTAATTTATCAAATGTTTTTGATATTCTAACGGTGTCTCTGCATTCGAAAATAAATTATCATCTTATTTGTGTCTTACATAGCTACAATAAACACACGGACCTGCAACCTGTAACCGGTTTGATAAGTGCCAACGCACGAAACTTTTGGACTTTGATTCATTCTGTTGACTCTGCTAAATATTAATAAAAAATATGTGTGTGTGTGTGTGTGCATGTGCGTTTGTGTTTGTTTTGTGAACTGTTCACTCTGTACTGTGTGCACCAAGCATGGGTAAACCTTTTTAGAGAAGCAGGCTGTATGAAACATGGCACATCTTCAGGCTGGCTGCACTACGAAATATAAAATTCAAAGTAATTTTTCATTAGCCATGCAGCATTGTGGGCTGCAGTTTGCCTACAACTGGTGTACACACCCTCATTGACCACAACACTCACATCTCTCTATATTAATATCTGCAGGTGCTAACCTCTTAGTGGACAGTACTGGACAGAGGGTCCGAATTGGTGATTTTGGTGCTGCTGCTCGTTTGGCCTCACAGACTACTCAGGCTGGTGAATTTCAGGGACAATTACTAGGGACAATAGCCTTTATGGCGCCAGAGGTAAAATTACTGACATTCTATCATTCTATCATTACTTCATTACTGCTTGTTTCACTATTCCATCTCCCCCATGCTACAGAACCACACACACACACACAGTCACTCAGTCACCCACTCACTCTCTCTCTCTCTCTCTCTCTCTCTCTCACACACACACTCATACATGCATGCACACACACTCTAAAGAACAAGCAATCTATACATGTACATCTTGAAAACTAATATAAAAACCTTCGAATTAAATCTTTATGCTGTGAGACTGTTGAATAATTAAAAAAGTGTTTAATCATATTAATTAAGATTTACTCTGTAATTCAATCTGTTTATTTCTCTATCATTCCATCAGGTACTCCGAGGGGAGAGCTATGGACGAGGTTGTGATGTGTGGAGTGTTGGCTGTGTAATGATTGAAATGGCCACAACAAAACCACCATGGAATGCTAATGACATATCAAACCATTTGGCTTTAATTTTTCGAGTAAGACTTCTTCAAATGTTTTGTTATTTGTTTATAGTTAACCCTTTCGTTACTGTATTTATTTTGAGATGCTCTGTGTTTCTTTCAATTAATTTTAATATAACAAAGAATTTACTTAAAATAACTTAGTTATCATTCAACTAATGTTAGGAACATAAATTGTGACTAAGGTTTGGTAGATTTTAATTAAAAACTGAGGAAAACAAGGCATTTGTACTCAGAGCCAGAGCCGGTTTTAGCCGGATTGGTATCAAAAGGGTTAAGAATTGTTTCTCTGTTATATATATTTAAACCCTTTTGTTACCATATTTCTGTTGAGATGCTCTGTGTTTCTTTCAATTGATTTTAAATATAACAAAGAGTTTACTAAAATAACTTAGTTATCATTCAGCTAGTGTTAGGCATATAAATTGTGACTCAGGTTTGGTGGAAGATTTTAATTAAAAACTTAGGAAAACAAGACATTTGTACTCAGAGCCAGAGCTGGTTTCAGCTGGATTGGTAACGAAAGGGTTAAACTATATTGTGAAGTTGCATGGCTTAGTGGTCAAGTAATTTTTCTCCTGATCATAAGGTTGTGAGTTCAATATTTGGCTGCGCATTATGTCTTTGAGCAAGACAATTTATTTCATGTTGCTCTAGTTCACTCACACAGCAAGAATGAGCCGTACGTGTAATTCGAAAGGGCCAATTTTGTCACATCCTGTGTCATGCTGACTTTCCCTCAGAACTACATTAAGAGATGCATATCTTGGCCACTTACACGTTAATTTCATGAGTGGGCTGTTCCATTGATCAGATCAGATGGAGTGCTAGCCTAAACCATTTGGCTTTAACCGTTTTGATGCCATCCAGCCTGAGACCACCCTTGGTTCTCTGTTACAAATTTCTTCTCTTTTACTCTTTTACTTGTTTCAGTCATTTGATTGCGGCCATGCTGGAGCACCGCCTTTAGTCGAGCAAATCGACCCTGGGACTTATTCTTTGTAAGCCCAGTCAGTACTTATTCTATCAGTCTCTTTTGCTGAACCGCTAAGTGATGGGGACGTAAACACACCAGCATCGGTTGTCAAGCAATGCTAGACAAACACAGACACAAACACACACACACACACACACACACACACACACACACACACATACATATACATACATATATACGACAGGCTTCTTTCAGTTTCTGTCTACCAAATCCACTCACAAGGCATTGGTCAGCCTGGGGCTATAGCAGAAGACACTTGCCCAAGATGCCATGCAGTGGGACTGAACCTGCAACCATGTGGTTGGTTAGCAAGCTACTTACCACACAGCCACTCCTGCGCCTTCTTGTTTAAAAAGAATTTTTAAATTAAAATCTCCAGTCAAAATTTCAAGCCCAAAACACTAGCTTAATTCATGATGAAGTTATTAGACACTTCATAATTTTCAAAATCAATTGAAGCTGTAGTGGCACAAGCAGTCAGCGCCATATTGGATGAGATCTTGCGGCAGCCACTGCCATCTCCGAGACTGGAGCGAGACCTCACCAGCATCCGTTTCCCATGTGCAACATCACAACAAGGCTCATGATAGCAAACTGTATATAAGGCAAAACAGAAACAGACTCATTCTCTCTCTCTCTGCTTTGATGCAGCAGTGCTTGCTGAGCACACTTCACTGGCTGGGCCTGTCTGCATGTTGTACCTGCAGAGGCAATGTGCCCACACTAGTGGAGATACAACACAATGCACACAGCTCGAGATGGTTGCTGAGAGCAATGCACTTCACCTATTCTGTGAATCTTGTAAATAAACCGGTTGTAAATTGCATTTGTACTTAAAGACTTCTTTCTTCGCCTGCTGGAGTCTGAAGTATACGACAAACAAAATATAATGGGAGAAGGCGATATTCTCCCAATATTGTAAACGTTGCCTTCCATTATAAAATGGTGACCCCGACTGATTAATCTTTTGAGTAAGAATAGAAATTTGAAATTGAAATTAAGGAATTATAAGGAAAAATATGCGTTAAATTCACATGTCAACTTATTTTTTCTGTTTAGTTAATACAAAGTTCTCAAATTTTTGGTCACTGTTTACTAAATTCTCCATTATTTTCAAAGTTAATTGAAACAAATTAGGTTTATTTCAACAGAAATATGGTAACTAGCTTGCTTACCAACCACATGGTTCTGGGTTCAGTCCCACTGCGTGGCACCTTGGGCATGTGTCTTCTACTATAGCCTTGGGCTGACCAAAGCCTTGTGAGTGGATTTGGTAGACGGAAACTGAAAGAAGCCTGTCGTATATATGTATGTATATGTTTGTGTATCTGTGTTTGTCCCCCCAACATCACTTGACAACCGCTGCTGGTGTGCTTATGTCCCCGTAACTTAGCGGTTCGGCAAAAAGAGACCGATAGAATAAGTACTAGGCTTACAAAGAATAAGTCCTGGGGGTCGATTTGCTCGACTAAAGGCGGTGCTCCAGCTTGGCCTCAGTCAAATGACTGAAACAAGTAAAAGAATAAAAAAAAAGAGTAAAATGGTTAATTTTTTTTTAAGACTTCCTTTCCTTGTTATAATTCTTCACATTTAAAAACTTTTTTGCTTATTATACCGTCTGTCTTTAACCCTTTTGATACCAACCTGCCTGAGAATGCACCCAGGTTCTGTGATACAAACTTCCTGTTTAAAAATTATCTAGATGACAATTTTTCTATCAAAATTTCACGTTCGCTTTTGTCCCAAACACCTGCTTACTACTGCTATTACAAGGGAGATAATCAGATCGTCACAGTACAAAGAAAGATCAGAAATTTCGCGCAGTGAAACAGAAAGAATCATAGAGACAGGATAAGAAAGAGGAGAGTGTTTGTGGGAGGAGTTATACAAATGAGAATCAAGGACGTGTTCTTCATAGACAAAATACAATAGTGATTAGCATATTCATATTCAAATCTGGTGAAATATATTAAGATTGAATACGTATGTCATTGTTTTGCTTTGTTTTATATTTAATATTATTTGGGCAGCAAAATTGCAGAATTGTTAGCATGCAGGGCTCTGTCTTTACATTCTGAGTTCAAATTCCACTGAGGTCAACTTTGCCTTTTATCCTTTTGGATAAGTAATCAACTTTAATCAACTTTAAAAAAAAAAAACTTTAATCTTACCAGCAAGAATTGTATGTTGTTGATGTCATAGGAATTTAGAAACTTCCAACATTCAAGGGCATTTGTCTGTCCTTGTTTGTCCTCTCTGTGTTTAGCCCCTTGTGGGTAGTAAAGAAATAGGTATTTCGTCTGCCGTTACGTTCTGAGTTCAACTTTGCCTTTCATCCTTTCAGGGTCGATTAAATAAGTACCAGTTACGCACTGGGGTCGATATAATCGACTTAATCCATTTGTCTGTCCTTGTTTGTCCTCTCTGTGTTTAGCCCCTTGTGGGTAGTAAAGAAATAGGTATTTCGTCTGCCGTTACGTTCTGAGTTCAAATTCCGCTGAGGTCGACTTTGCCTTTCATCCTTTCAGGGTCGATTAAATAAGTACCAGTTACGCACTGGGGTCGATATAATCAATTTAATCCATTTGTCTGTCCTTGTTTGTCCTCTCTGTGTTTAGCCCCTTGTGAGTAGTAAAGAAATAGGTATTTCGTCTGCCATTACGTTCTGAGTTCAAATTCCGCTGAGGTTGACTTTGCCTTTCATTATTTCGAGTTTGGTAAATTAAGTACCAGTTACGCACCGGGGTTAATGTAATTGACTTAATCCCTTTGTCTGTCCTTGTTTAGCCCCTTGCGGGCAATAAAGAAATAAGAAACTTACTTCTCAACTACATTGTTCTGGGTTCAGTCCCATTACATGATACCTTGGGCAAGTGTCTCCTATTATCGCCTCAGGCTAACTGGAACCCTTTGAGTGGCTTTGGTAGACAGAAACTGAAAGAAGCCTATCATGTGTATGAGGGGGTGCTGAAAAGTTCTTGGCTTTAAGGGTGTCGAGAAAGGCCTGGTTGGAAGCCCAACCTTCCATGTTCTTTTACAGAATTTAGAAAAACTGAAGGACCACTGCAATAAGTGTGTGAATCTGAGAGGGTAACATGTTGAATAAAATCATAATTAACTGATCCTCCTATATTTTCTTTTACCCAAGGCCAGGAACTTTACAGCACCCCCTCATATATGTGTGTGTGTGGTAGGGTGTCTTTGTGTCTGTGATTGTCCCCCACCACTGCTTGGCAACCTGTGTTGGTATGTTTACATCACTGTAAATTACTGGTTCAGCAAAAAGATGCCAATAGCAACAGACTTTTAAAAAAAAAAAAAAACTGCTCTGGGGTTGATTTATTCTATTAAAAACTCCTCGAGGTGGTACCCCAGCATGGCTGCAGTTGAATGACTGAAACAAGTAAAGGATGAAAGATACATTTCTTGCTGGTAAGAATAAAGTTTCCATATAGGAAAGAGAAATTCAAAGGATTGCTTTGGTCCAGTGGTAGAACATCTGCCATGTCTACACGAGATACAGGTTCATACTCCATAAGCAACCTTTGATTTCTTTTTTATCTGAAGGGCTTTTTTTACCCAATATTTACACACTCATATTTATAGCTCTGTGTGCTTCAAGATCCACCATACCGAGAAAGAATTATTTCATGTTTTCTTGAAGTTTATATATTGTAGTTAATCTTTTTTTTTAATTGTTTTTCTTTGGTTTGGTCCTTGCAGATAGCTTCATCGGTGCAGCCTCCACCAATACCACAGAAGATGTCCCCCGGTGTACGTGACATTATGCTTCGTTGTTTGGAAGTAAAGTCCGAAGACAGACCGCCAGCTAAGGAGCTACTCACACACCCTGTTTTTATGCAACATTTGAATCGGTGACAGAATGCAATTTGCATTCATTCAAAGGTGTCACACCACCACTACAGCTTGCATGCAGAAATTGATGTGCATATTTTATGCAACAAGTATATATGCAGTGGTGTGACAGTAGAAATAATTAACGAACAAAAATATTATATTTAAAAAAAAAATACACAACAAAAACGAAAAACAGAAACTCTATGACATTTCATTAAAGTAAAAACTACTGAAATCCATTCCGAAACATGTGTGTATACGTGATGTGATAGTCTTTGTGTGTATATGTAAACACACAGACTTATATGTGCGCAACTAAACTATGTACACACACACACACACACTCACACACACATGTATGTATGTGTATATCTATCTATATATGTGTGTGTATAAAAAAAATATACATGCGCCCTTTTAAAGCCTAGCCAGGCTCATGGGCCCGGCTTCCCGGTTTCTATGGCGTATGTGTTTCCCAGGTGGATGGGACACCAGTCCATCGCAGCGTTACTCATTTTTGCCAGCTGAGTGGACTGGAGCAACGTGAAAGGAAGTGTTTTGCTCAAGAACACAACACGTCGACCGGTCCAGGAATTGAAACCACAATCTTACGATCATGGTGCTGATACCCTAACCACTAAGCCTCGCACCTCCACTTGTGTGTATATATATATATATATAAATATGTAGATATATGATATATGTACATAGATATATATATATATATCATCATCATCATCATATATATTTACATATATAATATGTATGTATAGATATACATATATTTATCATGTATTCATATATATATATATAAATAATTAATAAATTTTAGGGTAGCAAAAAATTCTAGAAAAATTCTCCGCTACCAGTGGTCAAGTGAGAAAGAAAATATAGTCAATAGACTATATAATATACATGACCATAATAGGACATCCGACTCACTAGAAAGAGCAGCCAAACTCCAAACCACTAATAGTTGTAATTCTGAAATGGAAAGAGAAATAAAAACGTTTACCCTCTCCTTTCTGGACTATGCATAGTTTCGGCAATCTTTTGAAAATAAATTAATTTAATTAATTTATTTACCACTGGCGTTGCCTCGTCAGCATTCATTTCAGAGTTACAACTACTAGTGGTTTGGAATTTGGCTGCTCTTTCTAGTGAGTCGGATATCCTATTATGGCCATCCCTTATATGTTTGAATATATATATATATATAAATATATGCATACATACTTACACACAAATTTACATCCATGCACAAATGCAAACACTCACACACACACATGTATGCAAATATGCATACATACATACATACATCCATACATATATACAACCTCTTTGGTTGCTCTTAATTGACTTGCCACATTGCCTTCCTCGTTAGTCTTTTTCTACTGCTGATTGTTTGTCCGTCATCGTGTCTCGACTCTGACAGACTCTACATACACACGCGCATATGCACACACACAAACAGACACACGTCATTATATGTAACATTACTTGGTTGAGACCATCGAATATATTTTCTATACAGATTTTGTATTGAATATATTTTCTATATATATTTTCCGGAGAAACCCAGTTTTTTTACTACTGAATTCACGAAACGCCTTTTTTTTTTTTATATACGTATACAAAGAAACTAGCATTGTGTGTATGTGCTACTATCTTTATGTGTATGAGTATATACATACATATATACACAATATATGTGTGTGTGTATGTGTGTGTGTGTGTGTGTATATATATATATATATATATATATATATATATATACACACGCGCGCGCACACATGTATTTATAGAGATCTATATATGTACATGTATATGAATATATAAATTTGTACATGCATGTATGTATATATGGTTGCATATGTGTATATGTATATACATATGTGTGCATGCATATATATATATATATATATATATGCATTATTAAAACAGTGAGCCCAACAAAAGATGTTGTGTTTCTGAATTTAAAGAAATGCTTTTTATTGGACTTTGCTGTTTACTATAAAATATTTTCATGCTTTGTATTTCATAGTTGGAGTACTTTATTGCATGTGGCCTTACTATGTTTCTTTAAACAGGTGAGACCAAGAATAACCTCTGTATATATGTGTACGTACATTTATATATATATATATATATATATACATACACATTTATACATATTTTCTACAATACAGTACATACATATATACATATATGTACCTGTATGTGTATATGTGTATATATATGTATACATATATCTGTATTGTATTCATGCTTATACTCATAAACATAAGCACATACACACACATGTACAGACTTACTTAAAAACATGAATTTAACATATCTAATATATATTCTCGGCGATATATTTTTTTATATACATGCTGTTGCACTATATATTTGATATAGAATATACATGTGCTATATATTTAATACAGACTATAAATTGTATGTTTATATCTACATACATATACATATATTTATATGTGTATATATATATAGTCTACAATTTAAATGTTTACAACTGGAGTTAATCGTCATAGATCAACCCACCGCTGTCATCATCATCACACTGCCATGACCACCACCATTGACTACCAATATGGCTTGATGAAAGAACAGATTGTCTTTATTTTTCTCCTCCTTGCTTTGTTTCACTATGAGTACAATAAATGATGACATTTCTATTTTCGCTCGAGAGTGGGGGTGGGCATAAAAAACAGACTTTCCTCAGCAGCTATGTTTTGTGGGACTCTGACACTGATGTATTAGGTATATATATATATATATATACAAACATATCTGTATATATATATATATATATATATATATATATATATATATTATATAATCAATAATAAAAGGGTAAAATCAATTAATTATTAATTAATTCCACCAAGCAGTGTTCAGTATGTAAAAGGGCCATTCAAGTTATATTTAAAATATTACGTTATTTAATTAGGGCTCAGTAAAATAATTTACTTTACCACACATTGAAACTTTCTAAAAGTTTCAGTGTGTAGTAAAGTAAATTATTTTACTGAGCCCTAATTATATAACATTATATATTTATATATATATACAAACATATGTATATATATATATTTATATATATATATACACACATATTATCAACATAGTTGCCTATTTGTCTATATATCTCTCTTTTTCTGTCTCTCTCTCTCTCTCTCATATATATATATATATTATATATGTATATATATATTTATATATGTATATATGGTGGTATTAAAATAAGCTATACATCATCTACAAAATACAATTTACATGAAACCATCTTCTAAGAGCAGTGGTATGACTTCAAAGTTGTACCTCATTAAATTGTAATGAGCTTGATTTCTGACGAGGGTATAGAATGAACATTCTTGTACTCAGCCGTGGTTTACCAGTTTGTCTTAGCCTACCTCACCATTAGATTCTGAGCCTTTGTTTGATGACTGATGTCACTACATCAGCCCATTCCACTTGATAGCCAATCACAATGACTGGACAGGAGAGTTGAAGTGTATACATACATATATATATATATATGTGTGTGTGTGTATACACATATGTATATGTATACACATAGATGTATATGTATAAATATATATATGTATATGTATGTATATATATGTATAAATATAGACATGTGTGTAGACATATATATTTATATATATATATACACACATATATACATATTTATATAGTGTAGCTCTCTCTCTCTCTCTCTCGCTGTATATCTTAAATGTATAAATACATGCATATATATGTAGAGATGCATATTTATGTATATATATACACATATATGTACATGTGTGTGTTTATATATATGCATATATACATGGACTAGACATATATGTACATAAGTGTATATATATATATAATATATATATATACATATATATAATATATATATACATTATATATATATATACATATATATATATATATACATTATATATATATATATACATATATATATACATATATATACATATATATATATATACATATACATATATATATATACAATATATATATACATATATATATACATATATATATACATATATATATATACATAAAGATATACGTATGTGTGAATATATATATATACACACACATACGCATATACACAGGCATGTACATATACATACAGATATACATAATTGTTGCTTTGTACATACCTATTAATTTATTTTATTTATTTCATGCAATCGTGATGTAGCCAAAATGTGACTCACTGCTGTTTTATTACTTTTTTTTTTTGCTTATTTAATAAACACATTTTATAAATAGTTCTTCTCTTTCTTATCAATACATTTTGTATTTCTTCCTACACCTTGTCACTGAAGTATGAAGTCTGAAAATAAAATAGTTGATTATGCAAAGATGAAGGAAGACTGTCAGTGACAATACCTGTTACTAGACTCCAGACATTACTAAAGGTGCTAGCGTGGCTGTATGTTTAAGAAGCTTGCTTTGAAACTATATAATTTCAGGTTCAATTCCACTGCATGGTAGGCACCTTGGGCAAGTGTCTTCTACTATAATAATGAAATTATTGTGTATAGTGCGCAGGAGTGGCTATGTGGTAAGTAGCTTGCTAACCAACCACATGGTTGCGGGTTTAGTCCCACTGCGTGGCATCTTGGGCAAGTGTCTTCTGCTATAGCCCCGGGCCGACCAATGCCTTGTGAGTGGATTTGGTAGATGGAAACTGAAAGAAGCCTGCTGTATATATGTATATATATATATGTTTGTGTGTCTGTGTTTGTCCCCTTAGCATTGCTTGACAACCGATGCTGGTGTGTTTACGTCCCCGTCACTTAGCGGTTCAGCAAAAGAGACCGATTGAATAAGTACTGGGCTTACAAAGAATAAGTCCCGGGGTCGATTTGCTCGACTAAAGGCGGTGCTCCTGCATGGCCGCAGTCAAATGACTGAAACAAGTAAAAGAGAAAAGAGAGTGCTCAGGTGCACTACAACTCATCAAAGGTGCATGTACAGTACATAGAATTATGTACAAAGGTCAAGTAAGTGAACAGTGTAGGAGTCATGATATACATGTGTGCATGCATATGGAGTGGGGGATATCAGGAAAAAATTTAACAAGTTAGGCGCAAGTGTAGATGTGCAGTAAGAAGCTTGCTTCCCAACCACATGGTTCCAGGTTCAGTCCCAGTGCGTAGCACCTTGGACAAGTGTCTTCTATTATAACCTCAGGCTGTCCAAATCCTTGTAAGTGGATTTTGTAGATGGAAACTGAAAGAAGCCCATCAAATATATATATATATATATATATATGAGTGTGTGTATGTGTGGATTATTGTTAAGTTCACTATCATCAATTCACCTTGAGGAGAGTTCACCATGAGAAAAGTTTGCTGAGAAAATGTATCCATAGCAACTCACCATTAATAGTTAAAAACTATTTTATTGTAAAAAAAAAACCGTTAATTGATGACAGTGAACTCACTGGATGTGGTGTGTGTGTTTGTGTCTGTTTGACCAACACCACTGCTTGACAACTGGTGTTGGTTTGTTTGCATCCCAGTAAACTAGTGGTTCGGTAAAGAGAGATCAATATAATAAGTACCAGACTTAAAGAAAAATATTCATCTGACTAAAACTTCTTCAAGGCAGTGCTCCAGTATGGCCACCATCTAATGAATGAAACAAGTAAAAGATAAAAGATAGAATTTTGGCAGACTTGTAGCATTTTGTCTCTCATTTTCCAGACAACTAATGGCTGAACAAATACAATTCAGTCAATCCCTCTTTACAATTCTTGCTGGTAAGATTAAAGTTTTCAAAATGGATAGAGAAATTCAAAGAATTGCTTTGGTCCGGTGGTAGAACACCTCTCATATTTATAGGAGAAGCGGGTTTGTGGCCCCATAAACAGCCTTCAACTTTTTGCATCCAAAGGGTTTTTTAACCTGTTATTAACACACAAGTACTTGAGAAGACACTTTGAGCTAAGTAAAATCACTGTCATCCACACATACAGATTTGTCTTTTATAGGTGCTGGTACCACATAAAATGCATTGGTGCTAGTGCGGTGTAAATGCACCTGCACTGGTGGCATGTGAAAGAGACCCAGCACACCCTGTAAAGTGGTTGGTATTGGGAAGGGCAACCAACCGTGGAAACTAGAACACAACAGACAATTGGAGTGTGGCCAGCTTCTGTCAAACCATCCAAATCATGCCAGCATGGAAAACAGATGTTAAATGATGATGATAATCTTGTTACAGGTGAGGATTTGAGAATTTATGTCTGTATATATTCTTAGCCTTTGAATGGGACTGGCATGCATGGGCAACTGACGGTGTTCCACAAAACAATCTTGCCAGGACTTGTGCTTTACAGGGGAACTTTCTAGGTGCAATCCTATGCTCATTCATGACTGAAGGGGTTCTTTCTTACATAGTTAACCTTTCCTAGATAAAATCAGTTGTCAAAATGTTTTGGGGTCTGCTTTTGTTATGATATATTACTATATGCAGCCAGCCTTATCTCACACCACAACAATTACAGCAGCATCATCAACTTTGACAATGATACAAAACACATCAATATCAGACCTGCTGCAACTCCTTAAAAACTCATAAGGACAGAATTTAGCCCAGTTTCCAAGGGAAAGGCAAAGGCCGATACAGCTTGGCACCTGTGATGTCGCAAATCATTTCTACAGCTGAGTGAACTGGAGCAACGTGAAATAAAGCGCCTTGCTCAAGAGCATAACTCGCAGCAGCAGCATCATCATCATCATTATCATCATCACCACCACCACCACTTACCCCCACTGAACAGAACACTTGTCCATTGACGGGTTAACTTGTTAACTTCTCGGCCATTGTAGAAGCTCATTCACAGCTGAGTGGACTGGAGCTCTGTGAAATGAAGTGTTTTGCCCAGGAACTCTGCATACAACCTGGCCATGGAATCAAAGTCATGATCTTGCAATTGTAAGTGCAACTTACTAACTACTGGGTCATGTACTTTTGCAAAGGACCACACCAAAACAAAAGCAAAAAAAAAAAAAAGAAAAGGACTTTAGAAGAGCTAGCCAATCCATGCAAGCCTTGAAACACAAGCATAACATGAAGGTGGTAGTGATTGTGGTGCTAATGTTAGTGGTAGTGGTGTCATCATCATCATCAATATCATGATGACGATGAAGGGTTTTGCTCAAGAACATGATGCAATGCTTGGTCCAAGAACTGAAACCACCATCTTATGATCACAAGTGCAACACCCCAACCATTAGGCTATATTACAAAGCACAGAAAACCATGAAGCATCAGTTTCATTTAAAGCAATTCCCATTGAAAATGTTTACATAAGCAATTGTGATGAAACATCAACACTAACTCTTTTACCCAGCAGAACATTAAGGATGCGAGAACTGGAGAAGCAAGTGAGAGAGGACAGTGACATTCCTTTACAGCTATCATCCTATGTCAAGGTATGTAGATACTAACACAGACACATGCAAAGTATACAACAGGCTTCTTTCAGTTTCCATCTACCAAATTCACTTACAGTGCTTTGGCACCCCAACCATTAGGCTATCTTACAAAGCAAAGAAAATCCTGAAGCATCAGTTTCATTTGAATCTATTCCCCTGGAAAATTTTTACATAAGAAAATGTGATGAAACATCAACACTTGAAGTTAACGATGTATGTTTATTGCCATCCTTCATTTAACTCCTGTGTTTATTTAATGTGGATGTAACAAGACTGTAGCGAGTAGTTATGACAAGACTTGGTGACAGTTTATATACATATTTATTATTGGTACAATTTTACATGGCTTCATAGTGAAGGTACATGGCTCAGTGGTTGGAGCATTGAGCTTACAATTGTGAGGTTGTGAGTTTGATTCCTGGACCAGGCTGTGAGTTATGCTCTTGAGCAAGGCACTTTTTTTCAGTACTATCAAAAAACTAGTTTGTTTGCTTCCATTTAGTCTATTTTATGGGACTTCATTGTAAAAATAAATTATTTCGATTTTTTGCCTTTTTTCATATATTAAGAATTTTCCTTTGTAGTTGTACACTTCTTAAAAATATTTGTTTGGGAACAGCAACAGCACATCTTAATTGCAGGTAAAAATCTCTCTCACACACACTACCTGGTCGTGTGATAAGGGAGAGCAAAGAAGCCATTTGAGAATACGGAAGGAAAAAAAATTACGACCCTGATAAATAATTTGTAACAGTGGAGTTGTATGGATTTTGGCCGCCCTTTTTATTAAACGTAGTATATCTTCGACTACTGCAAACACGCATTTATCAGCTGACTGTCCTTACATGCCACACCGTCGATTTATAGACAAATTTAATTAATTTCGATGTAAGTCAAACTGATGTTTTAAACTCAATGATCGACCGGAGTCTGCTTGTAGTTACCTCCCTTTAGCACTTCTGGCGAATCAATTCGGGAATTTATAAAACGTAAAAGTAACAAACATTTTCCATTTGAAAGACTCAGGTTAGAATTTAGGTGTGGATCAGAATTTATATAGAAGTAAAGGAAAACAAAAATTGTATCATTTTAAATAATGATAATCAATAATTATAATTATAATTTTTGGATACTATCTAAGAAGAGTGGTCCTGGTGCACGCATTCGCGCTTCCGCATAAGCGAGTCGTGACCAGTCGATCCTACAACGACTACCTAGCAAAGTAAATAAAACACGAAATAAATCATTTTTTTACACAAAGTAAATATTTTTTCAATCAAATACTAAGTTCATCTCTTTGATAAATTCAGTGCCAACCAAGAGCACATCCTGTTACATACAAGTCAAGTATACATATCATTCTTGCTTTCAGTCATTTTGGCCTTTAGCCAAAGAGCAGATGCGTGAAAGTAGAACTTTTATTGTCCCTAGCTGCCTATATCTTTTTTACTATATCTTTCTCCCTGGCTGTACAGGAACGAAACTAAATTACTAATGTACACAATGGCCCATGAGTCCACAGAAAGCATTTCACTGTAATAAACAAATAACTTGTGTACTCACCATGACATGGTGATGACGTTAATTTTATGTCATAACAATATTATTATTCACATTAAATCGTACCCGGATGCTATCTTTATTATTTGGCTGTCTCTATTTTTCCTGTTTTCTACAAGTGGTCACATGACCTTACACATTTGTGCTGATTGAATGCTTTAAGCTATCCAATCAAATCACTTGCAAGACCAGCAAAAGTGTGGTCTGTTTTGAACCTACAGATATATATATAAATAAGGAATTTCTTTTGAGCACAGCCAGTGAGGTGGGTTTTGCATGATGGAATTCGGATCTTTGGCAGAGAGCAAGTTTTATTCCACTGTGCATTCTCAGTGAGGAGAGGATTGTCAACAGAGATCTTTGACGCCATATTTTGTGTTCTTCCTACGTACATCATCATATACAAAGCTACATGAGGAACCAAGGTATTTTTATTAATAGAATTATTCATGTTGTACTCATTCGCTGTATCTTCTATTAAAGGAGAAATAAATGTGGCCGTCATTTTTAATTGGTGTCTTCATATTTCTTGATGCTTTTTATCATGACACGTTTGAAACCAGAAAATAATAACATCACCAGGACCATATCCATATCACCTTTTCAGCACATAAAAAAGTAAATGACTATCTTAATAAGCAAATCAACATTGTTCTAAATTATTTCTCTTATGAATTTTAATAATAAAAAGCTCAATGTCATTATATGAGGCTTTCCAAGTCAAACCAGTACTTTTCTGCATTGAGAAATCACAGCCCAGGTACAATGGATATGTGGTTATGAATTACAAGTTATAATTTAAACAACTGAGTAACTGTTCAATCAGCGGCTGTTGTTCATATGATAGCTTCTATAGACATTCTTGAACTTTTCTTTAGCACAGCCTATATATACAGCCATAAAGAACAGCAATTTGCAGACTGTCACAGACATCAGAGCAGAATGACATTCTCCACCGTCACCGATTTGTGTTTGTTCTTTAGCATATTACCAACACACATTCCTTGACAGTCAATTGGAAAGTGAACAAAAAGGGGAAACTAAGGAAATTAGGAAAGAAATGAAGAAAACAGAGACCTTTCATACTTCCTCGGTTATTTATATCTCACTGACCCCTGCATTACGTTATCAGTTTGGTGTTTTTCTGAAGGTGGAACAACACTAGACCAAGTAGAGAAATATCTCAGGGTCATATTCCTGAGTGTTCAGGAGACTGGATTGGACACAAGAATTTAAGGTTCTGGCACAGTAATGCATCAGCTCCAGCATTCGATCCTCAGAAGGAGAGAGATTGGTTAAAAAGCCAAACTTGCTCTCTCCTCTTCACAGAAGAGAGCAAGTTTGCCTATCCACACCTATGGTCATGAATGCTGAGTAATGACTGAAAGAGTACAATCGCAAATATAATCGATCGAAATGCAGTTCCTCTTGAAGGATTTCTTGAGTAATGTTATTTGACAGGGTGCGTAGCTCAGAAATCAGGGAATGTAGCGAACAGCTACTGAATAGCTAAGCAAGGATTTGAAACCAAATCTACGTTCCTCAACATCATCAAGCAAATCTTAAAAAACCTATTGTTTTCTTGCCTATGTACTCAGAAATTAATGTGAATGAGTTGACCTGATTTTTCTCAGCGTATTCTGTGGTTAGCCCTGATAATACTGGGGAAGTCCATTATTCTCAGTTTACCTACTTTAACCACTGTGTACTGTGTGTGTGTTATGTGTAGTTCCATTCTTGATGGGTGATAGACAACTCAAATGAAGACATTGTTATTGTTTTACGTGTTTATTTACTTTACATGTTACACGAACTGTCAACATTTAGCGTAGTGATACATATATACTTTAGACACAGTTCGTACATGAATAAACAGTCAAATACTAAGTTCATCTCTTTGATAAATTCAGTGCCAACCAAGAGCACATCCTGTTACATACAAGTCAAGTATACATATCATTCTTGCTTTCAGTCATTTTGGCCTTTAGCCAAAGAGCAGATGCGTGAAAGTAGAACTTTTATTGTCCCTAGCTGCCTATATCTTTTTTACTATATCTTTCTCCCTGGCTGTACAGGAACGAAACTAAATTACTAATGTACACAATGGCCCATGAGTCCACAGAAAGCATTTCACTGTAATAAACAAATAACTTGTGTACTCACCAGACATGGTGATGACGTTAATTTTATGTCATAACAATATATTATTCACATTAAATCGTACCCGGATGCTATCTTTATTATTTGGCTGTCTCTATTTTTCCTGTTTTCTACAAGTGGTCACATGACCTTACACATTTGTGCTGATTAATGCTTTAAGCTATCCAATCAAATCACTTGCAAGACCAGCAAAAGTGTGGTCTGTTTTGAACCTACAGATATATATAAATAAGGAATTTCTTTTGAGCACAGCCAGTGAGGTGGGTTTTGCATGATGGAATTCGGATCTTTGGCAGAGAGCAAGTTTTATTCCACTGTGCATTCTCAGTGAGGAGAGGATTGTCAACAGAGATCTTTGACGCCATATTTTGTGTTCTTCCTACGTACATCATCATATACAAGCTACATGAGGAACCAAGGTATTTTTATTAATAGAATTATTCATGTTGTACTCATTCGCTGTATCTTCTATTAAAGGAGAAATAAATGTGGCCGTCATTTTTAATTGGTGTCTTCATATTTCTTGATGCTTTTTATCATGACACGTTTGAAACCAGAAAATAATAACATCACCAGGACCATATCCATATCACCTTTTCAGCACATAAAAAAGTAAATGACTATCTTAATAAGCAAATCAACATTGTTCTAAATTATTTCTCTTATGAATTTTAATAATAAAAAGCTCAATGTCATTATATGAGGCTTTCCAAGTCAAACCAGTACTTTTCTGCATTGAGAAATCACAGCCCAGGTACAATGGATATGTGGTTATGAATTACAAGTTATAATTTAAACAACTGAGTAACTGTTCAATCAGCGGCTGTTGTTCATATGATAGCTTCTATAGACATTCTTGAACTTTTCTTTAGCACAGCCTATATATACAGCCATAAAGAACAGCAATTTGCAGACTGTCACAGACATCAGAGCAGAATGACATTCTCCACCGTCACCGATTTGTGTTTGTTCTTTAGCATATTACCAACACACATTCCTTGACAGTCATTCTAATGACTATATGCCAATATAAGGTAGACATGGCACCACACCTGGATATTTACTCCTTATGTTAAAACCAACCCAGTCGTAACTCTGAATGGCCAGTTTTCTCCCACGTTCTATTCAACTATTTTCATCTTTGCTATTTTGACAGGGATTTGCAATGCATGAACTTCTCTCTGTAACTAATGCAGAATCTTGTTCAAAAATTTGCTAGATGTAATCTACTTATACACAACTCACATCAAACTAATTCATTTTAACAAGATTGCCACAGACGTCTACAAGCAACAATGAATGACTTCTATGCTAGAGATAGCAGTCAACAAAAGGAACGACAGATTTATTGAAAAGTTAATAGGAAACTTGTTTTAATATGAGGACAGCATGCAGCCAAAATCAAATATTCCTTTGCCCATTTAAACAGCCTAGCCACAAAGCAAGTCATCACCTGGATTCTTAGCCAGGAATCAAAACCTTAGTCAAGATTTTTCAATAAGCTTTTTCTATGTTTCCAACATTTGCACTAAGAGATTTACGAGACTCAAGTGTCATGCTAAGATAAGTGTAATTGTTTCCTTGAAAATCTTTCGGTGCAATTCAGTTCAACACAGATGCATTAACCAGTCTTTGTTCTCTGACCTGCTTCTAATTTTTGACGTGTGTAAATACAGAATACCAAACCGAATTCTTCAGGACCACTTCCCATATTTTCACCCAGCCTCTTCTTGCTGGAGGAGCATCTGTCTCATCCAGCACATTGCCAAAGGACCACCTCGTTCTTTTGTCTGGCACCCTGGCCATAGGAACATCTCTCTCTCTCTCTCTCCCCTCCAACACTCATGGTGTGTCAATGAGACACCATACAACTTTCACCCTCTCCCCTAATCAAGGGCATTAAGGGCATGAGTCAGGTCCTTCTGGAGCATAGTGAATGCAATGACCCTTTACCCCTTTCAATAAGGCCAAGGTGTCACACCTATATAGGCTCAAGCTCGTTTAGAGGAATTCCTTACATTGCATATCTAGAATAAAAGTGACCCATAAGATCACATTTATTAGCTTTGTCAAATGCTTCTATTGCCAACACCAAAGGAGCCTTTCAAGTCAGTCCATTTGACTCAGGCCAAACATTTGTTAAACAGCAGACGTTTTCTGGCATGCATGATAATACCTATATTCCTGTCACTAATTTCAATATAGTCTTTTTTGAAGCCAAGTGTCCTGTACAACAAGTCCCTCTATATAGATGAATAAGCATTCTCAATATAGAATTGCTCTACTGCTATCACTGTGGCCAGAAGCTCACCTTATATTGTATCCATCCATTTCTAAGTGCCTGCTTTTTCTGACATATGAATACTTACTGGACATCCATCCGTCCATCCATGCATACATACATATACATTTTATGTAAGTGTATTTGTATGTATTTATGTATATTTGTATATTTTTGTGTGTGTGTGTTTGTACATATATATATATATATATATATATATATATATATATATAGAGAGAGAGAGAGAGAGAGAGAGAGAGAGTGTGTGTAAGTTATGGCTGGTTCATAGCGTTACCCAGGGTTTCACACCCATAAAGTGCTTAGCTTTACACACATCCCACCAGACCCCTAATGGCTGATGACCTATAACATCTCTTCAAAGAAAGGATCAAGGGTTGTGGCTCATATATATATATATATATATATATATATATATACTGTTGTGTCACGGGAGAGTCATTTTCTTTTTGTGCCTTATCATGTAACACACTCACCGGTAAAATTTCCACTTATTTCTTATTTTTATTTTCCTAAAATTTTCGTTGCGTCTTGCAAACTTTGCAATAGTTTTGATCGGTCACCTTCCGCTATCTGTTGAGTAGAGTGTCATCCAAGTTGATGTTTATTGGTAATTAAACTTATTTTGCAACACTTGTGCATATTTATCAGCTTTGTTTTTGTTGATAAGAATTGTGAACAACTTTTCCTGTGATTGTGATTTGAGAAGACATACAGAAGTATACTAAAGATCGGATATAATATCTTGTGAGCAAGAAATGTAAAATAAAGTTTATTATAAACAACACAGACATTTCGTAATTTAATAGCTTTCAATGTGATACTTGTTAAACAGAAATTATTTTTATTTAGTGAAAATTTAATAAAAACTAATCATAACTAAGTGAAATTAGGCTAAATACAACTAAATTGAAAACGTTTTCCCCCTGGTCATATTGGCAATTCTGAAAACCTTTGGGTGCGAATTTTATACGAGTAGAAGCTTTTTATAACAATTTTTATCCTGAAAATCACCTCTGTAAATTACACAGGTACGCAAATTACATGGGTTTTTACGGTGTATTAGAATAATAATAGTAAAAGTATTATACAGTATTGTACAATCCCACTTTACTGAAAAATACCTTGATTACCAATTATTCCCCTCTAACAAACAAAATGTCTAATTCAGAATTTCACCCAAAACTCAAAATTTGAAAAGCGATAGCAAAACCGGTTATTATGTTGGAAGAAAAAAAATCTTATTTTGTACAATATTGTATAATACTTTTGCTATTATGAATCTAATATTCTTTAGTGGTAGACTTTTGTTTACCTGGGCAGTACACTCATCCATTCTTGCTCCTTAGAGCTTCAGAAGGCAACTGATTCTTTCAGGGCTCTCGAGTCTTGTGTCTGGTCTCAACGTGGCATCCCAAAATGAACAAAAATTGCTGTGTACTGTGTGTGTGTTATGTGTAGTTCCATTCTTGATGGGTCATAGACAACTCAAATGAAGGCATTGTTATTGTTTTACGTGTTTATTTACTTTACATGTTACACGAACTGTCAACATTTAGAGTAGTGATAAATATATACTTTAGACACAGTTTGTACTGTTTACTAACAAAATAGTGCCAAAAGTGGGGATGTATTCTACACACGTATACCTACGTATACACATAGATATGAATGTGTAACATCCCTTCTTCTTGAAAAAAATAAAGGGGTCTTTTGGCAGTGAAGACAAATACAAGTAGTCTCCCTTACTCTAATGGATTGTCAGCGCGAGGTGGCAATCCTGCAGCAGAAACCGTGAGATTATTCTGCCTCTGCTTTGTAATCTAGTAGAATTAGTTATTTATCTTTTCATTTTCTTTTTTTTTTTCTTTAACGGTGTCGAACCGGTGGCAGAATGTTCGATCTTCATCTGGTGGATCTTGTGCTTCGCACCGGTGTCTGAGGTGTGTTATTGGGCTACTGATGGGTGGTTGGTGCCCGTTGGGGTGATGATTCTGTGGGTGTTGTCACTGATGCAGCAGGTGTTGTACACGTTGTCCTCGACAGCTTTGGTGTTGGGCGGATGTGGGCCCTGTTGCGTCTCAGCTGCCTACCAGATTCCGTTTCTATTATATACGATCTTGGAGTTTTAGCTCTACTGACAACCCGTGCTGGGATCCATGTTTTAGTTATGGATCTTGAGTATGCACATGTTGTCCTCCAAGTATCTCAGGTAAATATTGTGCATGTTTGTTGTAATATTTCTGTGATTGTTCTTGAGTGGCTGCTAGCTTTGCCCCCGTCCCTTCCTGGTCAATAGGAGGTTGGATCTTAGTTGGCAGGGTAGTTTTGTACTTCCTGCCATTCAGCAATTCTGCTGGGGATTTCATGTCAGCTCTCAGTAGGGACAGAAGTGCCAGGTGTGGGTCTTCCTTAGTCTCTCGGCATTTGACTAGTGTTCGCTTCACTGTCTGCACCTATCTTTCTATAAACCCATGACCTTTGGGGTAGTGTGGAGATGAGGTTGTAATATTGAACCCATACTCATCGACTAGCTTTTTGAATTCTTGCGATGGGAACTGGGTTCCATTGTCACATATGATCTGCTCTGGTATTCCTTGCTCTGCTGGAAGTCCTCGAGCCACTGTAGTGATTGTTTTGGCCACCCCTGAATCACCATCTGAGTAAGGAGCAGCAGTTCTTCATCTTTGCTGGTCTCCTCTTTGATTTCTGCTAGCTTTGTGGTTGTTACATTTACAATGTGGTGAACCTTTATGCTTAGTCCTTCCATCTCCTGTTTATCATGTGAGGATAGTCTGGAAAGAGCATCCGCCAATATCAGGTCTTTTCCTGGCTTGTACCTGATGTCATAGTCGTATGTTTGAAGCCTTAACAGTAATCTTTTCAGTCTGGCTGGTGCTTTCGTGAGGTTTTTTCTATGTATTTGTTCTAGCGGGCGATGGTCTGTTTCAATATTGAAATGTCTGCCATACAGGTATGTATGGAACTTTTCACATCCATATACTACTGCCAGGAGTTCCCTTTCAATATTTGCGTACCTTGTCTCTGTGGGTGAGAGAGCTTTCGAGGCATATGCAATGGGTTTACCTTCCTGTATCAGTGCTGCGCCAACTCCTCTCATAGAAGCATCGACTTGGAGTGTATTACTGGTTTGCGTCTGTCATAGTATTGCAGAGTTGTCTCCTTACTGATGAGCTTTTTGATTGCTTTGAAAACCTGTGTGTGTGAAGCACACCAATCAAACTCTACGTCATCTTTGTTTAGTTCTTGGAGATTTGCAGTGTGATCGGCCAGCTTGGGTATGAAGGCTCCCATGTAGTGGATGAGTCCCAGGAAGCTCCTGAGTTCCTTCTTGTCTTTGGGTTCTTTGATGTCTCTGATGGCTTCCACTTTAGCGGGGTCTGGTTTAACTCCCTCTGCAGAGTATATAATTCCAAAGAATTTGCACTCCTTTGCTTTTATCACACACTTGTCTGCATTGAGTTTGATGCCTGCTTGTCAGGTTTTCTCCATAGCTTCATGTAAATTGAAGTCATGTGTGGTTTCATCCTTGCCATGCACTTGGATGTCATCTGCTATCCCAACTGCTCCCTTGCAGCCTTGGTAGGTCTCATCTATTTGGCGCTGGAAAACATCTTGGCTCACCTTCAATGCAAATGGGAGTCGATTGAATCGATATCTGCCAAATGGTGTGTTGAAGGTAGTGAGCATGGGTGACTCTTTGTCTATCTTTACATTCCAGTACCCATTACTGGCATCCAGTTTGCTGAATAATTTGGATCCAGCCAATGATGGTGTGATTTCTTCAAGGGTTGGAATTGGATGGTACTCTCTTTTTAATGCCTTGTTCAGGTCCCTTGGGTCGAGGCATATCCGTAGGGTACCATTGGGTTTTTCCTTGATTACAATTGAATTCACCCAGTCTGTTGGTCGTGTCACTTTGGTGATTATTTCTATTTTTTCCATTCTGTCCAACTCTGCCTTCAGCTTCTCTTTTAGTTCTAGAGGGACGCGGCGAGGTGGGTGACCAATTGGTTTGATATTGGGGTCGACTTTTATATGGTATCGACATTTCACAAAGCACCCAACTGTATCATCAAAGCATTCAGGATACATGCTTATCAGTTCTTCTTTGTTTGTGATTGGTGGTCAATCCTGCTCGGAGCTGCCTTCACTTCACCATTGATTGACACAATATTTAGCTTTTTGCAGGTATTGAGTCCAAGAAATGCTGGTCCTTCTGTTCTTGTGACATAAAAAGAACACTTGATTATTTTTCCTTTGTGTGTCCCTGTGATTGTTGTTTTGCTCAGTTGTGGAATCCTGGTACCTCCGTACGCAGTGAGGATTACATCACTTGGTGTGAGGATTCCTTCTTTGACTTTATCCTCTAGTGTCATGTGTTCTGGGAACATCTTTTTGTAAAGGTTGACAGGCAAGATATCACTCTGTGATATACACATACTGTGGTACCGAGCATGAGTTCAATACCCACGTATACACATAGATATGAATGTGTAACAGTGTGAGTGCTGACACTCTTTTTCTCATGAGAGATATGGATCCTTTATAGACACCATGTAAGGGTCCTTCAACGCTTCCATCTCAGATGTCTGAAACACATTCTGAATGTTGGGTAGTCATTGTTGACTGCAGACAGAGAGGCTTTGAGAGGAACTGACATCTTGAGCACTGGGGCTTTGGAGAAAGGTTTGTCTTCAATAGGAGCGGTCGTGTATGTTTATCAAGAGCTGGGTTCATTAGTCATTCATGGATCCGCAAGTAAACTGCATAATTTTGTCTGATTGCACAATGTTTTCAATGATCAGTGATATTTTTTCTTGGTCACGAGTAGACAGTCAGCATATAATGCTTATAGTTGTGTTAACACTGATGTTATCTATAGTAATAGTATAAAGTATAGTCATCATTTACATAACAATTCTTATGGCAATAATACTTTTTATTATAGGCACAAGGCCTGAAATTTTGGAAGAAGGGTCCTAGTTGATTCCATCAACCACAGTACTCAACTCATACTTAATGCACTTACTCTATCAGAACCAGGCCTTAGAACTTGTGTAATAGAGAAGCCTAGCCCCTTGCAAGGATGAAAGGTAAAGTTAACTTCTGTAGAATTTGAACTCAGAACGTAAAGTTGGACAAAATAGTGCTATTCATTTTTCCCCGGTGTCTAACAATTCTGCCAGCTCGCCACCAAATATTATTTGATTATCTGTCTAAAAAATTTCTAATATGAGATATCTAACATGATGTTTTTTGACGTGTACAATGTTGTAATGACTATTAACAAATGAAACACATGTAAGGGCAACAGAGGGGAAGAAAAAGGAAATTAGAAGAGGATGGAGAAGCATTCACTATTTTCGTCTCATTCTGGTCTAATGCCCTTAGATTCCAGGCTTTGCTTCCACACCAGAAATTTCTCTACGTCAGGTAGTGATTTAGCTATATATATATATATATATATATATATCATCATCATCATCATCATCATCATCATTTAACGTCCGCTTTCCATGCTAGCATGGGTTGGACGGTTCAACTGGGGTCTGGGGAGCCCGAAAGCTGCACCAGTCCAGTCAGATCTGGCAGTGTTTCTACAGCTGGATGCCCTTCCTAACGCCAACCACTCCGAGAGTGTAGTGGGTGATTTTATGTGCCACCGACACAGGTGCCAGA
>NC_043004.1:51095132-51098995 GCF_006345805.1 Octopus sinensis | reverse complement strand
CAGCATCGCTTGACAACTGATGCTGGTGTGTTTACGCCCCCCGTAACTTAGCGGTTCGGCAAACGAGGCCGATAGAATAAGTACTGGGCTTACAAAGAATAAGTCCTGGGGTTGATTTGCTCGACTACAGGCGAAACAAGTAAAAGAGTAAAAGCAATAAATTTCCCAACTTAATTTATGTGTATATGAAAAAAGTATGCTATACTAACGAGGTCAAATAGACCGAAACATATGTCCATAGTTCTTCCCGGTCTGTAAATAAAGACCATACTGCCTTTTCCTTTAACGTATAAATTAACTTGACAAATAAATTCATAATTCTTTGAGGTTCTCTTCCTTTATCTCGGAGGGTTACAAAAACTTGTTACACCTTTTCATTTTATTTCTTCAACTTATAGGGAAAATTTCAATAAATTCAAGACGGACTGTGAACTACGGCATTCAGTACATGATCCCTTAATTATCCTTTCTACTGAAGGCACAAGGCCTGAAATTTGTGGGGAGGGGACAAGTCGATTACATCGACTTCAGTATTTCACCGATACTGAATTTATCGATCCCGAAAGAACGAAAGACAAAGTTCAGCTCAGCGAAATTTGAACCCAGGACGTGAAGACGGACGAAATGCTGCTAAGCATTTTCCCCGGCGTGCTAACGATTCTGCCAGCTCGCCGCCTTACATGACCCTCTAATTGGAACATGTGTGTGTGTGTGTGTGTGTGTGTGTGTGTGTGTGTGTGTGCGTGTGTGTGTGTGTGTACACGCGCTCACACATATTCGTCCATTCGAGTAACGAGGAACATCTAGCCAGCCTTAAGGATGACTAATAACTGAATTTTGTTAAAAGTAAAGAAGAATTGTGCACCGTAGGTCTAACTTTCTCGTCCGTGACTATCTTCAACCCAAGTAGCAAGACCGGGCCGAGTCGACCAGCTGAGGATGGAAACAAATGCAGTGGACGATCAAGATGTCTTACTTGCTTATCTTATTCTCTGCACTTCACAAAGCGTGGCTGCATCCGCCTTTTCCTCCATTGAAGCATGAAGGTTTCTTCCGCAGAATCTGCCGGATCCTGTCTTTACATGCACAGGCAGGCAAGCCTTGATATGCTAATTAAACCATAGCTGGGACCTCGACATACGCCTACGTAATTATACAAATTCACACACACACACAGAAACACACAGAGGAACACACACACACACACACACACACACACACACACACACATCAAACGTTGAATTGCGTCTAACAAATAAGAAAGGAGTGCTAAATACATGTTATAGAGTACATATTATTTAACTCGAATTTCCCCGCGAATTACACACACACACACACACAAACACAACACATACATACATACATACATATATATATATATGTATATATATATATATATATATATATATATATATATATATATATATATATATGTATATATGATATATGTATAGTATATATATATATATATATATATATATATATATATATATATATATCTATATATATATATATATATAATATATAGAGAGATGAGAGAGAGAGAGAGAGAGAGAGAGAGTGGAGAGAGAATATTATTATTTCTAAATCTCTCTAAAGGAGACTACGGCAGTAGTATTGGGTATTAATAGTTATCGCCAAGCTAACATGGCAGTACAGAAAAATAGGACGAATGCTGCCGTTGATTAGCTCCATGAGAAACTAGTCTGTTGTTGCTTGAACCAGCATGCCGATGGCCTCCCCTGTTCGAAGGTTGTAATGGACACGGGTTTGTGTGTTACATAGCTAGCTTGAAGCGATGGCTTCTTGGAGCTAATCAACGGCAGCATTCGTCCTATTTTTCTGGACTGCTAAGTTAGCTTGGCGATAACTATATATATATAAGTAAATAAATGGAGTTGAACGCAGATATCATTAAAATTCTTTTACTTTCAACATATGTTTCGAAGACAACATTGGTTTTATTCCAAAGGAATATAGGGTTTATTCCTTTGGAATAAAACCAATGTTGTCCGAAAATAAAAGAATTTTAATAACATCTGCGTTCAACTCCATTTATTTACTTATACTATACAAATTACTGCACATTAACCCGGAGTTTCTACCTTTGAATAGGTCGCTACATCCTTGTTACTTGCGTGAATTTTGCTACCCTGGTAACTGTTTATTGAATTCTCCGTGTTAACTGTAAACAAAGGATAATTCATTCATCCATTCATATATATATATATATGTTGTTAAGTTTACGTCCCCGCAATTTAGCCGTGTTTTAAAACACACTGATAAAATAAGTACTATGCTTGCAAAGAATAAATCATGGGGTCGATTTCTTCGACTAAAGGCGTTTCTCCAGCAAGTAAAGCAATAAAAAAACTATGCCATATTAATCCCGAGCAACGCCGGGTATCTCTGCTAGTATATATATAAAATACAGAAGACGAAATATAGAATACAAAATAAACAAAACGAGTTATGTAATAATCTTATCTTGACAGCTGTTTCGAGTAAACCGTGGCTTATGCAGTAACCCTGCTCATTACCTAATAAAGAATCATAATATCGTAGGTGTATGAACAATACGTGTTCCTTTGGATTCGTAAGGCAAGGTCAAGTCACTATCATCAGAAGAATGTGGCTTTTTTGTCACTTTTTATTATGATGGCAAATATGTAATTTTGTGTTCATTGGTGATTATGATAAGATTTGTGTGAAGAGATATTGGGGCTCCACGTAGGACTAGCAAAGCCCTTGATGGATTTAATGCTCTGTTTTTTTTTTCTTTCTGTATGTACGTCGTGGCTGAATTTTTTGTTTTATTTAAAAAAAAAATTTTTTGACAAAATATGGTATATGTGATTGTTCTTAATATCTATGTGCGTCATTTGTGACGGTGTTGTTTCATTTTTGTCTTGTACGTTTATGACACTTATGGTTATTGGTTATGATGTATGGTTTTTAAAAAAAATTCTCTTGTTTTGCAAGTAGCATCTTCATTTGGTAGATGTTATTTGAAGTCTGTTATTTTCAAACCAAGTTTCTGTCATATATCGTTGAGGAAAAAAATGGAATAGCTACACTGCTGAGTGTGGGGATAACAGCGAGATTTGGGTCTACTATCAGGTATGAGAGGCACTTATGGTCATTGAGTGTAATGTTTGGTTGTACTTAATTTTTCTTTTATGCTGTTAATTACAAGGGCGACAGTATATTTCGTAGTTTCAAGGCGGCTTATAGAAGATTGCACTCGCCGCTCAGATGTGTATGGGGAAAGGTGTGAGGATTTTGTGCTTACTATCATCTACGCATGAGGATGTCTGCTTATTCTGAAAACATGAAAACATGAAAACATTACGCAGGATAGGTTGAAAAACTGAAAAATGTGCAAGATCTTGGTCTCGTGCCGTTTGGGAAATTGCGAATCATGAAAGAACTATTTTCACCTTTGTGCCACAACTTAGGCATGGCTAGTTGGCAGGTAGTCGCTATCCTGCACATTGTAATAGTTTTTAACGAGATATCGAGTACTTTGCGTACTCAGTAGCGGGGATCGTAGCAGGAGTGAGCATGCGCAGAGGTAACTTAGTATGCGTGGAAGTGTTGTAGCGTGCAACTGTCGTGGTCGCTAGCGACTAATAAAGATACTCGCTTAGGTACATTTTTAATCTACTCTGCCAAGGTCTTTTGCGATACATTTGTATCTCGCGTAAAGTAGGTTATCTAGAAATCAGTACATGATGTTTGCGAAAACAGAAGTGTAGGTGTGTTTGTGTGAGTGCGCGCGCGCGTGTGTGTGTGTGTGTGTGTGTGTGTGTGTGTGTGTGTGTGTGTGTGTGTGTGTGAGTGAACATGCGTCCGTGTATGAA
>NC_043004.1:51052632-51090132 GCF_006345805.1 Octopus sinensis | reverse complement strand
GCCAACATATTAAAGATCGGCAGTAGCCCAACATGTCGTGTATGTCAGCAACAAAATGAAACCATTGATCATGTGGTCTCCAAGTGCAGTCTTCTAGCGCCTACAGAGTATCTCAACAGGCATGATAGAACTGCACAATATATTCACTGGGTAATCTGCAAAAACCTGGATTTTCCCCATGAAAAAAACTGGTGGGAACACAAACCACCCCCAGTGCTTGAAAATGACCACATCTCACTCCTCTGGAACTTCACCATTCAAACTGACAGAAAGATAGATGCAAATAGGCCAGACACCATATTGAAAGACTTCAAACAAAGAACATGCCTCCTCATTGATATGACTGTCCCAATCGATATAAACGTATCTGTCAAGACCTACCAAAAACTGAGCAAATATAAAGATCTTGAAATAGAAATCAGCAAACTGTGGAACCTGAAGACTAAAACAATACCTGTTGTCATAGGTGCCCTGGGAATGATAGCAAAAGGGGCTGATTGCTACCTAACAGGAAACCCAAAAATGGCAGAAATTCAAAAGGTAGTGCTCATGGGAACTACTCATACCCTACGCAAAGTACTTTCTATGTAATCTCAAGGTTTAAAACAAACATTTTTTTTTAGAGATCCACTAGTAAAACAGAAAAACAACCAAATATATGGCACACAAGGTATAACAACAACGTGAACTTCCAACCTGTTGTCTCTTGAGGTCTCTGGGTGAGACTTGGAGCCAACTTGTACAAATATAAAGCAAAAGTCAAATATGTAATAATAATAATAATGATGATGATGATGATGATGATGATGATGATGATGATGATGATGACGACGATGATGATGATGATGATGATGATGATGGTGGTGATGATGATGATGATGATGATGATGGCGATGGCGATGACGGTGACGGTGACGGCGACGGCGACGACGATGACGATGACGATGGCGATGATGATGATGGCGATGGCGATGATGAGGATGATGATGGTGTGGGTGATGGTGAGGGTGATGATGATGATGATGATGATGATGATGGTGATGATGATGATGATGGGGATGGTGATGATGATGGTAATGATGATGATGATGATGATGATGATGGTGATAGTGATGATGATGATGATGATGATGATGATGATGATGGTGATAGTGATGGTGATGGCGATGGTGATGGTGATGGTGTTGGTGATGGACATGGCGATGACGATGACGACGATGATGATGATGATAATGATGGCGAGGGCGATGGCGATGGCGATGACGATGATGATGATGATGATGGTGATGATGATGGTGATGGTGATGTTGATGGCGATGGCGATGGCGATGACGATGGCGATGACGATGGTGATGGTGATGGCGATGGCGATGACGATGGCGATGGCGATGATGATGATGATGATGATGATGATGGTGATGATGATGGTGAGGTGATGGTGACGGTGATGGTGATGGCGATGGCGATGGCGATGACGATGGCGATGATGATGATGATGATGATGGCGATGGCGACGGCGATGGCGATGGCGATGATGATGATGATGATGATGATGATGATGATGATGATGATGGTGATGATGATGGTGAGGTGATGGTGACGGTGATGGTGATGTGATGATGATGATGATGATGATGATGAAGATGATGGTGATGGTGATGGTGATGGCGATGGCGACGGCGATGATGATGATGATGATGATGATGATGGTGATGATGAAGATGATGGTGATGGTGATGGTGATGATGATGATGATGGTGATGATGATGATGATGATGATGATGATGATGGTGACGGTGATGGTGATGGCGATGGCGAAGACGATGACGATGATGATGATGATGATGATGATGATTATGATGGCGATGGCGATGGCGATGGTGATGATGATGATGATGATGATGATGATGGTGATGATGATGGTGAGGTGATGGTGGTGGTGACGGTGATGGTGATGGTGATGATGGTGATGGTGATGATGATGATGATGATGATGATGACGACGATGACGATGACGATGACGATGATGATGATGATGGCGATGGCGATAGCGATGGCGATGACGATGACGAAGAGGATGGTGATGGTGATGGTGATGGAGATGGCGATGGCGATGGCGATGATGATGATGGTGATGATGATGGTGATGGCGATGGCGATGACGATGACGATGACGATGGTGATGGTGATGGTGCTGGCGATGGCGATGGTGATGGCGATGATGATGATGATGATGATGATGATGATGATGATGATGATGGTGATGATGATGGTGAGGTGATGGTGATGGTGATGGTGATGGCGATGGCGATGGCGATGACGATGGCGATGACGATGGCGATGATGATGATGATGATGATGATGGTGATGATGATGGTGAGGTGATGGTGACGGTGATGGTGATGTGATGATGATGATGATGATGATGATGAAGATGATGGTGATGGTGATGGTGATGGCGATGATGATGATGATAGATGATGATGATGATGATGATGATGATGATGATGGTGATGATGATGGTGAGGTGATGGTGATGGGTGGTGATGGCGATGGCGATGCGATGACGATGGCGATGACGATGGCGATGATGATGATGATGATGATGATGGTGAGGTGATGATGGTGAGGTGATGGTGACGGTGATGGTGATGTGATGATGATGATGATGATGATGATGAGATGATGGTGATGGTGATGTGATGGCGTGGCGATGGCGACGGCGATGATGATGATTATGATGATGATGATGATGGTGATGATGAAGATGATGGTGATGGTGATGGTGATGATGATGATGATGGTGATGATGATGATGATGATGATGATGATGGTGACGGTGATGTGATGGCGATGGCGAAGACGATGACGATGATGATGATGATGATGATGATGATTATGATGGCGATGGCGATGGCGATGGTGATGATGATGATGATGATGATGATGATGGTGATGATGATGGTGAGGTGATGGTGGTGGTGACGGTGATGGTGATGGTGATGATGGTGATGGTGATGATGATGATGATGATGATGATGACGACGATGACGATGACGATGACGATGATGATGATGGCGATGGCGATAGCGATGGCGATGACGATGACGAAGAGGATGGTGATGGTGATGGTGATGGAGATGGCGATGGCGATGGCGATGATGATGATGGTGATGATGATGGTGATGGCGATGGCGATGACGATGACGATGACGATGGTGATGGTGATGGTGCTGGCGATGGCGATGGTGATGGCGATGATGATGATGATGATGATGATAATGATGGTGATTGTGATGGTGATGGTGATGGTGATGGTGATGATGATGATGATGATGACCATGATGATGATGACCATGATGATGATGACCATGATGATGATGACGATGATGACGAAGACGATGATGACGATGACGATGATGACGATGACGATGATGACTGACGATGATGACGATGACGATGATGACGATGATGACGATGATGACGATTACGATGACGACGATGACGATGACGACGATGACGATGACGACGATGATGATGTTGACGATGACGATGACGACGATGACGATGATGATGACGATGACGATGATGATGACGATGACGATGATAATGACGATGACGATGACGATGATGATGATGATGGTGATGGTGATGGGGATGATGATGATGATGGTGATGATGATGATGATGATGATGGTCCCTTCCACTATAGGCACAAGCCAACAGTTTTCAGGGCAGGGATAACTCGATTCCATCAACCCCCATGCTTCGCTAGTCCTTTATTTTATCGATCCCGAAAGGATAAAAAGTAAAGTCGACCTCGGTAGAATTTCAGCTCAGAACTTAAAGTACCGTAAGAAATGTCTCTAAGCATTTTATCCGACGCACTAAGGATTCTGCTAGCTCATGTTTTAAATATAGGTATAAGGCTTGGAATATGAAGAAAGAGGTTAATCCCTTCCACTCGCTCCGCTACTTGGCTGGTATTTATCGACCCCAGAAGGATGAAAGTCAATGTTGATCTCGGCGAGATTTGAATTCAGAATGTAAAGATCCAGAAGAAATATTAGAGGAAGATCTCAAATAACTAAGAACACAAGAGAACACACACACACACACACACACACCACACACACACACACTCATACATATGTATGAACCCATCAGTAAGAAGAGAAGGAATGAGAGAAAAAATATAGTGGCACAAACTCTCGCCTTACAACAAGCATATCACCCATAACAGCTTTGCAGTGCCAATCGTTACGTTCACTTTTGGCCTTCTAAACTGGTTGCTTCAAGAGGTCCAATCGACAGACGCACGGATTCGCCAGCTGATCTGTGTTGCAGGAAACTTCAACGGAAATGTAGTCAGATTATACTTACAATGCCAGGATGGTGGCCACAGTCTTAAATCCGTATTGATATCATGTGAAGCATGTATTGAAACATCAGAGCAACATCTGTAGCAGAGGAAAGAGACCAGCGACTATCGCGTCCAGCGTTGCAAGCATAACAATATCATTAGGATGGCGAATGAACTCGAGAAGAGGCATGAAATAAGAGCTGGTGCAGATCTCGAGGTACGTTGGTCAGTTTTATTTATCAGAACAACAAAATAAAAAATAATGGACCAGTTAACTAAGAATGTTGTGCACGAGTACTTGGCACGAAAAACACAAACTATAGTGAAAAGAGACCATACCAAAAGCTTGGTATAAAGTGCTAGCAAGTTTATGACATGCCACTTTGAAGGCTACGTCCAGAAGGAAAGATTTTCACCAAGTATCTGCAACATAAAAGGCAGAAAACATTGGCGGACAACAAATGTAAGCCGTGCAAAACAAAGACATCAGCCACATTATTGCCAACTGCAAGAGAATGTATCCTAGATATCATCTTCCCATGAGGCCTGATGTGATAGCCAGAACAGTCTGACACAGAATATGAAAAAGGAAATTACAAACTTGACTATATTGACACCAATGGGTCAAAAGAATATTGGTGGAACTTAAAGAATTTAAATAGCTACCATTTTTAAAAACAACTGGCCAGATATTGTTTAGAACCAAGAGAAAAATATGCTCTGCCAACGAAATCAGCTGCCCGTTGTGCACATAGAAATGATCATGGCCAAATACTGGAGCTAAAAGATTCGATCTCAAAAGCTTCATAGTCTGGTCTTTAGAATTAGTAACCATAATTGAGTATGATGGACGAAGTGGAAACAGAAATCGATTAAAGACAAAGAGGTAAACGTGCATCTTCAGTTAATTAGGATTTTCGTGATGTATTTACATTAAGTACGATACACAGAATATTGATTCTGATGCACATAATGAATTTTTATTCAGCTAGACGTTTAAGTGAAACATCAGTGATATTTCAATTTTTTTTTTATATCAGTAACAACAGAATTTGCCTTAGCATGCTGACAGCAGTGAGTACATGCTAACAAAGCACAAAGAGAGAATACACATAGAGCATTCTCACTACTGCTCGAACCACTGTCACTGTTTTCCTTGTAAAAGTTAATGTGTGTTTAGGAAAATATGAATATCAAAACAAACACAGATATAGATATTAATACATGTGTATGTGTGTATAAATATATATGTATGTATATATATATATATATATATATATACTAATAAAAGGGTTCAGCAAAGAATTGCCTCACCACACACCGAAGTTCAGAAATAGCAGCCAAAACTCTTAGCCATTTCTTCTACTTCCAGAGAACCCAAAATACTTGAAGTTTAATCACATAGGCAGAAAGTAAAGCAAACGAAAATCAATCAATATCCGATCATCCATAGACGCGCGTTTCTGAATTAGGTTTTTACATAAAGAATATAAAAATATATACTTTACTAACCATATTCTTCATCAGTATGGATTTTCTGTAACAATCCGAAGGTACTAGAAACATTTGAACGATTACTTCTTATTAATTAATTTTACCCTTTGTTATTATATATATTTATATACCGGAGTAAACACATAAATGTGAAACAAGGTGGAAAAAAGAGTACTCAAATACCAGGGGTAGAGTAATATGCTTTACTTAGCAAAACTGTCCGACGAACGGGAACGTTGAAACTCCGAGTAACAGGTTTTATTGAATTTCTGCTGCTTTTGAATAAAGTATATATATATTATATATATATATATATATCTATATATATATATATATATAGGTAAACAGTAAAATTAATTACAGACATGGACAAGAACATGAAACACCACAGAGACGACACAAGAACCACAGGACGGGACATTCGAAGCCCTCAGTCATCAGTCAAGAACCAGATCATCTATAGCAATTTCGGCTGATTAATCTTGAGATTGCTCCGATATGGCCAGCCCGCCAGGGAAATCTAAGCCAAGCGCATTAGATCCCCTGGAAGAACTTGAATGTATACAACGAAAGGACGGAAAACGATCGAAGTACACAAACAAAAATACAGAATACGTGACCCAATAAGAATACAAAAACGTAAAACATAACGGTAAAAATAAAAAATAACAACAAAACAAACCAGGACGTAGGACAAGGGTCTTTCGACAGACGATTTGAGTATGGCTGGCTTGTGAAGTTGTGCCTAAAGGCCACGGGGAGACGAACAAATACGTGTGCTTCTGCGGCTGCTGAAAACGAAAAGAGCGCTCAACAGCGGCTAGCTGTCACGTGAGAACAAAAGACAGGAGAAAGGGACAGATGAAAAGGGAGAGAAGGTGGACGAGGGAGGAAAGAAAGAGACAGATCGAGGGGGCTGGAGGTGAGAGAGATAGAGAAACGTAGAAGGGGGGGGGACGGATGGAGAGGGAAAGAAAGGAAGTGGAATAAGGAGGAGAGAGAGAGAGAGAAAAAGAGACAGATTAAGAGTCGTATCAAAGCTAGAAAAAAATATACTTACGTATAAGGACAATTGTGGATACGTAGCCGCCGATTATATAGTAAACAGTAAAATTAATTACAGACATGGACAAGAACATGAAACACCACAGAGACGACACAAGAACCACAGGACGGACATTCGAAGCCCTCAGTCTCAGTCAAGAACCAGATCATCTTAGCAATTTCGGCTGATTAATCTTGAATTGCTCCGATATGGCCAGCCCGCCATATTATATATATATATATATATATATATTATATATATATATACTAATAAAAGGGTTCAGCAAAGAATTGCCTCACCACACACCGAAGTTCAGAAATAGCAGCCAAAACTCTTAGCCATTTCTTCTACTTCCAGAGAACCCAAAATACTTGAAGTTTAATCACATAGCAGAAAGTAAAGTAAAGCAAACGAAAATCAATCAATATCCGATCATCCATAGACGCGCGTTCTGAATAGGTTTTTACATAAAGAATATAAAAATATATACTTTACTAACCATATTCTTCATCAGTATGGATTTTCTGTAACAATCCGAAGGTACTAGAAACATTTGAACGATTACTTCTTAATTAATTAATTTTACCCTTTGTTATTATATATATATATATATACCGGAGTAAACACATAAATGTGAAACAAGGTGGAAAAAAGAGTACTCAAATACCAGGGGTAGAGTAATATGCTTTACTTAGCAAAACTGCCGACGAACGGGAACGTTGAAACTCCGAGTAACAGGTTTTATTGAATTTCTGCTGCTTTTGAATAAAGTATATATATATTATATATATATATATATATCTATATATATATATATATATAGGTAAACAGTAAAATTAATTACAGACATGGACAAGAACATGAAACACCACCAGAGACGACACAAGAACCACAGGACGGGACATTCGAAGCCCTCAGTCATCAGTCGAACCAGATCATCTTAGCAATTTCGGCTGATTAATCTTGAGATTGCTCCGATATGGCCAGCCGCCAAGGGAAATCTAAGCCAAGCGCATTAGATCCCCTGGAAAAAGCTTCGAATGTATACAACGAAAGGACGGAAAACGATCGAAGTACACAAACAAATACAGAATACGTGACACCAATAAGAATCAAAAACGTAAAAACAATAACGGTAAAAATAAAAAATAAACAACAAACAAAACCAGGACGTAGGACAAGGGTCTTCGACAGGACGATTTGAGTTGGGGCTGGCTGTGAAGTGCTAAAGGCACGGGGAGACGACAAATACGTGTTGCTTCTGCGGCTGCTGAAAACGAAAAGAGCGCTCAACAGCGGCTAGCTGTCACGTGAGAACAAAAGACGGAGAAAGGGACAGATGAAAAGAGGAGAGAAGGTGGACGAGGGAGGAGAAGAAAGAGACAGATCGAGGGGGCTGGAGGTGAGAGAGATAGAGAAACGTAGAAGGGGGGGGGACGGATGGAGAGGGAAAGAAAGGAAGTGGAATAAGGGAGGAGAGAGAGAGAGAGAAAAAGAGACAGATTAAGAGTCGTATCAAAGCTAGAGAAAAAAATATACTTATCGTATAAGGACAATTGTGGATACGTAGCCGCCGATTATATAGGTAAACAGTAAAATTAATTACAGACATGGACAAGAACATGAAACACCACAGAGACGACACAGAACCACAGGACGGACATTCGAAGCCCTCAGTCATCAGTCAAGAACCAGATCATCTTAGCAATTTCGGCTGATTAATCTTGAGATTGCTCCGATATGGCCAGCCCGCCAATATATATATATATAATATATATATATATATACATACATACATACATACATACACACAGACGTACATGCCAGCACGTATGCATACATAAACAACGCACACGCTCACAGGCATACACACACACGCACACTCACGTACGAACACACACACGCACATACACATGCTCACACACACATATACGCTCACAAACACAACACACACACACACACACACACAACACACACAAGCACATGCACACACGCGCGCGCGCTCACACAAACACGTACCCACACGCGCACATGTTTGCATGTGCGTTGTAAAGAGAGAAAGAGAGAGAGAGAGAGCGAGAGAGAGAGAAGTAGAGAATAACTGAAGCAGGAGAGGCTGTGAAAGCGACATAGATATCAAATCAGGCTGGGAGCCAGAGACCATGAGTACGGTATGTAAGAGAGAGAGAGAGAGAGAGAGGGGGGAGGAGAGAGGGAAAGAGAAAGAGAGAGAAGAAAGGTGGGCCCGGATATGCCACACAACTATCATTGCAGCCAAGAAAAACAAAAGTTTGGTCTAAAAACTAATAAAAGCTTCAATGGCAGTCATTCTACCCCACCCGCCGCTCCCCACCTCATCTCTCTCTCTCTCTCTCTCTCTCTCTCTCTCTCTCTCTCTCTCTCTCTCTCGCTCTTTCTCTTATACACTCCTTTTTATATTTGGCGGCAAAGGCGGTAAGAATATAAAGACACGAAGGTAATGTTGATATGAGGCACCTGGTGTATTACTGGTATTTGTTTTATCAAGCTCAGACGAACAATTAATAGATCTTCAAATGAAATATCAACAGTACTTGATATTTCCTGTCACCTGGCTTGGAGAGACATAACGTCTCCATGGAAATATGTTTCTCAAGATCTCTGTTGACTGAGTGTGTGTGTGTGTATGTGTGTGTGTGTGCGCGCGTGTGTGCTTGCGTATGTTTTCATATGTATGTGTGTACACACACCACACACACACACATATATATATATATATATCATATACGCGTAGGAATGGTTGTGTTGTAAGTAGCTTGCTTATGAACCACATGGTTCCAGTTTCAGTCCCACGGCGTAGCACCTTGGGCAAATGTCTTCTACTATAGCCTCGGGCCGACCAAATCCTTGTGAGTGAATTTGGTAGACGGAAACTGAAAGAAACCCGTCGTATATATGTATATATATATATGTATGTGTGTGTGTATGTTTGTGTGTCTGTATTTGTCACCCCAGCATCGCTTGATAACCGATGCTGGTGTGTTTACATCCCCGTAACTTAGCGGTTCGGCAAAAGACACCGATAGAATAAGTACTAGGCTTACAAAGAATAACTCCTGGGGTCCATTTGCTCGACTAAAGACGGCGCTCTAGCATGGCCACAGTCAAATGACTGAAACAAGTAAAAGAGTAAAGAGTATCATGCATGTGTGTATGTATGTATGTATGTATGTATGTACAGGGGTTGGACATAGTAATGGAAGCACTTTAAAATTTCAAACGAATTTATTTCAATATGAGGTAGCACCGCCTTTGGCAGTAATTACAGCTTGAATTCTACGAGGTATGGACTCGTAAAAAGTTTGAATTGTTTCCAAATGAATTTTTGTCCATTCTTCAGCTAAAACAATATCTAGTTCTTGTAGTGACGATGGTGGAGGATATCGACTCCTTACTTGTTTTTCTAAAATGCACCATAAATGTTAAATAATATTGAGATCTGGGGACTGTGGTAGCCAGATAAGATGTTCAACTTCATTAGAATGTTCCTTGTGCCATTCAGTAACAAATTTAGCTGTGTGAATTGGTGCATTATCATCCTGAAAGATTGCGTTTCTCTCTGGAAACAGTTCCGCAACCATAGGATAAATTTGATCAGATAAAATGCTTAAATAGTCTTGACTATTAATTCTGCCACTGGGCCGGCGGATTTCCAAGATATAGTCACCCAGATCATCACAAATCCTCCACGTTTACCAATTGGAAGAAGGCTGTCTGGGTCAAATGTTCCTTCGGCTGTCTCAACATGTATACTCGGCCGGTGGTCGGAAATATGGTAAAGGATGACTCGTTCGAGAAAATAACATTCTTCCACTGTTCTAGGGACCAATTCTGTAGGTTTTTACTCCACTCTAAACGCTTTGCAACGTTTGCTTTGAAAATTGTGGTATTTTGATTGCAGCTCTCCCGTGACATCCGGCTTTGTGCAGCTACCAGCAAACAGTTTTTGTGGAAACTGTGTTCTCGAGGTGGTCATTAAGCTCTGCAGTAATTTTGGGAGCAGTTCTTTTGTGATCCTTTCTAGCAATACGCGTAAGAGTCTGACAGTTCCTATCTGAAAGTTTTGGTTTTCTTCCGGAGTTCTGTTTCGAAGAGGAGGTTTTTCCTTCTTTCTCAAAGGCTGTCATTATTTTCGAGACAGTACTTCTTGATACACCAAACATTTCGGCTGTTTTCGTTACGCTAGCGCCTCCCATACGAACACCAACAATTTGACCTCTTCGAAAGTCCGATAGATCTGTCATTTTAATGGATTTTAATTACCATTTTCTGATGATATTTGAAAAGAAACAGCAATTTTAGCAAAACATATTAAGCAACACTAGTAATAAATCAAAAAACATAAAAATAAACAAGCTTTTGACGGTTTTATAGATATTTGAAAATTATGATGCTCTGATGCTAGGTGTTTCCATTATTTTGTCCAATCCCTGTATGTATGTATGTGTATGTATGTATGTATGTATGTACGTATATATGAATCTATTTTTGTATATGTAAATCTATGTATCTCTGTCTCTCTCTCTCTCTCTTTCTCTCTCTCTCTCTCTCCTCTCTCTCTCTCTCTCTCTCGCTGTATGTATATATATATAAAATAAAATACAAAATGGGACAAGAACGCAAAACATCCGGACAACTAGATAGACGATACAAAAAAGCAAGGACGGGTCATTCGAAACCTTTTATCCTCAATCAAGAACCGGATCATCCTCGCAATTTCGACTGATTATATGTATGTATGTATATATGTATGTATGTATGTATGTATGTATGTATGTATGTATGTATGTATGTATGTATGTATGTATGTATGTATGTATGCATGTATGTGTGTATGTATGTATGTATGTGTATGTATGTGTAGATAGATAGATAGATAGATAGATAGATAGATAGATAGATAGATAGATAGATAGATAGATAGATAGACAGACAGACAAACAGACAGACAGACAGACAGACAGACAGACAGACAGACAGATACACCCACCCACACACACACTATCTGAGTATCCTGTCGTTGCCGGGCAAGTTTCAGGCTAGAATCCCTTGGCGGACACACCCGCTTAAATTGAATTTTCTCCGTTTTGAAGGGGATTTTTCAAATTTTATTTTACCACACCCTTGCAAATGAACAGAATTTTTTGAAAATATATGAATCCCCTCGTCTACCCGTTTATTTTATCTTTTTATTGCTTTTTTCTCAGTGAGCATCTAAAAACAATGGGTTTCGCCATTTTCGTAAAAAAAAATTGAAAATTCATAAATTTTTTAGAATGCCCCTTCCCTACTCAGTTCTGATTTTGACCAAGTTTCTTTTACACTATAAACTGAAAAACAATGGGAGAAAACTTGAAGTTTTAAAAAAATGTTCGTGATCGGTGATCATCATTACAATTCCCACTGTCTTTATTTTCAAACAAAACAAAAAATAAAATAAAATAAAGAATAATTTTAAAACAATAGTGGAAGTTTGAAATTTATTTTCATTAGCCCCACCATCCACCTCCCACATAAAAACTAAAATTTTGGCTTCTTTTCGAAATTTCTTAAAATCATGGTCTTCAAATACAGCTAGTCCGAATCAGCAATTTGCTTCTGTTTTTCATTTCAAATTAATTTTCGAACGACAGGTGTGTGATTTAAGGGAGCTTGAGCTGTTGTTTCTAACGCATCCCATTTCTTTCTCACTTGTATTGATGTTTTTTAATTCTTTTAAACCATAAACACATTTTATAGAATGATGAGGTGGTGGTCCATTGCTGGAATTTTAAGCAACAACAAAAACCCAAAACTTTGTAATTTGAGTTTTTAATTCCCCACCCCTCACCAAGTCATTCCGTGCGCGCGCGCGCGCGCGTGTGTGTGTATGAGCGTGTGTGCGTACCCGCGCGCGCCCGTGTATGCGTGTAAGAAAAAACATTTACAAACAGAAAAGTATATCTTTAAAATAAATTATCTTTTACATACCTTTTTTAATTACTGTCACCCCAAGAAATTCTTTACACACGTGAGTTCTCACGCACTGACAATCACACTCATACCCGGTGTGAACTTTTATACTTTTAGAGAAAGTGAACTTAAGAGTAACTTAAGTTAAATGAAATAAATGTAAACGAAAACATAAAAATTACTCCTACTGATAAAAAAAACCCCAATATATATATATATACAATTCATAAATGAGGGCAAAGGAAAAAAATTTCTAATGCCAAATATGCCGAAAAATTGGACATATTGTCCATTAACCATATAACTTTTTCACAATACGCACGCTACTCGAAAAAAGGCTGACAGAAATTTCTAAAAAATTCCATTATTACCATATCGGACCGATTTCAGAGTTAGCTACTAAGAGCTTCCGAACTAAGTAACTCACTCTGTGAGAGCCTCAGTTCAAATCGCACGTGCCTCGAATGGACTGGAGTATTTCTATTTTGTGTGTATTTGGGGTACTTAGTTGTGCCCGTGACTTAGTATTTGCTTCTTCCATGAGTATGAGTAAGTATCTCATTTATTTCTTTTGCCACATGTATCACTGACGAAGAGAGGGCTCTTAGTAGCTAACTCTGAAATCGGTCCGATATGGTAATAATGGAATTTTAAAAAAAATTTCTGTCAGCCTTTTTTCGAGTAGCGTGCGTATTGTGAAAAAATTATATGGTTAATGGACAATATGTCCAATTTTTCGGCATATTTGGCATTAGAAATTTTTTTCGTTTGCCCTCATTTATGAATTGTTTATAAATTTAACCGTTAAAGGTATTTTTTAATATGCTGGCTATTGATAAAATTTTTTTCGAGAAAATATTTTTTTTCGAAAAGAATTTTATCCTCACATTTGGCAATAATAACAAAATTCTGGGGAATATAGATAACACTAATCTATCCTACCCTTACTTAAATAAGAAATTCAAAAACAAAAATGTCATAAGGCTGAATATACCTTTTAACTGGACAATATCTACTAATATATATAGCAAATTTATGTCCATATTAGAAACAAACTTCCCTACTTCCCATAAATATAACGAAATATTTTCTCGTAAAACAGTTAGAATATCATACTCTACTCTACCAAATATAAGTACCATCATAGCTAAATTACATAGAAAAATATTAGACTGGCCAGAAATGTTGGAAGTAACAACAACAACAACAACAACAATAATAATAATAATAATAATAATAATAATAATAATAATAATAATAATATCAATAATATCAATAATAACATTAATTATGAGAATGATACTAACAATAATAATAGAAATAAAAATGAAAATGATAGTAATAAAAATAATAATTATATGAATAGAAATAAAAATGATAATAATATTCCTACTAACAAAGACTTAAACATCTATAATGAAAATAACAATATTGAAATTGATGGGGTGTATGATATAAATGATATTAGGACCAATAATATTAATGTTGCTGAATACAGTTCCAATGCATATGCGCACATAGATACTATTTGTATACCTGATGGCAATAAGATAAAGTTAAATGATAAGAGAGTAGTGGGAAAATTAGAAACTAATAGTCAAAACCATAACTTACCTAATAATATAATTATAGATAACGATGATACTATTAATGTTAATAATGGTTTAAATAATAATAATAACAATAACTTGTTTCCAAATAATACTAATATCAAAAATAATTCCCCTAGTTGTAATTGTAGAACCAAGTCCCACTGTCCGGTATCTGGTCAGTGTCTGGTCCGAAACGTAGTATATAAATGTACAGTAATGACTTCAACTAATAACTTTATTTCGGTTGCTCGGTGGATCTGAAAAACGTATAAATAACCACAAATCATGTTTTAAACTTAAACATAAAGCAAGTTGCACAACATTATCCAATAAAATTTGGGAGTTAAAATAAAATAAAATTAGATTTAACCTTAAATGGGACATAGTAAGGAAAGTGCAACCTTATAAAAATAGTAGATATGGATGTGAGCTTTGCTCCATGGAGATATATGAAATTTTGAAACATAGGGATAATGTAAACTTATTAAATAACCGTTTTGAACTAGGAGTATCGTGTATACATTGTACTACCCGTACCTTTAAATATTTTTAAAGAATAGCATTCTTATTCCTGAATTTTAGATCTTAATGTTTTTTTTTTTAATCAAAAAGGAAATAGCATACCCTGCTATATTTTATTATTTAATCAGCAATAGGTATTAAGAAATTTAATAACATAGACAAATTGAATAAAGTTGAATAAAATAATTTATAAATTTCTAAAATTATTTCATAAATTCTATATATCTAATGAAGTTATTTAGTTGTATACTTACTTCACAAAAAGTTTTAAGGATTTGGTAATTTTCACATCTATTTCTACGAGAATTCTACTCCACCTAATCCTTTTTCAATATTATAAATATTACCTTTATATAAGCCTAAATTATTATACCCCATATAACCATACTTTACTCTTAATATGAAATATAGGATTTCCCAAAAAATAATTCTATTCCTCAATATTTTCATTTTCAAAATTACATTTTGGTTACCTCTCTTCCATTGCATTTTAAGGATTTTGGTATGTGAGTCAATTAATACCTTATTTACTGGGAATCTCCTCTTAAAAAGATCTTCTAAATCTCCTTAATTAATATTTAAAACATGATAAGAATAGATAATAATATCAAAGTTACTTGGTTTCTATTTCTCTAAAACAACTCTACCCTCATGATCTTTGTTTGTACTAGAAAGCTTTATATAAATAGATTATAAATAAATAAGTAAATAACATTTTATAAGTACCAATTAATTAGAAATTTCTCATATAAGGATTAATAATAGCATTTTCTTAAATCTATAACAAAACCCATAATTTCATAAAAGCTTTGTTAATAATATAATTTTTGCCCAATAACTTGATCATCTCTTTACCCGACATTAAACACTAGTCATTTATAGATATTCTCATGATAAGTAAAAATAAACGTCGGTCTAAAAATTATAGAATTATAAAAAAAATTCTTCTAACAACTTACCTTAACTATTAATATAAATAAGCTAAGTATATCTTATAATAAGTTTTAAAAATACAAATCTGTTCTACTCCTTGTCTATAAATTCTACAAAGATTTATATTTATTTTTCATTATACTCATTTACATTTCTTTATTTTAATTTTAAACCAATTTTCTTACTTATTTACTCACTATATCATTTTATTTATAATATATTTCTATAAATTTCATATTAAAACTATACTGGTATATTTCACTATTTATTTTATAATACAAGAAATATGCTCTAAAATTATTAGCATACAAAAAATATATGAATTTTTAACATATTCCTTTAATTTAACTTATTAATACCAAAAATTACTATTTAATAATTAACTATAAATATATGTTAAGTTCGTATACAAATATATAAATATGGAATTATTTCTATATTCTCCATCCCTCTATTGTGTAAAATACTGAAATCATTCTGAGTTTCTTTCTTTTTTTTTTTGTGTGTGTGAAAACAATTCCCTAAAATGTGCCTAAGTATATAAAAATAACACAGGGTTTATGGTTGTCAAATAGTTAAGTATTATAAGTTTTACTCTCCCTACCCCATCAGCTTTAGCCTGCAAATTGCTCTACATTTTAAAATTGATGTAATATTTGCACTGTTCAATTAAATGGAGTCGCATGAAACGATCGTACTGCATTACATCTGGATATCCTTGTTTCTTATTTTGATTATATATATATATATATATATATTATATATATATATATATAATATATATATATATATTGTCATATATATATATATATATATATATATATATATATATAAAGAGGGAAATTTACCACGAGAAAAGCGAAAAATGAAAGAGAGACAAATAAGGATAATTTTTCAGTTGCTGTCCCAGATTTTTGAATTTTAAAATTAAGTGAAAACTTTCAAATTTGGCATATTGATGTACTTTTTCGCGCTGAATCTGAGTTTGTGATACATGTATTCCAGAAAAATATATTTTTTAATGTTACAGAGGTTTAAACCTTCGTCATTTTTATCCAATCAGAAAACAGGATTGATACATGGTAGCTGTCATTGAAATGGAAGTAAACAGAAGACGAAGTTTTAACCATCTTGAAGGCAATACATGAGAGATAATACACACACACACACATATAAGCGCAGGACTAGCTGTGTGGTAAGTAGCTTGCTTACCAACCACATGGTTCCGGTTTCAGTCCCACTGTGTGGTACCTTGGGCAAGTATCTTCTACTATAGCCTCGGGCCGACCAAATCCTTGTGAGTGGTTTTGTTAGACGGAAATTGAAGCCCGTCGTGTATATATATATATATGTGTGTGTGTGTGTGTGTGTGTGTGTGTGTGTGTGTGTGTATTTGTGTCTGCCACCCCTCCATCGCTTGACAACCGATGTTGGTGTATTTACGCCCCCGTAACTTAGTGGTTCGGTAAAAGAGACCGACAGAACAAGTACTAGGCTTACAAAGAATAAGTCCTGGGGTCGATTTGTTCAACGAAAGGCCGTACTCCAGCATGACCGCGGTGAAGATGACTGAAACAAGTAAAAGAATAAAAAAATGAATAAATATATATACAGAGAGAGAGAGAGAGAGTAATAGATAATAGAGAGAGATAGATTAATGGTAATAGATAGTGGAAGAGTTGTCGAACAACAAGTTTGAGTCATTTTTTTTTTTATTTTCTTTGGGACGCTGATTTCGAGAATGAAATTTGAATTTCCCGAGGACGCGCAGTTTCAGAGCCCCTCGGGTCTAAACACACATGCATAACCACATACACTCGCACTCGCATACTCACATTTATGTAGTATATATATCATTCAACTACGCTGGTAGTTGAACAATATTCTTAACGTTGCTTTTTTGTCGCAGTCGGCGTCTTCCAAGCAGTCTCACTAATTCAGTTATATTGTTAGTATGCATCCGCATTTTTCATTGGCATATATATATATATATATGGATCAGAAAGGTTTGATTCAAATTCCATATGTATGTATGTATGTATGTATGTATGTATGTATGTATGTATGTATGTATGAAATCCAAATTTCACTGACCCGATGATAAACCTCGTTAGAGGCTTTCAAAATTTAAGTAGCACGGAATTTGAATCAAACTGTTCTGATCCCTACATGTAACTCCCAATAAATGTGCTGAGTGCTCTTCTTTCGTTTGTCCATTCACTCGTATATGCATGTGTGTGTGTGTGTGTGTGTGTGTGTGTGTGTGTGTGCGTGTGTGTGAGCGCGTGCGTGTGTGCATTACTTCACTAACGAAGCGCTTTTTATTTTTATCCACTGTTCATTTTTAATTTATTTAATTTATTAATGGTCTCAGTTAATGATTCTTCATTCTTCTTACATCTTTACGTTTTATGCTTGAATGTGCCGTTTCCGAGGAAATGTCTAATATCCTGTTTAATACTTCCAATTGTATTTTCCCTGCTCTCTCTTCCTTCACAACTAACAAACTATGTCCAAAAAGAAAAAAAATCAACAAAGATAAAAAATATTAAATACCTTCGTGTTATATCTTTCTTACCATTCCCAAAATGCTAAAACATTTCCTCCTTCTCTCTCCTTTCATAGCGAAATAATAGAGGTATAATGAACCTTTGGCCCACCAGGGAAAATATATGTCACAATTGGGTCCAATGGACCCAAAATTTTTCTTTTAATTAAATTTTATTCAAACTACCTTTATTTTTTAGCTACATTATATATGCTGTCAGGTGAATGAAGAATTACTGTTTCTCACTAATTTTAATAAATAAAAAAATACAGCTTACTGAGTATCTTATAAATATAAAAATTACAAAAATACAGAATTACAGCTCTTTATGGCAACGAAGGCAGACAACATTGGAATGTTCTTGACAAATATAGATATTACAATTCTTACGCGAGTTTTCCTGTCTTTTTTGGGGCCACACAAAAAACATCTTCCTTTTTGCTTTGGCTGAGGAATCTCAAATGAGATTGAAGATCGTCTTCTTTTCTTGTTTGGTTGAGAAATATTAGCGGAACTAGAAGATTGTTCGTCATGTTCTTGTTTAAGCATTAACTCCAGCAAGTTCCTTTCCTAACGGAATTAGGCACTGTCTTCTTTTATCCTTGAAACTTTGCAAGTGAACCTGTTTAGCAAAACTGAAAACATTCACTGCACTTATATCAATCATGTTTAGAATATAACCAATCTTCGCTTCATTCTTTTGCAAGTGTATGTCCTTACCATCTTGTCTAGGGTATTTACTCCTCCTTTTGTTTTGCTGTAACATGTAATAACTTCAAGTTTCTTCTCAGCACTTTTTGAATCAATTGAAGGCTGAGAGTCATTGTACTCATAAGTGTAACTACATAATTTTTCTTGGAACAATAAGATAGGATCATCGAAACCTTTTGAAATCCAAATACACTGCTGTTGATTTCTCTTTCTTTTCTGTTTTTGAAAGTACTTGGAAATGCAACTCTGTAATTTCTAATTGTTCCAACTAAAGTAGTTTTCTTGCTGATCAGCTTTCGAGCCAATCATGTTTCGAGCCAATCGTGTTTCAATGCTATCGCAAGACCTTTTAGCGGAACAGGATGGTCCACATTCTTGGCTCACAATATTGCAAGATGAAGTTCTTACTGCTGCTTGAATGAGAGGATTAGAATGCCAAACTTCTTGTCTGTCTCTAGAAACATATTGCTCATTCATAATTGGGTGGCTTGCAGATAATTGCTTTTGAGTATTTTCATCATCTGATGACACAGATTCTAAGCTGTCCAGAACACAATAACTGTCACCATCATCTTCAGATTAATTGAAGGAATCACTACTATCTTCTTTCAATTCTTCATCTAATTCCAATAACCTTTTCGATATTTCGTCTTCACTCATGTTTTCATGTCTAGGCATATTGGAAAGCACAACTGAACTATATGAAATTTGTTAGCAGACTAAAGGCAGATATTCCACTCTCACATATTTATACTCTCCTAAAAGATTATGCAATAGTTTGTAAGAATTGCATCATCACATAGAAATATAGCATCATCCCATAACCTAGCAGGTTGAAGGTGATGTAATACCGCACAAATTTACAAGAATATTTACATAATTTTACCTATTTTATCTAAAATTCAGCAAATAAATTGAATACAATTTTATCTATTTTATGCCTGATAAATATCTAGGAAATGATATTTTATTCTGTTTAGAATGGCAAGAATATTGTCTGAATTTAATTCGTGGGTCCAATGGAATTTCCTACACTTTTATTCATATTTTCATTTGAGTTGTTCTGCTTCGGATTTTTCTCATCAATATTCGGGTTTTACTTTGATGTATTCAAACATTTTCTCTGCTTTGCACCGGTTAGTTATGTTAACATGGTTTATGTTCCTTACGTTTTTAATCTTTTGCTTGTTTCAGTCATTCAACTGCGGCCATGCTGAAGCACCACTTTGAAAGGTCTTATCAAACAAATCGACCCATGTACTTATTTTTTCTTAAAGTCTTGTACTTATTCTGCAGGTCACTTTTACCGAACCGCATAGTTACGGTAACGTAAACAAATCAACAGGAGGGACAGGCACAAATGCAAATGCACACGCACATGTACACACACACATACATACATACATACTACATACATACATGCACACACACACACACACACACACGCACACACACACACATACATAAGTATCCGGATCAATAAGTATCCGGACTGTTGCCATAGTAACGAAGCTAAAGAGCGGAGAGTGAAACCACTTGACACAGATTGACCTCGAACTCTGATATGCATGCGCACTAAGTTTTAACGTTTTGGCTTACTTCCAGTGCTTAGAGCAGTGCTTGGAAGGATGGTGTGTAGCATTGACCATGACAGAAAGTTGAGCAGAGAATCTGCATCAAATTTTGCAAAAAGCTTGGCAAAACCTGCTCAGAGGCCTACGCAAAGTTTTCAAAAAGGTTTTCATCATTCTCGACCCAATCAAGGAGATCTTGTACAACTGAAACCCGAGTGTCCTTTTCGTCAGCTGAAAGCAACTTTGGCACAAACTTAGCAGACACGCGTCTCATACCCTAATCTTCAGTGTTAATGGACTGAACTGAACCGTAACTAATCTTCACATCCTCTGATAACTCATAGATGGTGATTCGATGATTTCCCCCTCACAGCTGCATGCACATCTGAATGTTTTTCTCAGTCGTGCTGGTTGCGGGTGTACCAGAACGTTCGTCTATATCGACATTTTACGGCCATCTCGGAAAGATCTGAACAACTCATACACACGTGTGCGGCTCATACACTCCTCTCCATACACTTTCTGCAGCTTTGCATAAGCCTCTGAGCATGCATGCATGCATGCATACATACATACATACATACATACATACATACATACATACATACATACATACATACGTACGTACATACATACATACATACATACATACATACATACATACATACATACATACATGCATACATGCATACATACACACATACATACATACATACATACATACATACATACATACATACAGCCATGATAGATCGTTAGCTCCTACACGCATTTTTTTCTCTTCTTGTTTTTTTCTGTGTATCTTTCTGTCGAAGAACGTAGGCTCGAAACGTAAAAGACTTTTCTATTCCTGAGCGCTATACTAATACATTTATTTGTTTGTACTCCACCTGCCTTCGTCTTTTGTTTATTTTCGTAAACTTTTCCTTTATATATATGCACATACATACATACATACATACATACATACATACACACACACATACATACATACATACATACATGCATACATACATACATACATACATACATACATACATACATACATACATACATACATACATACATACATACATACATACATACATACATGAACATGTCTTGACAAGCACCTGTATGCATGAGAATATACACGTAAAACAAAGCATACACATCTGAAACATATACATGCATACACACAAAAATACCCTGTTGATATTGTTAAAATTCTAATAAAAGAAATTTGGATCTGTGTTAGAAACCGGCTCTTTTTCTACTGGCAAGAAACCTTGAAATGAAACTGAATAATGACATACGTACACACACACACACACACACACACACACACACACACACACACACACACACACACACACACGGGATTCTCTCAGTTTCCGTCTGCCAAATCCACTCACGAGCCTTTGGTCGGCTTGGGTCCATAGTAGAAGGAACTTACCAAAGTACCACGCCTTGAGACTGAATTTGAAAGCACAGAAATCTAAGACATTTCAATTTAAGAGAGAATTTAATAGAAAATTTATATAAAGAAAATATTTACCGGTTTCGATGTTTCTCACCTTATCAACTATCAGTAAAAGTTTATAAAAATTTATCTAGGGGCTAACAACAGTTTACCTTTTGTCTGGGGGTCAAGAACATGTCTGGAAATTTTTCGTTGAAGCCTTCTTTAAATATAGTTTGGTATAGAGTTTAAAGTGTTAGAGAGCGAGAGAAGGGTTGTTTATTCTCTAAAAGAAATGTATGTGTGTTTCTGCCAAGTGAGTGGCTAAAAAGCATTTATTGAATGGGTTTTATGTCCAGGAACACACAAAGATTTCTTTTTGATAATAAACACCACTTCTTTCACTCTCTAACACTTTGAACTCTATACCAAACTATATTTAAAGAAGACTGCAACGAAAAATCTCCAGACATGTTCTTGACCCCCAGAGAGAAGATAAACAGTTTTTACTTTAAATTTTTATAAATTTTTTCTGATATTTGATGAGATACATCGAAACCAGATATATTTTCTTTCTATGATTTTTAAAAATAAATTCCCTCTTAAATTGAAATGTCTTAGACTTACTTATGTGCTATTTCCGCCGCCATATATATATATATATATATATATATATATATAATATATATATATATATATATATATATTGGTAAAACGGTAAGATAACAAAAGAAAGAAAGAGACCTCAATATTATGTAAATAGAGGAAATTTATCTATACAATAATATGTTACATTACTCGATAGTCAAGATAAAACTCTAGAAAGACATTACTTTTCAGTGAGAACGCAAAGTGGGTAAAAAAACACCGACACAGAGGGCGCTTTCGATGTGAGCATGGGTTCATATGATGGGGCAGGCATCTGTGATGTAATTGGACTTTTTCTCCTAGATACCTTAGGTAAGACATTCCCTAACGTACATTTCGCCATCTACAAGGATGATGCCCTCGCCTTAACAGCTAATACAAATGGACCAGCACAAGATCGTTTTAGGAAGGATATTATCCAGTTAATGAAATACTTCGGACTTAGTATAACTATAGATACTAACCTGACGGTTGTCAATTTCTTAGACGTTTCCTTAGATCTTAATAAGAATATTTATAAGCCTTATAGGAAGCCCAATGATAGACTAAGTTATATTAATGTAGGTTCATGCCATCCCCCTATAGTATTCAAAAATTTAGTTAAAAATATTAGTAAGAGGATTTCTAGCCTCTCCTCTGATAAGGACATCTTCAATGGCGTTGCCCCAGTTTATAATAAGGCTTTAAAAGATAGTCGTTTTAGCGATAAAATAAAATATACGCCCAACAGTAAGGAAAAGGAATAATAGAAATAGGAAGGTCATCTGGTTTACGCCCCCTTACTCACCCGAGGTGGCCTTCAATATAGGTAAATATTTCCTAGCACTGATAGATAGACATTTTCCAGTTAACCACACTTATAGGAAACTCTTCAATAGACACAATTTAAAAATTAGTTTTAGTTCACTACCAATTTTAAAAACATAATCAAACATAACATACAAAAAACACAACAAGAAAACAGCTGTTCATGCAGGAATAAAGAATTGTGCCCGCTAAATGGAGCTTGCATGTCCAAGACCATCATATATGAAGCTACCGTAAACTCTATAACAACTAAAGACACCGTTTCGACGAAGAAATACGTGGGCCTTACAGAGGGTAATTTCAAGGCCAGGGTTCAATAACCACACTTTGAGCTTTAGGCACTGGAACAAAAGAAAAGCGACACAATTATCTAATCATATTTGGTCTTTAAGAGATAAAGGTGTCGATTATAACATACATTGGAAGATTTTGGCCAGATGTAAGCCCTATACCAACGGCAGCGGAAGGTGCGGTCTATGCGACATGGTGAGATGGCTTATCTGGAAAAGCAGCTTAGACCCTACTACATGTCTAAACACAAGGACAGAACTTTTCGGATCATGCCCATATGTGACTAAATTTCTGTTACGTTTTTGGTCCCCTAAAGAAAACAGATAGGACATGCTTTCTATGTTACGTCCCAAGAAGATTTTATATATTTTTATATATTTTTATGTATTTTTATATAATTTTTATGACGAAAAATGCGAGCGATGTATAAGTACGCAGGCAAGCAGAGTTATAACACAGTAATTTCCCTTTATATAACGGTATTTTTTCATAACGTTTTCAAATAGCCAGATAACCGAAGAGATGGTGTTGTGGATTTCCACATCGGCATCTGAAACTCAGAGTTTTATCTTGACTATCGAGTAATGTAACATATTATTGTATATATATATATAATATATATATATATATATGTGTGTGTGTGTGTGTATGTGTGTGTGTGTATGTGTGTGTGTGTGTGTGTGTGTATGTGTGTGTGTATGTATGTATGTATGTATGTATGTATGTATGTATACTCTTTTACTCTTTTTTACTCTTTTACTTGTTTCAGTCATTTGACTGCGGCCATGCTGGAACACCGCCTTTAATCGAGCAACTCGACCCCGGGACTTATTGTTTTTGTAAGCCCAGTACTTATTCCATCGGTCTCTTTTTGCCGAACCGCTAAGTAACGGGGACGTAAACACACCAGCATCGGTTGTCAAAACATACATTATTATTATTGGAAAAAATTCCAAAGTCTTATAGCTGTTTCTGGTACACGCCAGAGTATGGGATATTCTGTCATCAGAGAGAAATAGGGAAAATAGGGGAAATGAGAAAAGTATATATTAATGAAATGATGACATAGGGGAAGGGAATAAATGAATAAGGAGATGAAGAGAGAGAGAGAAGAAAAAAGAAGTATAAAAGTTCATAGTTCAACTTTCCGATGTTGTAGAAAAAGTGCAATCCTGCGTAGGTCCATGCGGGTTAGAATCCTGATATTGTAAACATCCAGAGAAAAAAGACGCGAACATATCAACGTTCAATAACAGAATGGTTGTGGAGGTAGCTATTAAGTGGTAAAAGGAAAGAAAAAAAATTAAATAGAAAGAGAGGTGGGTAGAGTGAGGAGGTGTTAAGGTTTAGTTTTTGGATAGAGTAAGGTATATAAGCATATATACCTTACTCTTTATATATATATATATAAAACTATATTTATCTAATATACATCAATATATATGTATGCATATATGTATATACACACACCCTACACACACGCACACGCACATACACACACGCTCACACACACACATACACAGATGTTGATTCGCTAGCTTCTGCACGCATTTTTTTTCTCTCCTTGTTTCTCTCCGTGTTTATTTTCTGTGTATCTTTCTGTTGAAGAGCGTAGGCTCGAAACGTAAAAGACTTGTTTTATTTATATTCCTGAGCGCCATACTAATACAATTGTTTGTTTGTATTCCACCTGCCTTCGTCTTTTGTTTATTTTCATAAAGCTTCCCGTTATATATATATATGTATATATATATATTATATATATATATATTCATTTGCAAATGAAAAGCACTGTTAGTGTTGTAGACATTATCGATATTATATACGTACTCACTGCGTGTCTTGCTTGTCCACCGGTTCGCTGCGATAAAGCGCTTTGGGCACGGATCCCGCGCAGCCCTTTCACGTATTTTAACGCCCACAGCGATGAGGGAGTTGTCCTCAAATCGCTACACTGCAGCGAACCGGCGAAGAAGCAAAACATATGGAATATGTGCGTTCGATAGACACACACATAGACACACAAACACACACGCACACACGTGTATGTATGTGTGTTTGTGTATATGTATGTATGTGTGTGCATATATAAATAAATACATATATGTATGTATACTCTTTTACTCTTTTACTTGTTTCAGTCATTTGACTGCGGTCATGCTGGAGCACCGCCTTTAGTCGAGCAACTCGACCCCGGGACTTATTCTTTGTAAGCCCAGTACTTATTCTATCGGTCACTTTTTGCCAAACCGCTAAGTGTCGGGGACGTAAACACACCAGCATCGGTTGTCAAGCAATGCTAAGGGGACAAACACAGACACACAAACACACACACACATACATATATATATATATATATATATATATATATATATATACGACAGGCTTCTTTCAGTTTCCGTCTACCAAATCCACTCACAAGGCATTGGTCGGCCCGGGGCTATAGCAGAAGACACTTGCCCAAGATGCCACGCAGTGGGACTGAACCCGGAACCATGTGGTTGGTTAGCAAGCTGCTTATCACACAGCCACTCCTGCACCTATATATATATATATATATATAATATATATATATATATATAAAACTATATTTATCTAATATACATCAATATATATGTATGCATATATGTATATACACACACCCTACACACACGCACACGCACATACACACACGCTCACACACACATACACAGATGTTGATTCGCTAGCTTCTGCACGCATTTTTTTTCTCTCCTTGTTTCTCTCCGTGTTTATTTTCTGTGTATCTTTCTGTTGAAGAGCGTAGGCTCGAAACGTAAAAGACTTGTTTTATTTATATTCCTGAGCGCCATACTAATACAATTGTTTGTTTGTATTCCACCTGCCTTCGTCTTTTGTTTATTTTCATAAAGCTTCCGGTTATATATATATATGTATATATATATATATATATATATATATATTCATTTGCAAATGAAAAGCACTGTTAGTGTTGTAGACATTATCGATATTATATACGTACTCACTGCGTGTCTTGCTTGTCCACCGGTTCGCTGCGATAAAGCGCTTTGGGCACGATCCCGCGCAGCCCTTTCACGTATTTTAACGCCCACAGCGATGAGGGAGTTGTCCTCAAATCGCTACACTGCAGCGAACCGGCGAAGAAGCAAAACATATGGAATATGTGCGTTCGATAGACACACACATAGACACACAACACACACGCACACACGTGTATGTATGTGTGTTTGTGTATATGTATGTATGTGTGTGCATATATAAATAAATACATATATGTATGTATACTCTTTTACTCTTTTACTTGTTTCAGTCATTTGACTGCGGTCATGCTGGAGCACCGCCTTTAGTCGAGCAACTCGACCCCGGGACTTATTCTTTGTAAGCCCAGTACTTATTCTATCGGTCACTTTTTGCCAACCGCTAAGTGTCGGGGACGTAAACACACCAGCATCGGTTGTCAAGCAATGCTAAGGGGACAAACACAGACACACAAACACACACACATACATATATATATATATATTATATATATATATATATATATATATATATATATATATATATATATATATATATATATATATATACGACAGGCTTCTTTCAGTTTCCGTCTACCAAATCCACTCACAAGGCATTGGTCGGCCCGGGGCTATAGCAGAAGACACTTGCCCAAGATGCCACGCAGTGGGACTGAACCCGGAACCATGTGGTTGGTTAGCAAGCTGCTTATCACACAGCCACTCCTGCACCTATATATATATATATATATATATATATATATATATATATATAACATATATGGTGTGTGTGTGTGTGTGTTTATGAATGTATATAGACAGACAGACAGATAGACATGAACTTATAATTTTGCTATCATCTGGTGAAGTCTTGTAAGTCATTTTAAGTGACAGTTCACACAAGAATGGCTTATGTTGACGGAAAGATATCTGGGTTTCGGCGGTTTATCTAGTAATTCTAGGAGCAATAAAACAGCCGTTAAGTATTCGTGGTTGGCGTGGTAGGAGTTGATTTAATAAGTGTTCATTGCTCCTCCTTCAAATAAGGGGGGGGGGTAGACAACCTGTCCGCCACCTAAAAAATTTGTGTTGTATACATTTGGACCACGATTTCAATCTGAGAACAACTTAATTTACCACTCTTTCTAGTTTAAGAGGCATTGAAAAGGACAATAAAAAACTTCCATCTTGCAAGAAAAAAGAAATCAACTTTGCATGGCATTAGTTTGAACAGAGAGTTATTCCCCTTGTTCAAAATGCTTAGTAGCCTCCCTTTAGACCGATGTCGTTTAACGAAACGTGAACCGTGTACTGTGCAATCAATTAAGGCATTCGGTGGCGAATTGATGTGTTCTTTTTTCTCCTCTTTTTTCTTTCTTCCTCTTTTCCTCTTCGTTTTTCTTTCTTGGCTCATACTTCTGTTTTCTTCGGTTTGGGATTTAGATTTTAATGTGGTTTTGTATTATAAATTTATGTTATACATTCATGTTATATAGAGAAAATGAGAGGTTTTCGTCAGGATGACTCACGGTCTATCTTCACCATTTTGTATTAATTTTACCATTCGTTATGTTAGACTGAATTAAATCTTAGACTGAATTAAATGAAATTAAAAGTCCTTGTCCTGCATTGCCTAATTGCTTGCTTTTCCTCACTACTTTAACATATACGTCTTATATATGTAATTGTTATCTCTGTTGATAATAAAAGAATTCTTTCTGTACAAATAAAAATCTTTAAATTCTTGCGATGAGCGAGTTTCTGTGAATACATGCGCGCAAGGTTGTGTGGTTTGATTTTTGGTTTGTTTTTTTGTTTTTTCTGCATTTTTGTTTGCCTTTGTTTTTTTAATCTTTTCTGCTTGACAGCTATTTTTCAATTTCTTCAATTTTTGTTTCAACTGATCCCATAATTGGTTTAACCATGTAATTTTGTAAGGTAAGCATTGACGCGAAATTATCTCCACCATAAAACAATTAATAAAGAATCGATAGCTTTTAAAGTTTGCAAATTTGGGGTAATTTTAACCAAAACCACAGACGTATAGGTACCTGTTTGCATAGTAACAAGTCAAGCTGATATCAAGCTGCTTACCAACATGGTTATTTTCGCTTATCAACTGCTTAAAACATTTAGTAAGCATTTAATGAGGTGGTCCTTTTTTCTACAGTTAGCAACACGTGCAGTCAAATACAAAATGACAGCTTCCAAATGCTGTTTTCTGACAGGGTAAAAATAATCAAATTTGAAACCTCTGTAGCTTTTTCTTTTTTTTATATATATTTTTTTCTAGAAAAAGTTAAACATTCCCGCGAGATTCAGCGTGGAAAATTACATCCATACACCAAATGTTAAAATTTTCACTAAACTTTAAAATTTCCACCGGTGCAGCCAAAAACAATGTGGTTCGAAATATATAAGAGAAAGAGGACATCCAAGATACACTTAAGAAAAGATTTAAAGGATGGTGGTTGAATCAAGATACTTTTCTTCACAACCTTGCTACCAAGTCGGTAGCCACAAAAATTTATTCTAAATTAAAAAGAGAAAGAGAAGACATACATACATACATACATACATACATACATACATACAATACACACATACATACATACATACATACATATTATCATACATACATACATACATACATACATATATACATGCATACATACATACATATATACATACTTACATACATACATGCATACATACATACATTCTTAAGACCCCCTTCGGTCATGAATGACCATGGGATTGCACCTAGAAAGTTACCCTCATAGACACAAGTTCGGGCAAGGTTGTTTATGGAAGACCAGCAGTCGCCCATGCATACCAGCCTCCCCTCTCCACGCCACTAGTGTTATCCAAGGGAAAGACAAAGGTCGATACAGCTTGGCACCAGTGACGTCGCAACTCATTTCTACAGCTGAGTGAACTGGAGCAACGTGAAATAAAGTGCCTTGCTCAAGAACACAACACGCAACCCGGTCCGGGATTCGAGCTCACAACCTCACGATCGTAAGCTCGACGCTCTAACCACTGAGCCATGCGCCTTCACATACATACATACATACATACATACATACATACATACATACATACATACATACATACATACTTACATACATACATGTATGCATACATACATACATATATACATACTTACATACATGTATGCATACATACATACATACATACATATGTGCATGCATACATACATACATACATACATACATACATACATACACACATACATACATACATACATACATACATACATACATACATACATACATACATACATACATACATATATACATACATACATGGCTCATTGATGGGAAGTTTGCAAATCCAGTTCCCAAGATACACTTTAAGCCTCGCACCCATTATTGGAGTAACAGAAGCAAAGTGTGGCTGAAATTGGAATCTTGGGGGAGAAGATGCAAGTCTTTAATTTACACACAACAAATGATGACGATATCTGGGACTGCAGAATCTGCAAGACCTTCGAAAGATTTAAAGGATGATGGTGAAATCATGTTCTTTCCTTCACGACCTTGCAACCAAGTAGGCGGGCGGTTAAATTTAACCCTAAATCAAAAAGAGAAGAACATGCATACATGCATGTGTGTGTGTGCGTGAGTGAGCGAGCGTGTGTGTGTTTGTGTGTGTGTGTGTGTGTAATAATAATAATAATAATAATAATAGTAAGGAGCATGGAGACTTGTACATCCACTGTTTTTATATTGCAGTTATATACAGCATATTACAATGACCTACACGTACTTCCACTGCAACGACTGCACATTGATGAAGAGGCAACCTTACAATACTGTCAGTGAAATGTACTGTACATAAGTATAAAATAGAAATAGTGGCTGTACAAGTCTCCATACTCCTTCTTGTTGTTATTGTTTTTGAGTGAGAGAGCAGTTCATGCCATCAAAGTGACACTGGGGTAAAATATACGAAGCCCAGTATACCCATCATGACTACCCGTCTGATATGGGTACACTAGGCACATGCATCACAACCATATGTGAACGACTTGGTGATTTCATATCAAGACAAACAGTGCATGACCTTGCAGGTGGGGTCCAGTTAGAATTAGCGCATTCCGCTCAAAAGGTCCCTGAATAAGATTTGTTTAAGGATGTTTGAACGAAACACCCATGTTTCCAGAGGTGAATTATCCAAACCTCCAAAGAATTCCTTGCATGGCTATGATGTTCCCCCACTACTTCTGCTCGTGATCAGAGATGCACATATCGTCAGCCACTAAGGGACAACTGATTAAGGTCAAACAACTGACAAGCAAATCTGTGGTATTGAGCAGAATATTTGCTGTGGCCCATCTTTTATACCAAGACAAAACAATGTAGATGATAACACTTCCAATCAGTTAAGAAAAGAAGGCATGAAAACCACTGCTTAGTACTGCATCAGAGCATTTTATTATTATTATTATTATTATTATTATTATTATTATTATTATTATTATTATTATTATTTGCATTAGCATCTTTCAATTCAGTTTCCATTTCTTTCCAAGTGTCTTCCTGACCCCTAAGGCAGAGAAACGTACTGTATACATTGGTAGGTCATTAAAATAAACACACCAGATTGTTCATTTACAAAGTCAATTGATAGAGAAAAAGGAGAAGACAGAGAATAAAAGGAAAAAATGTAAACAAACAAAATAATGCCTATTGGGCACTGTCATGCCTTTGGATGTCAGAAGTGAAAGAAGAAAAATCTGACGTCATTTTGACGTCACACTTTTTCTCGTCCATCTTCGTTTCTTTCCGTATAATTTACGCAAAATCAAAAACGCGTGTAAATATATCAAATTAAAAAACGCAAATTATTTAGAATGTAAAAATCAAATATATCAAATTAAAAAACGCAAATTATTTAGAATGTAAAAATCAAATATATCAAATTAAAAAACGCAAATTATTTAGAATGTAAAAATCAAATATATCAAATTAAAAAACGCAAATTATTTAGAATGTAAAAATCAAATATATCAAATTAATAAACGCAAATTATTTTCAAATATCATTTTCAACGGTGAGATTATCAAAATATAAACTTGAAGTTAAGTTTAAAAATAAATGCGATACTCATTCTGTCTTGATACTTATACTCAACACATGGATATAGCTGTCGAATTTGCTCTATCAACTTCCCGAATATATCGTCCTTAAATTCATAGCGCCACATGAATTCGATGAGATGGGTCTGAAGTAAATTTCTGGCTGTTCCACATTCTCTTCTATTTCGAGTCTTTACGTGTTTCCATAAACATTCTATGTGGTTGGTTGTGGCAAATGTTACCGGATCAACAAAATTTATTGAATGATTCACGGTCAAATGTCTGTATCCTAGTTGACTGAGTGTATTATACGAACGCCAAAGGTCGGAAATTATTGTTGTACCAGGCAATATACGCTCTCGTATAATCTGTAAAAGAGTGTCCGCTGTCCGATCTTCCACTGCCACTAAAATACATCTTCTGGTATCTCTTTCTAAAGCACCAAACACCCACTGCGTTTTAACCCGATGGCCAACATGATATTTTCTCCTAACAAACGCGGTTTTATCTATCTCTACGATTCTGTTGGGTCCTCCCAGCTTAATATTCTGTGCAACATAATATTCTGCACATACATCGCGGCAAAAATTCCTCCAATCTGTCACGGCTACATTTGCTAAATGACATTCCTGTCCTATTCCTTTTGCTAAATCTTCTTTGGCCCAGTAAAACAAAATATCTATGATTTGTTGACACTTCAATTTGCTATTTTCTAAAAATGTTCCTTTTCTAATTGACACGGATTTTCTACAAGGCCTTCCACACGACCATATTACTTCATCAGATATACTTTTTTTCCCTACTTCACTCATGCTAGCTCCACACGATGTACATATTTTCTGGGTATTCAAAAGGCCATGTCTCTTAAGCCAATTAATGCTATCTGCTGTTGTAGCAGTGGAGACGGCAATATCGCGGTGACTAATTCCTCTTAAACTTGGATATGCAAAAGCCATATTAAAAATTGTTTAGCACGTGTTGATATCACACTGAAAGTTTCTAACTGAATAAATTTCAAAGTTTGAATTACGCACGTGGTGGTCAGTGGTCATTCTGATTGGTGTATGTAATCGCGGTGATGGTCATGGGGGTTCATTTGTGCAGATTTTGGTGTGATTTCTTTTTTAAAAACAATAATGAATAATGCAAGAATAAATATATTTGATTTTTACATTCTAAATAATTTGCGTTTTTTAATTTGATATATTTGATTTTTACATTCTAAATAATTTGCGTTTTTTAATTTGATATATTTGATTTTTACATTCTAAATAATTTGCGTTTTTTAATTTGATATATTTGATTTTTACATTCTAAATAATTTGCGTTTTTTAATTTGATATATTTACACGCGTTTTTGATTTTGCGTAAATTATACGGAAAGAAACGAAGATGGACGAGAAAAAGTGTGACGTGAAAATGACATCCAAAGGCATGACAGTGCCCAATATTCTTCTCAATACGTGTGACGTACCATTTAAGACGTCTTTTGCACTTCCTGCATGAATGGTAAGCCAGGGATCATTCTTAAATAATTTTCAGTTCCTTTTTTTTATCATTCCAAGTGCTCCTACAATTACTGGTATTGTAACTGTCTTGAGATGCCACATCTTTTCGATTTCGATTAGCAAATGTTTATATTTTCTGAGCTTATCAAATTCTTTTGCCGAGATATTATGTTCACACGGTATGCTCATGTCAATCAATAAACAAACTTTATTGTTTTGGTCTTTCACTACAATATCTTATTTATTTGCTTTGATGGTCCGGGTTAAGTCCCAAATAATATTTACATTTTCTCCCTCAGTTACAGCCCCAGGGTGGTGCTTGTACAATTTGTCGGCAATTCTGATTTTATAATGCCGGCACATTATCCAATGTAGATATTGACCAACTCTGTCATGTCATGATTTCTACTCTACAGGTGCTAAAACTTCACAACCAGAGATTAGGTGGTCCACTGTTTCTATCCTATCGTTGCAGTATCAACACTTTGGGTCTACACCATGTTTCATCACATTGACTTGATAGTTCTGGGTCAATAAGCTCTGGACAGCCAAGATGAAAAATTTCACTCTCTGCCTTTAGCCCTGAAGTCCGTAGCCACGGATGGGCGTGCTTCTGATCTACATCAGTATGTTTGCTACGGGTCACATATTTGCCATGCAGAGGTTTTTGTTCCCACCTATCAACCAATTGTTCAGACGCATTTTACGTTGCTATTAAGTGAGGGCGCGTGGCTTAGTGGTTAGGGCATTCGGCTCATGATCGTAAGGTTGTAAGTTCGATTCCCGGCGACGCGTTGTGTCCTTGAGCAAGACACTTTATTTCACGTTGCTCCAGTCCACTCAGCTGGCAAAAATGAGTTATACCTGTATTTCAAAGGGCCAGCCTTGTCACACTCTGTGTCACGCTGAATCTCCTTGCGAACTACGTTAAGGGTACACGTGTCTGTGGAATGCTCAGCCATTTGTATGTTAATTTCACGAGCAAGCTGTTTGTTCCGTTGATCGTATCAGCTGGGACTCTCGTCGTCGTAACCGACGGAGTGCTCCTACTACTTTGCTTTTGATCTCCGCTTCTTAGCAACTACGGTTGCTACACTTCCACATGGGTACAATGCATAAACTTACTTGAAAATGTTTGCTCTACTTCACCACAGAATGAATCTTCTTACGTCTTTCGTGGTTTTCAAAGGGCTTTAGCATTCAGTCGTTAGATGTTCCAAGATATTTTGCCAATCCTTTTGTGGTTTTCTAGTGAGGCTGAAGCGAACCTCGCGGTGTCGCCCACGTGGACGTAGGAGCGATCGATGCCCGCCTTTGCCCGCCTTCGTCCGCCTTCGCCCGCCTCTTCACGCCCGCCTCTTCACGCCCGCCTCTTCACGCCCGCCTCTTCACGCCCGCCTCTTCACGCCCGCCTCTTCACGCCCGCCTTTTGAAGCTCGCCTTCGTCCGCCTTCGCCCGCAGCTCCGCCGCGCTACCGTGCCCGATCTAGTGAGGCTGAAGCGAACCTCGCGGTGTCGCCCACGTACACGTGGACGTAGGCGCGATCGATGCCCGCTTTTGCCCGCCTTCGCCCGCCTTTTGAAGCTCGCCTTCGTCCGCCTCTGGACGTCCGCCTCTTCACGCCCGCCTTTTGAAGCTCGCCTTCGCCCGCAGCTTTCAAATTTTATCAAGCCTCGATCTCCTTGAGATCTGGGTAGGTAAAAACGATCTGCATCTGCCTTTGGGTGGTGCATTTTATTGCAAGTCAGCAGCTTACGGATTTTCCTGTCATTCTTCCTTATTTCGCTAATATTTCATATCAACTCATTGAAACTGTAAATAACAACTGGAAGTGCAAAGCAATTTATTTCTAAAACCTTGTTACGTGCATTTAATTCGGATTTTAGGACTGCTCGAACTCTCCTGTGACATTCCTTCCTGATCTTCCCTTTCAAACTTGCATGTTGAATGCCAGAACCTTCGTTTATTCCGAGGTATTTGTAAGTTTGTTCCTGCTCGAGTTCTTTTATGTCTGTGTCAACATCCAACACCACTGAATGTGAGGTCTTCAATTTTCCTCTCTGGAAAGTGGCCTTGGCACATTTATCAAGACCAAATTCCATCCCGATGTCATCACTGAATTCTTTCGCAGTACGTAATAGTTCTTCAAGTTCATTATCGTCTTTGCCATAGAATTTTATTATTATCATTGGGTGAGAGAGCAGCGCATGCCATTAGAGTGACACTGGAGTACAACTATACGAGGCCTAATATACCTATCATGTTTGCTGTGGCCCATCTTTTATATCAAGATGAAACATGTACATGATAACACTTCCAATCAGTTAAGATCAAAAGCCACGAGACTCACTGCCTAGTACTGCATCAGGGTATTTATTATTATTATTATTATTATTATTATTATTATTATTATTATTATTATTATTATTATCATTATTATTATTATTATTATCATTATTATTATTATTATTATTATTATCATTATTATTATTATTCAGTAGTTTTATTTTTATAGCGTGCTTTCACTTCACTACCGAGCGCAGCTCTGTGTGCCTTGGGTATATGCTGTGATTTGTTGTGATGCTCTGATGGTTATTGTATGGAAAGTGTTCTGCGTAGGATGTGTGCAGTGCCTAGTAGTGCAATTTTATGTATGTTATATGTGTTTGTAAGTCCTGGTGTTTTTGTTATGTATTTGTCTGAATACTTTTTTATCATGCCTAATGTACCTACTATGATAGGAATTATTTCTGTTTTTAGATTCCACATTCTGGTTACCTCTATTTCCAGGTCTTTGTATTTTGAAAATTATTATTATTATTATTATTATTATTATTATTATTATATTATTATTATTAGTAGTAGTAGTAGTAGTAGTAGTAGTAGTAGTAGTAGTAGCAGCAGCAGCAGCAGCAGTAGTAGTAGCAGCAGCAGCAGTAGCAGTAGTAGTAGTAGTAGTAGTAGTAGTAGTAGTAGTAGTATTAGTAGTAGTAGTATACTCTGTAAGGAACTTTTACAGTTCTGATTCGGGTACAACGAATTACCGAACGGGTGAATTTATTGGTGACTAACAACTCATTGCAAGCACCGTCATTGGAAATATATATATTTACCCCCAAGGACATTGAGAATGTATTCTCTTACGTCTAAAAACTCAGCTGCCCAACAAACTAACTCTGTGTGTGTGTGTATGTACATGTACAAGTGCCTACACATATATTGAACGCGATAGGCATATCAGGCAGGGTTATGATTCATATAAGGGGGCATTACTCTTGCTAACCTATTACTCAAGTGTGTACATCAATAAAATGAAAATACCAGACCAAAATAATTATTGGCTTCGACATACATGAGAGATACATCCTAGAGTGCTTAAGTCTGAATGCACAGAATGTGTGTGTGTGTGTGTCCTGGCTTTGCGTCTATATCAGTGGTTTTCACCTCAGGCCCATTTATGGCCCTTGGCGTCGGGGTCCATATATGATTTTGGTGCTTAAAATTTATCTACAATAAATTGTTTATACTTCTACAATACACAAATTATTTCAAACAAATTCTTTTTATACAATTTCTAATAACATTTAATAATAAAAAATATAAGAATTTTTCGGCATCAAATGGCTAGGAAGGTCCATCTCAGTAAAATAGGAATCAAAGGGATCCATTAAAAAAAATGGTTCAGAAACACTGGTCTGTATATGTGTCACTTGTGAACCCAGGTTATCGCAGAAGAGAATCGTTCTAAGGGAGACACATTTTGGTAAAAGGAAAAATATATTTGCTCATTAGATTTTGAATTAAACGGAGGACATTTAAAAGCGTAAAGTTTTTTTTTATTCACCTAAACGTCAACACTGAAGTGAAAGATCAAATAAAATACATATCAGAATATATACAAATAGGCGCA
>NC_043004.1:51015132-51047632 GCF_006345805.1 Octopus sinensis | reverse complement strand
CCAACTCAACTCAGTATCAGAGCGAGCTCGAATCCGCAACTAGTATCACCAAATTCAATGTTTGAATGAAAAGATTGTGTCACCCCCCCTTCCCACCCGCGTGTAGCCAAAACAAGATGCTGTGGTCATCTACTGAGATAAAATATGGTTATCCGTAATAATGAAGGGTGAATTAATTAATTGGGAATAATTATCAATACACCAAGTAGTCTTCGGCATGTAAAAGCCTCATTCGAGAAAATTAAGTAATACTAAGCAATAAAGGGTTTAGCAACGAATTGCCTTACCACATACCGAATTTAGAAATAGGCAGTCAAAGAGTTATAGCTATTTCTTCTACTAAAAAGGGAGATCTCAGTAAAAACAACAATTGGAAGGCGACACAAACAGGTAAGAGAGAATGAATTGACGGCAATCTATCAATACAATTTTAAGTTATCTACGGACGTACGTTTCGAAATCAGTTTTTAGGAAAGCATAAGAATTAAATATTAAATATTAAATATTAAATAATTCTATCTCACCAAAACTTCTTTTCTCTTCAGCGTAGAATACTATAATCATAAATGATTATATATTGAATTTTGAGATACTAGAAGGCACCAACTCAATCAGTATCAGAGCGAGCTAGAATCCGCAACTAGTATCACCAAATTCAATGTGTGTGAATGGAAAGATTGTGTCACCAGCCCCTCCCACCGCGTGTAGCCAAAACAAGATGCTGTGGTCATCTACTGAGATAAAATATGGTTATCCGTAATAATGAAGGGTGAAATTAATTAAGTTGGAATAAATATCAATTACACCAAGTAGTCTTCGGCATGTAAAAGCCTCATTCGAGAAATTTAAGTATACTAAGCAATAAAGGGTTTAGCAACGAATTGCCTTACCACATACCGAATTTAGAAATAGCAGTCAAGAGTTTATAGCTATTTCTTCTACTAAAGGGAGATCTCAGTAAAACAACAATTGGAAGGCAGACACAAACAGGTAAGAGAGAATGAATTGACGGCAATCTATCATACAATTTAAGTTATCTACGGACGTACGTTCGAAATCAAGTTTTTAGGAAAGCATAAGATTAAATATAAATTTAAATATTAATATTCTATCTCACCAAAACTTCTTTTCTCTTCATTAATTAATTATTTCCCCTTCATTATTACGGATAACCATATTTTATCTCAGTAGATGACCACAGCATCTTGTTTTGGCTACACGCGGGTGGGAAGGGGGCTGGTGACACAATCTTTTCATTCAAACATTGAATTTGGTGATACTAGTTGCGGATTCTAGCTCGCTCTGATACTGAGTTGAGTTGGTGCCTTCTAGTATCTCAAAATTCAATATATCATCATTTATGATTATAGTATTCTACGCTGAAGAGAAAAGAAGTTTTGGTGAGATAGAATTATTTTAATATTTAATATTTAATATTTAATTCTTATGCTTTCCTAAAACTTGATTTCAAAACGTACGTCCGTAGATAACTTAAAATTGTATGATAGATTGCCGTCAATTCATTCTCTCTTACCTGTTTGTGTCTGCCTTCCAATTGCTGTTTTTACTGAGATCTCCCTTTTTTAGTAGAAGAAATAGCTATAACTCTTGACTGCTATTTCTAAATTCGGTATGTGGTAAGGCAATTCGTTGCTAAACCCTTTATTGCTTAGTATTACTTAAATTTTCCTCGAATGAGGCTTTTACATGCCGAAGACTACTTGGTGTAATTGATAATTATTCCAAATTAATTAATTTCACCCTTCATTATTACGGATAACCATATTTTATCTCAGTAGATGACCACAGCATCTTGTTTTGGCTACGCGCGGGTGGGAAGGGGCTGGTGACACAATCTTTTCATTCAAACATTGAATTTGGTGATACTATTTGCGGATTCTAGCTCGCTCTGATACTGAGTTGAGTTGGTGCCTTCTAGTATCTCAAAATTCATATATAATCATTATGATTATAGTATTCTACGCTGAAGAGAAAAGAAGTTTTGGTGAGATAGAATTATTTAATATTTAATATTTAATATTTAATTCTTATGCTTTCCTAAACTTGATTTCGAAACGTACGTCCGTAGATAACTTAAAATTGTATGATAGATTGCCGTCAATTCATTCTCTCTTACCTGTTTGTGTCTGCCTTCCAATTGCTGTTTTTACTGAGATCTCCCTTTTTAGTAGAAGAAATAGCTATAACTCTTTGACTGCTATTTCTAAATTCGGTATGTGGTAAGGCAATTCGTTGCTAACCCCTTTATTGCTTAGTATTACTTAATTTTCCTCGAATGAGGCTTTTACATGCCGAGACTACTTGGTGTAATTGATAATTATTCCAAATTAATTAATTTCACCCTTCATTATTACGGATAACCATATATATATATATATATATATATATATATATATACTTTATTTAAAGCAGCAGAAAATTCAACAAAACCTGTTACTCTGAGTTTCACGTTGCCGTTCATTGATTAAGCTTCGTGCAATGGCCATACTCGATAACGTGGGGGCAGCCACCATATATGTATGTATGTATGTATGTATGTATGTAATGTATGTATGTATGTATGTATGTATGTGTATATATACTAATATTAATTCATATGAATAATAATTTTCTTCTTTATACTTATTATACACACACACACACATATGTATGTATTTATACATACATACATGCATACATACATACATACATACATACATACATACATACAATATATTTATATATTTGTATATATATGTATATATTTGTATATATATGTATATATTTGTATATATATGTATATATTTGAATAAATATTTATATATTTATACATACATACATACATACACAGACACATACGTACATACACACATACATACCTCCATACACATACATACATACATACATACATACATACATACATACATACATACATACATACATGCATAAACAGTACCGGTTAAATATCCGGCAAGCTTGGAGTGAGTCAGAGTTCTGCATCTTCCGGGTTTCTGAAGACTGACTAATATGCTTAAAATATAAAATAACCTCTGGAAAGTAAAGAAACTGAAATGTATTTAAAAGATGCAGGAATAAATTAATACGCTTTGAAGCAAAGCGAATTCAATCCTCATCAAATCAGTTGTTTTTTTTTTAAACTAAAGAACAAAACTATTAACACACTGTAAGCAAATTAGCCAATTTCAAAAACAGGATCTCTTTACACTATACAGCGCACAGTATATTGAGTGGAGGCGCAATGGCCCAGTGGTTAGGGCAGCGGACTCGCGGTCGTAGTATCGCGGTTTCGATTCCCAGACCGGGCGTCGATTCAGTGTTAATTGAGTGAAAACACCTAAAGCTCCACGAGGCTCCGGCAGGGGATGGTGGTGATCCCTGCTGTACTCTTTCACCACAACTTTCTCTCACTCTTACTTCCTGTTTCTGTTGTACCTGTATTTCACTCTCTGTGTCACGCTGAATATCCCCGAGAACTACGTTAAGAGTACACGTGTCTGTGGAGTGCTCAGCCACTTACACGTTAATTTCACGAGCAGGCTGTTCCGTTGATCGGATCAACCGGAACCCATATCCCACAGTATATTGCACGAAAAGTACAGTAGTCCCAGATTACTGGAAACCGGGTAAAAGACCCCTAACTGTATATATATATTTTAGTCACTATCCCACTTCATGCCATTGTAGTTGGCCACTGACTATTATTTATAATACATGTGTGTACCTATGTTTATGTGTGTGAAGATGTGTGCAAGAGGCGAACTATTTTTAATTACTTCTTAATTACATTTCTATCGAAGTGGTGATTAATTACAGCTTCCTGTCCAAGACAAAATAATCACACATACATACATACATACACACATACATACATACATATATACATACATACTTATAAAGATTGCCTATATGTATATATACACACACACACACACACACACACCACACACACATATATATATATATATATATATATATATATATATATAAACACAATTAACATGTATAGGTCATTAACCACTTCGTTAATTAAAGTAGAATGTAATTAAGAAATTGAAAAGTAGTCTGTTTTTTAATTTGAAAAAAGATAAAGCAACAACAAAACAAACAAAATTGCAACCGACTAACTGACTTAATAGTACAAGACTCATGTGAATATATATATATATATAAATATATATATATATATACAAGAGAACAAAGTGTACGTACGCCGCTATATATATATCTGAGTTCGAATCCCACCGCGGTCGGCTTTCATCCCTTCAGAGTCGATAAGATAAGTACCAGTTGAGCATTGGTACCAATGTAATTGACTTACTTACACACCTGAATTTCCTGGTGCTGTGCCAAAATTTGAGACCTATATATATATATGCATATATATATATATATATATATATATATATATATATATATATATATATATATATATATATATGGTCCTTTCCATACCGAAACACTACTAGGTGAAATTTATTGATTTTATTAAATTAATTATATTTCATACATAAAAAAATAGGTGCTGGAGTGGCTGTGTGGTAAGTAGCTTGCTTACCAACCACATAGTTCTGAGTTCAGTCCAACTGCGTGGTACCTTGGGCAAATGTCTTCTACTATAGACTCGGGCCGACCAAAGTTTTGTGAGTGGATTTGGTAGACGGAAACTGAAAGAAGCCCGTCGTATATATGTATATATGTGTGTGTATGTGTTTATATATGTTTGTGTGTCTGTGTTTGTCCCCCAACATCGCTTGACAACAGATGCTGGTGTGTTTACGTCCCCATAACTTAGCGGTTCAGAAAAAGAGACTGATAGAATAAGTACTAGGCTTACAAAAAATAAGTCCTGGGGTCGATTCCGTCGACTAAAGGCGGTGCTGCACCATGGCCACAGTCAAATGACTGAAACAAGTAAAAGAGTAAAAGGCTATATACACACACTAGCTGAATAGCCCGTTTATTCCATGTCAGGTCATACCTTCCCCAACAGATTGGCCTCTTGATCAGGAGAGATTTTTGCAATTTTTCGCAAAAAATTTCGTTGAGGATTTTTCTTTTTAAATTATTTATATGTCTGTTCAACCGTTTCACATGTTTTTATTCTTGAAAACTTATTAAAATTTTAGAAGTTCTAACAACTTTGGTTTCGCTTGTTTAATAAAAATTCCTCGTCGTAATGATTTTGCTTTCATTTTGTGACAGACAACTATCTGCAGAAAATGCCAGCTTCCAAATTCTGTTTTCTGATTAGGTAAAATTGATTAAAATTTAAACTTCATTAACATGTTTCTGTAATTTTTCTGGAGCAAATAAATAGCAAAATTGGATTTAACATGGAAAATTATTTCAATATACCAAATTTGAAAATTTTGGACGTAATCTTAAAATCTCACAATATGTGACAGCAACATGGAAGAGTAGAGAGGCAGACAGTTATAGGACGTCACCCACAAACACACACAGACACATTTACAAACGTACACACGGGTAATCGTGAGTTTAAAATGGTAGACATATGTATGTATGTATGTATGTATGTATGTATGTGTGTGTGTGTGCGTGCGTGTGTGTGTGTGTGTGTTACTTTGCGATGGACAGCCGAAAAGCCACCTACCCGTCTCTCCTTAAATCGACGTATTCCTCATACCTACCTTTCTTTCCCTTCCTCGGCGTTTAAAAGTTAGTTATGCGTGTGTGCATGTGTATGTGTGTGTAGCGTGTGTGTGTACTCTGTGTGTGTATGCATGTATCTATGTATTTACGAAAGCATGTATGCAGCGTCACGTGTATATCTGTGAATGGTAGCTGTATTAACGTTACCATCCTACTGCCACTCCATATTTGTCGTTTACACAAGGCTTTTCTACCCACCTCTGATATCAGCCACACTCACTAAGCCACCACATTTCACTCACATTAACACTGTTTGCATCTTTCTCATTTTAAGAAATAATACCCCCCCACATACACACACCTAGGGGGTTCATTATATAATTTTAGTGAAATCTAATTAGCCTATAATTGAACTGGATGTAAGTTTAATATGTTTGCAAAGTGTCCCCAAGATTGGTTCATTGGTGTAGTCAGCAAGATAATAACAGTCAGATCGACAGACAGAAATTACCATTTATGTATAAGATTTATATACAAAAATACACACACACACACACATTCATGCTCTGGGATGAACTATCAATGACGTTCCAAGTTTATGATGGAGTTTCAGGTCTTTCGGCACCAGGCCCCTTCTCTCACTCAGTTGATCCAGCTGGGAACATGGTGACTTCGAAAAACTTCCTCTTGCAGCTTATGCAACATAGAGCCGGAGGGAGGCCTTTGGTGAGGCCAGTCACAGAACCACCCGATATCCTTTGCCTTTCTTCGCTTTAATTAAGAGTTGCGTGATATGCCGTCATATCCTCCAGGCAGCCAGGTGTTCAAGTGATCCCACCTTTCTGTTATAATGTATAATGTACTCTTTTTGGAGGAGGAACTTTGTCGGCAGACGGGAAAAGATAATGAAAAATATAACGATACAAACAAGAGAGCAATTTGCACCAAAAAGCCAAATGTGAGAGTTTCAACGCAACTACAACAGTATAGTTTGTTCTAATAGAACATTCACATTTACGTAGGGATAAATGTTATCTGTCAGTAGTACTGCTTCTGTCGCTAATATACAGAATGAAAAATATTTTTGCTTCGATGCTGAGTCGTAAGATGGTGCTGAACTGCCCAATTTCCTTCTCAGGTATATATATATATATATATATTATATAAGATATATATATATATATATATATATATATATATATATATTAGATATATATATATAACATATATATATAATATATACATTTAGTGCATATAAGTAGTCTCTATCATTATATATAATTTAAACTTTAATTTCCTTTATATTTAACATTCACTATTAATATCCCTACCCTTTCTGTAAGCTACTTATGACGTTATATCATATAACGTTTTTTTAAACAATATTAATAGCGTTCTGTCTATCGCTATACAAATACATCATTTTTTGCTAAAATGTCTTATTGACGAGTTTCGCTTTTTTCAATTTCCTGAGGAGAAGATTGCATTGTTTATGCCATTTATTCTTTTGAGTAGTATCAGTGGAATTTTCGAAACATGTGTCGAAAGTAAAAATATTTGATTACACCTGCGTTAAACTCCATTTATTTATTCATATATTATTCAAAATATTCAACGTAAACACGAAGTTTCTACCTTTATAAACAAGGAGTTACAACATCTTTACTTGTGAGATTTTTGCTACCCTGGTATATATTTATTTATTTTTTCCGTGTTAATTGTTAGCGGTTCGGCAAAAGAGACCGATAGAATAAGTACTGGGCTTACAAAGAATAAGTCCCGGGGTCGATTTGCTCGACTAAAGGCGGTGCTTCAGCATGGCCGCAGTCAAATGACTGAAACAAGTAAAAGAGTAAAAAGAGAGAGAGTAAGGTAAAATATACATCATCTATTTATATATATATATATATATATATGCCTGCTTTAAATGTGAGTGTACATGTATTTCCTTGATGTTGGTTATAGAACTATGAGTTCAATATGGAACATTATTGTGTTTGTTAATGTATATTGATATATATTGTTTATATTGTATTATTGTGTATATATATATATGTGTAGAATTATGAGTGTCTATGCACACATTTTTATATTTATATGTAAATTTTTTTCATACTTACATTAAATTCTCTGAAGAGGCCGTGAGACATTCTTGTTAATGTCTCATTTATACCTGCTTTATATGGCTAATAGGTTAAATGGGACATACCTGTCTTCACGGCCGAAACAGCTGTCAGCTACAGTGTAATTGTATTTTCTATTTCTATTTCTATGTCTAGTTATATTTGTAATATATTATGTATAATGTCATTGCTGTTGTGTAATGGTTTAATAAAGTATTGATTGGGTATTATCTGATGGTTGATGATTGATTTAGGTATGTTTCTCCATTTTCTCATTTTGTATATATATATATATATATATATATATATATATATATATATATATATATACTCTCTTACTTGTTTCAGTCATTTGACTGTTGCCATGCTGGAGCACCGCCTTTAGCCTAGCAAATCGCCCCCAGGACTTATTCTTTGTAAGCCTAGTACTTATTCTATAGGTCTCTTTTTGCTGAACCGCTAAGTTACGAGGACGTAAACACCAGCATCTGTTGTCAAGCGATGTTGGGGGGACAAACACAGACAACCAAATACACACACGTATACGATACACATATACGATGGGCTTCTTTCAGTTTCCGTCTACCAAAACCACTCACAAGTAGAAGACACTTGCCCACGGTGCCACGCAGTGGAACTGAACCCTGAACCATGTGGTTGGTAAGCAAGCTACTTACCACACAGCCACTCCTACACCTGCACAAATATATATACTCCAACATATATACATATATATATATATATATATATATATATATATATATATATATATATAGTTAATCCAAACAAGAAAGCACAAAAAACACAACAACGCGAGGACGTGGAACAAATATAGCATTATTGGCGCTCAGGAAAGAAGAAAAGGAGGGTATATATATATATATATACTAGCAGTATCACCCGGCGTTGCTCGGGTTTGTAAGGAAAATAACTATAAAAGCATTTTTAGGGAGTTACTTCCCTTATAGATGCCAATTCGGGCTTTCTTAGCCATTTCTGTTTTGGTGTCTTCAAGCCATGAAGTCGTTGTTCTAAAAGAACGCTGGTCTCCTTGACAACGCTTTACGACGTTGATTTCCTTACACTCCCTTCCCCACAGCTTCACGAGGGAGGGAAGAAGGGGGAGAAGCAAACAGGTGCAGGTGTGACCATGGACGCCAACTCTGCCGCCATCGACACACGAAAAATTATGCATTAAAATGGAATAAAAAATTATGTTAAATTATTTTTAAAATCGTAGACTCATCGTAGACGCGCGCTAATACTCAGACGGGCTCGATATGAATCACGACTATAAGATACCCGAATTTGGTTAAACTGCACCGCAAAATGTGGGAGTAGTTAGGAATCTAAATCGAAGGTGACAGACACTCATATATAAAAATTATATATAAAAATACAAAATGGGACAAGAACGCAAAACACACAAAGAGACGACACAAAAAACGGACGGGTCATTCGAAGCCTCTAATCTTCAGTCAGGAACCGGATCATCCTAGCAATCTCGGCTGATTAATCCTGATATCGCTCCGATCCGGCCAGCCCCAAGGAAAAACTAAGCTGCGAGCATTAGATTTCTTGGGAAAAGGGATCGAATGTATACGAAACAAGGACAGACAAACGGACGATGCCACACGAATATAAATACAAAAAACAATAATGGTAAAAACAAGAATAGTAATAACAGGACAAAAACAGCGGGTATCTTATGACTTTAGACAGTTTAACTTATCTTAGCTGGCGTATTTTGAAGTAAATGCCTTTGCGGCAATATAGCTACTATTTCTAATGAGTTCAGTATGCGGCAAAGTAATTATTTTACTACCCTTTTATTAATGTAATAATTTGAATTCGCCTTAAATGGTCCCTTTGCATACTGAATACTTGGTGAAATTGATTAATATTAATTAATTTTACCCTCAATTGTTGAAATTATAATTCATCTCTCTCTATTTAATGCTCGGATTTTACCGCAAAAAGCATAGTGTGTTACTGATTTTAACCCGCTGGTGGAAAGGGGAGAGCAGAAATTCTTCGCTTGCATTTTGAGTTGCTGGCACTGTTAGTTTCGAGCAGATCTTCAGAAGCGATAAGAAGCCGACAGGGTATACTCCCACTTTCAGTGTTTTCAAGTCCAAACCAAGGAGTTCTGAGTTGATGATAGAAATGTCGAGTTGACTAATCTTGAAACGTACGTTCTCAAATAACCTTTGCATTTGATTTTTAATGTCTTTACCCCCATACTTTCGTGAGTTGAATTGAGCAAACACTATATGAGAGAGGTTTTTCTTTAAGTATTAGAAATAGTTTTTAAAAAGTTTTTTGTAGCTACTATTTCTAATGAGTTCAGTAGCGGCAAAGTAATTTATTTTACTAACCCTTTTATATAATGTAATAATTTGAATTCGCCTTAAATGGTCCTTTGCATACTGAATACTTGGTGAAATTGATTAATATTAATTAATTTTACCCTCAATTGTTGAAATTATATATATATATTATATATATATATATATATATATATACAAAAAAAAAAAACCGTAGCACATTTCCACCGGTTGGGGACTCTTCCTCTTCGCTAGACCACTTTCAGCATCTTTCACTATTGTCAAAGCTGAAAAAGTTAATAAATTATAACATTTAAATACGAAGAAACAGGGAAAAGGGAGAGATAAGAAAGGAGAAGAAAGAAAAGAAAAATAGAGGGTGGTAAAGCAGCAGAAGAGGGAAGGGATGGGCCACATACCCCAGACCAAAGGGTGTGCTCACCCACACCCTGCTATAATGACTGCGATGACGTTGCCGCGTAGACTGGCCAGTGACATTCGCTGCAGAAACCAGTCCACCTCGCGGGGCTCATTTCACTGATGGGTCACCGTTATCCCATTCATGTTGTTGAACGAATCTTGTACAACGTTTACAAATACTGTATCGTATTGAGCTGAGAGTTTAAGTACAGGCTAACAACTTCTCCAAGCTGCCTTGACAAATTCCTGAGCTTTCTTCTAGCTCAGTTCACGAAAGTCAAATTCAGTTGTTAGGATTGGTTGACTTCTTTCTTTCATTTTTATCTTTTATCTTTTTTTCTTTTGCTCCAGTCATTGGACTGTGGTCATGCTGGGGTCACGCCTTGAAGAGTTTTAGACGAGTGAATCGACCTCCAATACACATTTTTTTAAATTTTCAAGCCTCGTACTTATTCTATCGGTTTGTATCCGATATGTAGGCAATGAAGATTTCTGATTGGCTAAATACACGTAACTTTAAATGCATGAGATACTTTATTATTAATTTCTAGGCAGTAAAATGCGCTTTTCGTCGTCAGTGTGCAAAACTATATTTACTTTTAATTTTTGAAAATAATTTGGTGAAAACTATAACTACTGTAAATCCTCGAGTATAATATGAATTTTTTTCCCAAAATTTAAAGGTCAAAATCCTTAGTGCGTACTATATACGAGGTTAAAAATGAAAATTATTTTCTAACAATGCTCGAGTCTCTATTTGCTGTCTGGCTATGTTTATTCAGACGCATTTTGTGATGTCGGGTGTGAAAATACCTTAAGCTAAACCCGAAAGCAATGAAGTCATAAAATAATCATCCATAACTTGCAATAAGCAACATTTATTAAACATTATTTCTGTTATTACTGTTATTTCTTTATTTTCTGCAAACAAAATGCACAAAAAACCTACACGTTTGCGTTATGTTAAATGTACAATAATAATAAAGGACGTTACCGTATACATTTTTACAAACCAAGGGCGTTATATAGACCTCCATGACTCAAGTTAGAGAAGGGGTGCGTATTATACATAAGGTTTAGGTTTTTCAGAGGTACAGCCCCCTAAAAATCCCCTGCGTATTATACGCAAGGGCGGACTATACTCTAGGATTAACGGTACTTCAAGTGGTTGGAAGAAACATAATGAGATTCTACTTGTCTACTGATTTAATCAACAGTGGCGGTGGTGGTGGTGGTGCTGGTAATCAGTGGTAGAGAAATATTTTCCTTTAACTCATGTTGTCCACAGCAACGGCTACTATGACGATCACATCAATACCAAAGTGAACGCACGCGCATCTGTGTAAGTGTGACATTAGGCGAGATGTGTGCAGTTGTACGAAAGAGTTTGAATATGCGCGCGCGAGTGTGTGTGTGTGTGTGGTGTGTGTGTGTTGTGTGTGTGTGTGTGTGTGTATGGGTGTGTGTGTATGGGTGTGTGTGAGTGTGTGTGTGTGTGTGTGTGTGTGTGTGTGTGTGTACGTGCATTAATGAATTTCGGTACAGATTTTTAATCTCTAAATATAGTCTCACACACCTAAACTAACGTATCAGATTGTAGGTCAGGTCAATGATAACTGAGAGGGAGACGGGGAAGGGTGAGAGGGAGAGGGAAAGAAGGAGAGGACAGAGTAGAGAGACGAGAGAGAGAGAGAGAGAGAGAGAAACGGACAGAAGGGGAGGAAGAAAGGAAGACACAGAAGAGGGGGGGAGAAAGAGAGAGATGCAGCTACTAAGAAAGAGACAGACAAAAAAAAAGACAGACAGTCGGACAGAGAGACAGACTGACAGACAACTACAACTACAACAATAACAATAACGGATCATGGGAGGTAGGGGGTGTCACGTATACGTACTCTTTTACTCTTTTACTTGTTTCAGTCATTTGACTGCGGCCATGCTGGAGCACCGCCTTTAGTCGAGCAAATCGACCCCGGGACTTATTCTTTGTAAGCCCAGTACTTATTCTATCGGTCTCTTTTGCCGAACCGCTAAGTGACGGGGACGTAAACACACCAGCATCGGTTGTCAAGCAATGCTAGGGGGACAAACACAGACACACAAACACACACACACACACACACACATATATATATATATATATATATATAGTGCGGGTGGCACGTAAAAAGCACCCACTACACTCACGGAGTGGTTGGCGTTAGGAAGGGCATCCAGCCGTAGAAACACCGCCAGATTTGACTGGGCCTGATGAAGCCTTCTGGCTTCTCAGACCCCAGTAGAACCGTCCAACCCATGCTAGCATGGAAAACGGACGCTAAACGACGATGATGATGACGATGATGATATATACGACGGGCTTCTTTCAGTATCCACTCACAAGGCATTGGTCGGCCCGGAGCTATAGCAGAAGACACTTGCCCAAGATGCCACGCAGTGGGACTGAACCCGGAACCATGTGGTTGGTTAGCAAGCTACTTACCACATAGCCACTCCTATATTCTTTTATTCTTTTATTCTTTTATTTATTTCAGTCATTTTGACTGCGGCCGTGCTGGAGCACCGCCTTTAGTCGAATAAAATCAATCCCAGGACTTATTCATTGTAAGCCTAGTACTTGTTCTATCGGTCTCTCTTGCCGAACCGCTAGGTGACGGGGACGTAAACACACCATCGGTGTGGGGGACAAACGCATACACACAAACATACACACACACACACACACACACACATACACACACACACACATATATATATATTATATATAATATATATATATATATATATACAACGGGCTTCTATTTTCCGTCTACCAAATCCACTTACAAGGCTTTGGTCGGCCCGGGGCTATAGTAGAAGACCACTTGCCCAAGGTGCCATGCAGTGGGACTGAACCCGGAACCATGTGGTTGGTAAGCAAGCTACTTACCACACAGCCACTCCTGCGCATATATATATATATATATATGCCCATACACACACATTTGTACATACATACATATGTATGTATATAGGTATGCATATATGGATACAGGACGTCACAAAACGTAAACAGCATGAAATACGAAAATAAAGTTGGGTACGCAAAGAACGAGAGACAAATGGAAAACAGACAAGTAACATAAAAAATGACCCTTCATCAGTTGTCGGCTGCCCTTCTACTCCCTATTTCGAGCAATGAACGACAAGATAAGACTGTGAAGGCAGTTGCTCCTACGAACCAAAATAAAATTTGGGATTTGCGGAAGGTCAAAGCTGGTAACAAAAACAGGACATACACAAACCGAACCAAACGAATATAAAAACAAAGAGGGCCTTTAGGCTCAGATGAGGTAAGCTAGCAAACGCTGGAAGAAGATTCTTTGATAAGAGAAAATATAGGAGAGGAGACAGGTAGGAATGTGTCAGGACTGCGCAACAGACTGAAAGAACAGAAAGATGATCATGTGAGGAAAGGAAAGATGGACGACGGTCAAGTGTGAGCAACGAGAGAGAGAGAGAGAGAGAGAGAGTAAAGGAGGAATAGGGATGCTCGAAATAAGGAGTAGAAGGACAGCCGAAACTGATGAAGGGTCGTTCTTTATGTTACTTTCTTTTTTTCCATTTCTTTCTCTCGTTCATTGCGTAGCCAACGTTATTTTCGTATTTCATGTTGTTTACGTTTTGTGACGTCCTGTACCCATATATGCATAGCTATATACATATGTATGTATGTATGTACATATGTGTGTATATGTGCATACGTATATATTATTTATATTGTTATTTGATTGAACGCCACACATCCATTTCTAAGAATATATATATATTTTACAGTAACTCGTTCATATTTATTGACTAGCAGTATCGCCCGGCGTTGCTCGGGTTGTAAGGGAAATAACTATATAAGCATTTTTAGAGAGTTATAGCCAAAAAATAGCAAAAAAATGCATTAAAAATTGAAAAAAAATTAAGGTAAATTTTTTTTTAAATCGTTGACACATCGTAGATATTTTTAGAGAGTTACTTCCATTATATAAAAGCGAAAAATGCATTAAAATGGAAAAATATGATGGTAAATTTTTTTAAAATCATAGACTCATCGTAGACGCGCGCTAATACCCAGAAGGGCTCGATATGAATCACGACTATAAGATACCCGCTTTTGGTTAAACTGCACCGCAAAATGTGGGAGTAGTTACGAATCTAAATCGTAGGAGACAGACACACAACTTCACTCTTATATAAAGATGCTTTTTTTTTTCAGTCATAGAGTTAGATTTATGAAGGTCTTCAGTAGAAAATCCTTCGAATTCTGACTCGCTGCTTGATATAATGAAATTCGTATCCCTTTTTTGTCAGAATTACAATTTTGAAAACACAATAGGAACAAATTTCGGAAAAAAATCTCCCATAATTCACGGAATAAAATTACACTTCGATTTTTGTACAAAACTGTATTTGAAGTGTTTACGAAGTACAATACGTGTTTTCACGAATGTACTAAAGAGATTTACTCTGATATTCTCATTTAAATATGAATAGGTAAATTCGGGCGGTTTGGTAACGAAAGGGTTTATATAAGTGTCGTCTGTTTATACATAAACACTGTTTCATACTTTCAGTTTAGTCTTCCTCAAATCACTCTGTCGCTATTTACTCTCTTCCAAGAACATTTTCACTCACTCTTATCTGTTAACTTGCCATACATTTTACTCATGTATCTATCAGCGTGATAGACAGAAACAAATATTACATCTAGTTTCACTTTATTCGTTGCACACTGTGTGTGTGCGTTTGCGTGTGTTGTAAACCAGACTAAGAAAAGCATTTGACATACACACCAGAATGTGAGTTTTCTGTAAATTTTGCTTAATTGGAGTTTAAATTTTAAAAACTGGACCTGGCAAAACCCGATGCATTCTACTCTTAAAAATGCTAGGTAAATTGTAATTGAAGAAATCCTATATTGTAGATTTCTATAACTGACAAAGGGAGGCAGATAAAATCTGCCTTTTATAATAAGAGATACCGACAAACGCGCACCCATCCCACACGACTGTAAACTGATTGCAATAAGACTTAGGGTAACCCGAGAGGTGACGAGTAGACGAGGAAAGATGGTTTTGATTAAATTATCCTCGATGTGAAAGTGATCGAGTTTATTATTTTCTGTGAATTTTCTTTACATACGTTGGCGGGCAGGGGGCGCGGGCGCGCGGGCACGTGTGTGTGTGTGTGTGGTGTGTGTGTGTGTGTGTGTGTGTGTGTGTGTGTGTGTGTGTGTGTGTGTGTGTGAAGAGCTTCTTTCTGCTTCTGTTTGCCAAATCTGCTCCCAAGGGTTTGATAGTGCCGAGGCTTTAGTAGAAGATACTTGGTTAAGGTGCCACGCAGTGGGACTGAACCCGGAACCATGGACTTGGAAAGCAATCCTCTTACCACATATTCACACCTTCGCGTATTAAGTTATCTATATGTGTATGTGTGTGTGCGTGTGTGTGTGTGTGTGTGTGTGTTTGTGTGTGTGTATACAGAGGTTGGACAAAATAATGGAAACATCTAGCATCATAGCATCATAATTTTGAAATATCTATAAAAGCGTCAAAAGCTTGTTTATTTTAATGTTTTTTTATTTATTTATTATTAGTGTTGCTTAATATCTTTTGGTAAAATTGCTGTTTCTTTTCAGATATCATCATAAAAAGGTAATTAAAATTCATCAAATGACTGATCTATCGAACTTTCAAAGAGGTCAAATTGTTGATGCACGTATGGCACGCGCTAGCGTAACGAAAACAGCCGAAATGTTTCGTGTATCAAGAAGTACTGTCTCGAACGTAATGACAGCCTTTGAGAAAGAGGGAAAAACCTCCTCATCGAAACAAAATTCTGGAAGAAAACCAAAACTTTCAGATAGGGACCGTCGGACTTTTACGCGAATTGTTAGAAAGGATCACAAAATACAGCTCCCAAAATTACTGCAGAGCTTAATGACCACCCCGAGAACACAGTTTCCACAAAATCTGTTCGCTGGGAGCTGCACAAAGTCGAATTTCACGGAAGGGCTGCAATCAGAAAACCACTACTTTCAAAAACAGACGTTGCAAAGCGTTTAGAGTGCAGTAAAAAACTACAGAATTGGTCCCTAGAGCAGTGGAAGAATGTTATTTTCTCAGACGAGTCATCCTTTACCCTATTTCTGACCACCAGCCGAGTATACGTGTGGAGACAGCCGAAAGAAGCATTTGACCCAGACTGCCTTGTTCCAACTGTTAAACATGGAAGAGGATCCATGATGATCGGGGGGGGGGCTATATCTTGGAAATCCGCCGGCCCAATCGTTTCCCTTCATGGCAGAATTAATAGTCAAGACATTCTATGATTGCGGAACTGTTTTCGGAGGGAAGTACAATCTTTCAGGTTGATAATGGACCAATTCACACAGCTAAAGTTGTTACTGAATGGCACGAAGAACATTCTAGTGAAGTTGAACATCTTATCTGGCCACCACAGTCCCCAGATCTCAATATTATTGAACATTTATGGTGCATTTTAGAAAAGCAAGTAAGGGGTCGATATCCTCCTTGTATCCTACAAGAACTGGAGACTGTTTTAGCTGCAGAATGGACAAAAATTCCTTTGGAAGCAATTAAAACTTTGTACGAGTCCATAATTTGTAGAATTCAAGCTGTAATTACTGCCAAAGGCGGTTTTATCCCATATTAAAATAAATTTGTTCGAAATTCTAAGGTGTTTCCATTATTTTGTCCAACCCCTGTATATATATGTATATATATATATATATATATATATATATGTAGAGAGAGAGAGAGAGAGAGAGAGAGAGAGAGAAGAGGGAGACTGTTATATTAAATCTCTGAGAGATATATAAACAGTAGCAGTACGAAACCGTAACATATATTTGTGAACTAAGTGTGGCGTCCTAACCAGGACAGTGCTACTGATATTTATAACTCCAGGAAGACATCTCCTCCAGCTATGTATGTATGAAGTACGTTCAAAAGTTATCCGATTTTATTTTTTCTCACCAAGATTAATGCCATAGGCAAAATCCTTCAAGTGAGAGGTGCCGCAACCCTTCCTGCGCAAGCGTGAAAATTTTCGCGCTGTCTATTACGCCTACAGTACAGAGATATATCGCTCGTCACATTTTCGTTTTCACCGAACACATCGATCAGAGACGTTGCATGAAATTTTGCCAAAAGCTTAGTAATACTCAAGCTCAACAATCCAGGAGATTCAGCAGGCCTTTGATGATGCCATGGGCAGAACATAGATCAAGGATTGGATACAGCTGCTTCAGACATGGCCGCAGCTCAGCGAAGAGCGAGGTACTCTCAGACAGGTCAGCCTCAAGCCGAAACGAGGTACTGATTCAGAAGGTTCGACAAATAGTCATGAAGACTGTTGTGTAACAATCTAGGAAATTGCTTTCGGTCATCTTGCCTGAAAACGAAAACCCAGCGGAGCATGCACCACACATCTGTACACCATGCCAGGTACTAACACGGCCTACTGGCGCGGAAATTTTCATGCATGCGCAGGAAGGGTGGTATCACTTCCCATCCAGAGTATTATGTCCACGTGGCATTAGTTTCGGCGGGAATATATATATAATCAAAATAAGCAACAAGGATATCCAAAGGTAATGCAGTGCGATCGTTTCAAGCAACTCCATTTAATTGAACAATGCAACCATCACATCAATTTAAATGCAGAGCAATCCTCAGCTGCATAAAGACATAGAATTTAATTAAATTAAAGCAGATAGACACATTAGTATAATTTTATCTAAATCTCCAGTAAGGTAAGGAGATAGATAAAGGACATGCTGTCTTCACTTCAGCTCTATATATATATACGCGTGAGTGGACAAAAGAACGAAAGAAGCATTCGACACATTTAGTAAGAGTTACATATATTACTATTTAAAATAATTTGATTTAGTTCCATGCGACTTAGTGTTTCGTGGGCTTCCTACAGAAACGTAGCTCTTTAACAGAACTGAGGGATGAAGGAAGTTTAAGATGGTTCCTGCAAACTGGGCTGCTATTGCTCAAGGCTAGTCACATGGGGTTAGAAGTGAGATCGATATTACAGCGACAACAGATGCGTAACTGGTGGTATTTTGCTGTCTGGGCGGTCTTTGAAGGGACTTGCGGGCCATCAGACATGGCCGGCGATGGGTATGTGTATACCAGATGTTTTGTAAGCGCAGATGATGCCTATGCGTATGTATCTACTACGTATGAGTATGAGAGGGTTTGGCATTTGGGTGAAAGCTGATGGCATCAACTCGTTGGTGTGTGGACTGAGCCCGTCGCGCCAGGTTTCTGTAAGAACACTACGAAACTTTATTAAGTTGCATGGTGCCAAATCAAACAATTTTAATTCACACACACACACACACACACATATATACGTTACTACGGCACTCCGTCGGTTACGACGGCGAGAGTTCCAGCTGATCCAATCAACGGAACAGCCTGCTCGTGAAGTTAACGTATAAGTGGTTGAGCACTCCACAGACATGTGTACCCTTATCGTAGTTCTCGGGAAGATTCAGGTTGAGCACTCCACAAACACGTGTATCTTTAACATAGTTCATGGGGAGATTCAGCGTGACACAGAATGTGACAAGATTGGCCCTTTGAAATACAGGTACAACAGAAGCAGGAAGAAAGAGTGAGAGAAAGTTGAGGTGAAAGAGTATAACAGTGTTTGCCCCCCCCTGCCGGAGCCTCGTGGAGCTTTAGGTGATTTTGCTCAATAAACACTCACAACGCCCGGTCTGGGAATCGAAACCGCAATTCTATAACCACTGGGCCATATATATATATATATATATCATGGCGTCTGTCCGAGTCAGAAGCCATGATAGATCGTTAGCCACTACACACATTTTTCTATCCTTGTTTCTCTCCTTGTTTTTTCTGTGTCCCTTTCTGTAGAAGAGCGTAGGCTCGAAACGTAAAAGACTTTTTTCTATTCCTGAGCGTTATACTAATACATCTGTTTGTTTTGTACACCACCTGTTTTCGTCTTTTGTTTTTTTTTTTCGTAAACTCTCCCTATATATATATATATATTATATATGATAAAATAAATGCACCCTTTTAAAGCCTAGCCAGGCTCATGGGCCCGGTTTCCCGGTTTCTATGGCGTATGTGTTCCCCAGCTGGACGGGACGCCAGTCCATCGCAGCGTTACTCATTTTTGCCAGCTGAGTGGACTAGGGCAACGTGAAATGAAGTGTTTTGCTCAAGAACACAACGTGTCGCCCGTTCAGGAATCGAAACTACAATCTTACGATCATGATACTGACACCCTAACCACTAAGCCACGCGTCTCCACTATATATATATATATAGATATATATATATATATATATATATATATATATATATATATTAATATATATATATATTATATATATATATATATATATAGATATATATATAATATATATTATATATATATATATATATATATCTATATATAATATATATATATATATATATTATATATATATATATATATATATATATATATATATATATATGTTTTTTTTGTATCGTCTTCTAAATGTTTTACGTTCTTGTCCCAGTTTGTATTTTTCTACATATATATATATATATATATTATATATATATATATTATATATATATATATTCAAATTATTACATTATATAAAAGGGCTTAGTAAAATAAATTACTTTGCCACATACTGAACTCATTAGAAATAGTAGCTAAAAAAACTTTTTTTAAACTATTTCTAATACTTAAAGAAAATCTCTCTCATATAGTGTTTGCTCAATTCAACTCACGAAAGTATGGGGGTAAAGACATTAAAAAATCAAATGCAAAGGTTATTGAGAATGTACGTTTCAAGATTAGTCAACTCGACATTTCTATCATCAGCTCAGAACTCCTTGGTTTGGATTTGAAAACACTGAAAGTGGGAGCATACCCTTTCGGCTTCTTATCGCTTCTGAAGATCTGCTCGAAACTAACAGTGCCAGCAAACCCAAAATATGCAAGCGAAGAATTTCTGCTCTCCCCTTTCCACCAGCGTGGGTTAAAATCAGTAACACTATGCTTTTTCGGTAAAATCCGTTGAAATTATATATATATATTATATATATATATATATATAATATATATATATATATTTATATATATATATGTAGAAAAATACAAACTGGGACAAGAACGTAAAACATTTAGAAGACGATACAAAAAACACGGTCGGGACATTCGAAGCCTTCAATCTTCAGTCAAGAACCGGATCATCCTAGCAATTTCGGCTGATTATATAAGGAAATGAAAGAGAAAGAAGATAACTATGAACAAATACTTCGGGATCTCCAGCTTCAATACCCAGATTATGAATTCATATTTATACCAGTAATAATTAGTGCATTTAGTTTTGTGAGTACATGCCTAAGTGACAGTCTGAATAAGCTGAGAGTTTCAGAAAAAAAGAAATCAACAAAGTAACTCGCACATTTTTATATATAAAAGTAAGGTTGTGTGTCTGTCTCCTACGATTTAGATTTCTAACTACTCCCACATTTTGCGGTGCAGTTTAACCAAAACCGGGTATCTTATAGTCGTGAGTCATATCGAGCCCTTCTGGGTATTAGCGTGCGTCTACGATGAGTCTATGATTTAAAAAAAAATTTACCATCATTTTTTTCCATTTTAATGCATTTTTTCGCTATTAAATAAGGGAAGTAACTCTCTAAAAATGTCTACGATGAGTCAACGATTTAAAAAAATTTACTATAATTTTTTTCCATTTTTAATGCATCTTTTGCTATTTTTTGGCTATAACTCTCTAAATATGCTTATATAGTTATTTCCCTTACAAACTCGAGCAACGCCGGGCGATACTGCTAGTTACAAATACAATCTGTAAGCAGAACAATAAGCATATGCAAGTCTCTTCTCAAGTTCAAGTTAAGAATTTCTTTTTGTTACTTACATTTCAACGACTGAGCTTTGTATTTTTGTTAGAGACCGGCTCCCTCTGCACAGGAAGATATCAAGTAATTAAAAGTAGGAGAAAACTTACATGGTGATTACTGCACCTGCACAGGTGATTGCCATCTCCTTGTACGTCTTCGTTGTTAATAGTATTTCTGATTTCCATTCATAACAATGTCAGATAACAATTCGGTCATGTTGTACATCTGTATGGTTTAAAGAATATGTGAGAGACGAAAGTAGTATCTTACCATGCGCTTCCGACTGGTCAGGTCTGCTTATTTCCTTGGGACTTTCTGCTTAACCACCAGTGTTATAGTCTGTTCTTACATCTCCGTAACTTAGCGATTCGGCAATAAGAGAACAATAGAATAGGTACCAAACTTCAAGCAAATAATAATAATAATAATAATTCAGAGCATAAAGACGGATGAAATACCTATTTCTTTATTACCCACAAGGGGCTAAAACACAGAGGGAACAAACAAGGACAGACATAGGTATTAAGTCGATTACATCGACCCCAGTGCCTAACTGGTACTTAATTTATCGACCCCGAAAGGATGAAAGGCAAAGTCGACCTAGGCGGAATTTGTACACATACGCACATGTATACATACACTCACTCGCACGCACGCACGTACACACACACACACACACACATATATATATATATATATATATATATATACAATACACGCACACACATACACACGTACAAACACACACACCAGCACATATGCCCACATATACCTCCAACAAACAATACTCATACAGATACGCACACATTTATACACACATGGGCACAGACACACACACACATACATGCACGTAAGCGCACACACGCACACGCACGCACATTACGCCCACACAACTCCCCAAAAAACCCCACACACACGCATACACAAATTCACATACACACCGATACATATACATACACACAATATATGCCTACACGCGCACACACACATACACATACGTATACACATATAGGCACAGACACACACACACATACGCACACAAACATGCGCATACATACGCACGCACACACGCACACCAATACACACACCCAAAACTCACAACCCCACGGATACACGCACATACGACACGCACGCACATACACACACACACACACAAATGAACCCACGCATACATCCCATACACACGGCACACAATTATACATACATATATATACACACATACGTACGTACAAGCACACACGCACACATACACTAAGTAAAGCACAGTTATTCGCCACACACCCAAACTCTACGCATACACACACGAACACACACATACACTACAAACAAAACACACACGATACATATACATACACGCACACACACACATACTTCAAAGTACTGACCTGTAACAGGGACAAAAAACACCACTCCTTATTCTTACAAACTAGCCAGCCTTACTACTAGCCTGTTGTTTACAGCTACAACCACACACACATACACACACACACGCACACACACACGCACACACACACACATACACGTGTCATCATTGCACATATACACACACGCGCGCACACGCAGACCCCCGCGCACGCACACATCCACACTTACATACACATTCCCCCTCCTAACATTCTGCTGTCTTTGACTATACTACTCTTCTGTCTTTGAAAACATCTTTCTTCACCCTTTCCCTTCCGGTCTTTCAAAATGTGACCTCGTGTGTACCGTCGGCGATTTTTTTCCTCTGTCTTCCCTTCTCTGGATCTTTCCTTCTCCTATGTTTCCGACGAAGAGCTCCGCTCGAAACGTTAAACCCTCCTTCTTTCCTTCTTTCCTGAGCGTCCAATAATACTTTATTTGTTCCACGTCCTCGCGTTGTTGTGTTTTTTTGTTTTCTTTTTTGGATTAACTATATATGCATATTTATATATACGCGTATGTATGCATACATACATACATACATACATACATACATACATACATACATACATACATACACATGCTTGTATATCAGCGCGAGCGAGAGAGCACACACACACACACACACACACACACTCATGCATTACTCCCCACGGTAGATGATCATTATTAAGTGTTAGTGAGAACTTTCTTACCGACGTGCTCATACAAATATTGATATAAATTAAAATTATTTATGAGTTAAAAAACATTGATTCTACACAGTGAGAAGATAAACAAAATAAAAGAGTCAACTTCCGATATGCGATATAAAAGAGATATGCAGGTGAAATTCAGAAGTATGTTTAACAAACAACCATTCGGCCTTGCTAAATAAATAGATTCTTGCTAAATAAACACGTATTTAAAGTAATGTACATACGATCTACTAAGAACAAGGCTGTCGGCGAAAGGACATTACTTTAATAATGAATACACGCTTCTCGTGAATGAACTGATATGCAAATGAGATCAACCATCTCCTCCCTGTTGCTTCCGTAAATTCTTTATGTAAATAAGCTGGCTTTTTATCTTCTCCCCCACTTTCACTTTCCCTCTAGTTCTTTGTATGTGCATGTGTGCGTTTGTGTGCGTTTGTGTGTGAGAGAGAGAGAGTGTGTTTGCTTATTTGCCAAGTTTTCGTTGCCTATTTGTCTATCTCTCACCCTCTCTATATCTCTATCCCCCCTCTCTCTCTCTCTCTCTCCCTCTCTAACTTATCTGTCTGTTTGAATGTCTCTCTCTTTCTCGTTCTGTCTCTCACAACTTCTCTCTTTGCCTGTCTGTTTCTCTCATCTCACCCGTCTCTCTCTCTCTCTCTCTCTGTCTGTCTGTTTGAATGTCTATCTGTCTGTCCCCCTCCCTCTCTCTCTCTTCTCTCTCTCTCTCTCTCTCTCTCTCTCAGACAAATTTGATTTGAAGACATTGAAACGGTTACAAACCAACCGAAATTAACTGAACTGAACCTGAGTTCAGCTTGCGTGTTCTTATTGTCTAAATCAAGGTCTTATTTACATGGTCAGGGTGAACATCCGCATGCGAATTTATAAACAATTTAATCTACTCACTCAGTAACTGGTGCCTTACAAATTTAATTTAGTTACACACAAACGCACACACACACACGCGTATGCACACACACACACACACGTATGCATGCACACATATTTCATGCGGTGCACGTAAGAGCCAGTACTGTAATTAGATCATTGAACCGAAGATGTCTTTGACTGAGGATACACGCAAAAAGGTCGAAACTCCACAATGACTTGTAAAAACTAAAACATGCATCTGTATGTTTTAGTGTATATATGTATATTATTGATGGTTTGGTATGTGCATATGCTGCTAAATGTATATGTAATCCAACGTGAACATCTTTTTTGAACGGATATACCTTTTAATGTATTAATTGATTAATATTTTACAATTAATTATTTACCCTGTGTATTTAGACTCTGTCCCTCTTTATTAGCTTTTTTTGAGGATCTTTTCTTTTTGATGGACGGAATTTTCTAGTTAACTAAAAAATTTGAAACTTCGTATACTGGTAGAATGTGTCAAAAGAAAACATTATTGTAAACAAAATTGAAAACAAAATTGTAATTTGTAAGTTTAACGTAGTGTGTGTACTGTTTACTTAGACGCAGAACTGAATTGAGCTCAAATGCTGGGATTTCATTGGTTAAAATTCGAAGAATTAAACTACGTTAAACTTACAAATTACAATTTTGTTTTCAATTTTGTTTACAATAATGTTTTCTTTTGACACATTCTACCAGTATACGAAGTTTCAAATTGTTTAGTTAACTAGAAAATTCCGTCCATCAAAAAGAAAAGATCCTTTTTTTATTTAAGGTTTTCTTTGATTTCATAATAAGATGATTATATACTGAAATTTGTTTATTTCATGTAACCGGTCATTGTAAAGACCGTTAGTTGAAAGGACCAATAAAACAAAACCATTTTCAAATGTGCATCCATTGAACTAATTGTATTTGTTTGCTTATAACCTTATTTCTGTTCCTTTCTAAACAAAACCGTCCGATGAACGGCAAAACTGTTACTCTGAGTAACAGTTTGCGCGATCTTTTTGCTGCTATTTAATAAAGTGTGTGTGTGTGTGTGTGTGTGTGTGTGTGTGCGTGCGTGCGTGCGTGCGTGTGTGAGCGTATATATACATATATATATATATATACCACCGCCAAGGTGCCGTCCGGGGCGGGTGGATGTCTGCATGCATGTATGTGCAATCGGTTGAGTTTCTCTGTTTGCGATAGTACCTCTTATGTTATTTATTTATTTATTTATGATTTGGTTGTGTATGTGGGTATGTCTGTGTGTATGTGTGTATGTGTGTGGGTGTGTGTGTGTATACATATAACTAGGTATGTATGTGCGCACGCTTTGTGGATGTGCGTGCGCGTGTGTATGTTTCCTAGCTAACTAACCGTAAAATTTCTATTGTAATTCAAATTTAAAAGTATAGGCCAATCGAATCCATCTGTGTAAATTAATACCATGCGGGCAGGGGAATTCGACTGATTGCGTATATATGCGGATGTCCGCTTGCATTGGATGGTACCGTGGTGGTGGTATTAGCTTTATTGACTTTTTGTGAAATGACACATTTTAATATATGGGACTGTTTAATATATATGCCTGCATTGAGTGTGAGTATGTCTGTTGTGGTTTCTTGATGTTGGTTGAGGAGCTGTGGAGTTCAATATGGAACATTATTGTGTTTGTTGATGTATATTGATGTATATTGTTTATATTGTATTATTGTGTATATATATATATGTAAGAATATGAGTGTGTATGCACACATATTTATATTTATATGTAAATTATTTAGGATTTGTACTTACTTGCATTAAAATCTCTGAAGAGGCCGTGAGATATTCTTGTTAATGTCGCATTTATACCTGCTTTATATGGCTAATAGGTTAAATGAGACATACCTGTCTTCGCGGCCGAAACAGCTGTGAGCTACAATGTAAATGTATTTCTATGTCTTGTTATATTTGTACTATATTAATGTATAATATCATTGCTATTATGTAGTGGTTTAATGAAGTATTGATTGGGTATTATCTGAGAGTTGATGATTGATTTAGATATATTTCTCCATTTTCTCATTTTATATATATATATATATATATATATATATATATATTCTTTTACTTTTTCAGTCATTTGACTGCGGGCATAGTAGAACACCGCCTTGAAGGATTTTAGTGAAACAGATCAACCCCAGGTCTTATTACTTTTCATGCTTAGTACTTATTCTATCGGTCCTTTTTACCGAACCGCTAAGTTACGGGGAGGTAAATGTATTAACACCGGTTGTCAAGTGTTGATGGTGGGCGGACACAACACAGGCACAAATACATAGATACATACATACATACATACATACATACATACATACGTATACATACGTATACATACTACATACATAAATACATACATACATACATAAATACACACACACGCACACATATATATATATAGGCTCGAAACGTGAAAAACTTTTTCATTTTCCTGAGCGTCAAACTAATACACTTGCTTGTTATTCATACACCTGTCTTCAATTTTGTTTTTCTATAAATTTCAACTATATATATATATATATACGACGGATTTATCTGTTTCCGTCTACCAAATCCACTCACAAGGCTTTGGTTGGTCTGAGGTTATAGTACAAGACACTTGCTTCAAATTGCCACGCAGTTGAACCGGAAAATAAACCATGTTTTAGAAGCAAGCTTCTTACCACACAGCCACGCCTGCGTCTTTCTGTCTATATATATATATAAATATATATATATATATATATATATATATGTAAAAAGTAAAAAATATATACAAACTGGGACAAGGACGTGAAACACCTAGAAGACGACACAAGAACCACAGGACGGGACATTCGAAGCTCTCAGTCATCAGTCAAGAACCGGATCATCTTCGCAATTTCGGCTGATATACACATACATACACACACAAATACACACATACATATATATACATAATACATACATACATACATACATACATACATACATACATACATACATACATACATACATACATACATACATACATGCATACGTACATACATACATATATATATATATATATATATATATATTATATATATATATATTTAATCAATATAGGGTGCCAAAAAAAATTTTGTAGAATTATTTTGCCACCAGCGGTCTAGTGGGAAAAAATTAAATAGTCATAGACCATTTTTAAGTTCAACATCAACAATCAAGGAACGGCCATAATAGGCCATTCACCCACTAGAAATAACAGCCAAAGCTTCAACCGCAAATAAAAATCAATTCCGTAAACCAGGAGAAAATTTAAAAAACATTTACCCTGTAATTTCTTATACGATGCACCGTTTCATCTGCTGTTTAATGGTAAACTAACCTGATTAAATTAAATCAAGCTAATCTTCCATAGGCCCTCAGATTCTTCAGTAAGAAATAGCCCAAGTCGGAACAGATATTTTCACGAGGCATTTCCGACCCTGCCAAGGTAATATCTGACCTAAAATTTTCAAATCATCGCACTCGCGCCAAATTTATCGGCAGCAAATAAATATAAGCCGTCGATTCCATTACGGAATTAACCACAAAATTCATAATTAATCAATATAGGGTGGCAAAAAAAATTTTGTAGAATTATTTTGCCACCAGCGGCCTAGTGGGAAAAAATTAAATAGTCATAGACCATTTTTAGTTCAACATCAACAATCAAGGAACGGCCATAATAGGCCATTCACCCACTAGAAATAACAGCCAAAGCTTCAACCGCAAATAAAAATCAATTCCGTAAACCAGGAGAAAATTTAAAAAACATTTACCCTGTAATTTCTATACGATGCACCGTTTCATCTGCTGTTTAATGGTAAACTAACCTGATTAAATTAAATCAAGCATCTTCCATAGGCCTCAGATTTTCAGTAAGAAGTAGCCCAAGTCGGAACAGATATTTTCACGAGGCTTTTCCGACCCTGCCAAGGTAATATCTGACCTAAAATTTTCAAATCATCGCACTCGCGCCAAATTTATTTGCTGCCGATAAATTTGGCGCGAGTGCGATGATTTGAAAATTTTAGGTCAGATATTACCTTGGCAGGGTCGGAAATGCCTCGTGAAAATATCTGTTCCGACTTGGGCTATTTCTTACTGAAGAATCTGAGGGCTATGGAAGATTAGCTTGATTTAATTTAATCAGGTTAGTTTACCATTAAACAGCAGATGAAACGGTGTGCATCGTATAAGAAATTACAGGGTAAATGTTTTTTAAATTTTCTCCTGGTTTACGGAATTGATTTTTATTTGCGGTTGAAGCTTTGGCTGTTATTTCTAGTGGGTGAATGGCCTATTATGGCCGTTCCTTGATTGTTGATGTTGAACTTAAAAATGGTCTATGACTATTTAATTTTTTCCCACTAGGCCGCTGGTGGCAAAATAATTCTACAAAATTTTTTTTGCCACCCTATATTGATTAATTATGAATTTTGTGGTTAATTCCGTAATGGAATCGACGGCTTATATTTATTTGCTGCCGATAAATTTGGCGCGAGTGCGATGATTTGAAAATTTTAGGTCAGATATTACCTTGGCAGGGTCGGAAATGCCTCGTGAAAATATCTGTTCCGACTGGGCTATTTCTACTGAAGAATCTGAGGGCCTATGGAAGATTAGCTTGATTAATTTAATCAGTTAGTTTACCATTAAACAGCAGATGAAACGGTGCATCGTATAAGAAATTACAGGGTAAATGTTTTTTAAATTTTCTCCTGGTTTACGGAATTGATTTTTATTTGCGGTTGAAGCTTTGGCTGTTATTTCTAGTGGGTGAATGGCCTATTATGGCCGTTCCTTGATTGTTGATGTTGAACTTAAAAATGGTCTATGACTATTTAATTTTTTCCCACTAGGCCGCTGGTGGCAAAATAATTCTACAAAATTTTTTTTGGCACCCTATATTGATTAATTATGAATTTTCTGGTTAATTCCGTAATGGAATCGACGGCTTATATTTATTTGCTGCCGATAAATTTGGCGCGAGTGCGATGATTTGAAAATTTTAGGTCAGATATTACCTTGGCAGGGTCGGAAATGCCTCGTGAAAATATCTGTTCCGACTTTGGCTATTTCTTACTGAAGAATCTGAGGGCCTATGGAAGATTAGCTTGATTTAATTTAATCAGGTTAGTTTACCATTAAACAGCAGATGAAACGGTGCATCGTATAAGAAATTACAGGGTAAATGTTTTTTAAATTTTCTCCTGGTTTACGGAATTGATTTTTATTTGCGGTTGAAGCTTTGGCTGTTATTTCTAGTGGGTGAATGGCCTATTATGGCCGTTCCTTGATTGTTGATATATATATATATATATATATATATATATATATATATATATATATATATATAATATATATATATATTCCAAAAAGGATTTATTCCAAAAATTTAGCAAAAACACAGCAAACGGAAAATTCGTAGCTAATTCCTTATGAGTGAACGTTCCAATGATCATAACAATTTCATATTGTTCACTTTTGGTGGCGCAAGTGGCGAGAAGCTACTGGGATTAACTAACGAACATACTGAACAATGACGAAAGCAAACACGACTTAAAATAATTATACATGTACAACGAGAAGGCGTGCGGCCGCCGCAAGATGCTCTGATATGGAATAAGGCAAAGGAAAATGGAAATGTCCTATAGGACAGGAAACGAAAAAGGGACAGAGAGAAAGTGAGAACGAAAGGTGTAGAAAAGAAACCTTGTGAAAAAACAAAAAGTGGAGAAGTGTGTGTGTGAGAGAGAGAGAGAGAGAGGGAGAGAGTGGTATTTGCAAAGGGAGGTCATCCCTCTCTCGTAAACCTAAGCGATACGCACGGGCTGCAGTTTCGAGGTAATTTGCCTCTTGTCAAAGTACGGTAATCACCGGTTTACGATAAAAGGAAGACCTGTTTGCAAATACTTATAGGTTTTTCTAGTGACTTCCGTCACTGATTTCGAAAAACTGTCTGCAAGCAATGATAAATCTCTGAGCGAGATGTAAACAGTAACCGCTCGGCAACGTAAAGTATACTAGCCATATCAATATGGCTAACCACTAAGGGTTAAATCAGTGACGGAAGTCACTAGAAAAACCTATAAGTATTTGCAAACAGGTCTTCCTTTTATCGTAAACCGGTGACTGCTGTACGTTGACAAGAGGGAAATTACCTCGAAACTACAGTCCGTGCGTATCGCTTAGGTTTACGAGAGAGGGATGACCTCCCTTTGCAAATATCATAAGGGCACAGAAAGTGTGCCTAAAGCTAGCTGGAGACGATGATCTCCTGGGGCTAAAAGCTACAGTAACACCCACCCTTAGTGGTTAGCCATATTGAGATGGCTAGTATACTTTACATTATAGTATAACTATGCTACAGAAAGTATTTTTTGCACCTATATTGACTACATTTCGTTTCGCTTGGACTTCGTGTGTGCACATTTTGCTGTTTTTAATATTATCAATTCTATGAGTGTGTGTGTGTGTGTGTGTGCGCGCGTGCGTGTGTGTGTATTTCTCCGTTCGTTACGGCTATAGTAAACTATAGTAAAGAACATTTTATGCTGTTTTAATGAGCCCACATCTAATGAAGTAGCCATCCTTATGGTTGGTGATCCCATTGGAAATCATGATATTCTCATTCGTGTTCAAGATAACCTTAAACGTGTTCCACAGACTCAGCCCTCTTATGATGCTCTCCAGTATAATCTTATTCTGTAGAATGGTCAAGATGGGTATTATTTCAGTATTCCTCGGATTGAATCTGCAACACGATAGCCAATTACAAACAAAAGGATGTCGCCGAATGACTTCTATTCTTACCAACTGATGTTAAGACCAGAGCAATCAAATACTTTCTGCTATAGGCACAAGGCCTGAAATATCTGGGGAGGGGACCGGTCACTGGCACTTAATTTATCGACTCCAAAAGGATGAAAAGCAAAGCTGACCCCGGCGGCATTTGAACAGGCAAAATACCACTCAAGCAATTTTGCCCGCACGCTAACGATTCTGCCAGCTCGCCGCCTTCCAGAGCAATCAACTCAATTACACATGTTAAATAAACTTTATTTTCATTTACATATTTTCTATGTTATCTCAACAACCAGCTATAGCCAGCTGGAGACGATAAAAGGAAGACCTGTTTGCAAATACTTATACGTTTTTCTAGTGACTTCCGTCACTGATTTAACCCTTAGTGGTTAGCCATATTGATATGGCTAGTATACTTTACGTTGTCGAGCGGTTACTGTTTACATCTCGCTCAGAGATTTATTATTGCTTGCAGACAGTTATTTCAAATGCACTTCTCTACAATACGCTTCTCTACAACGACCAGGTTTCATTACCAAAATGAAAATAGCTTCACTCTTTCAGTTTGAACCAAAATTGCGAGAGTGATGATGTGTGACTAATGAAAGTAATGTTTCTCCAAATTAGTTACATGAGTATTATAATAAAGAAAGCTGCTTATTATCTATCCACCAAATAAACTATGTTTTTGACTCAACAACTCTTTTTTACAACTAAAATAACCTCGACAACTACGTTGCTTCCAATGTATTACTTTCGTCACGCACACGTAGAATTCTACTCAGACCAACATTTATGAAAATGTACACATAAATATTGTATTAAAATAAGCCACAACCAAAAAATTGTATAAAAATATATCAATTTTTCTATATGTTATGAGAGAAATACAGCCTCTCTCTCTCTCTCTCTCTCTCTCTTCTCTCTCTCTCTCTCTCACGCACAAAAAAGATGTATGCATATGTATTTATGGGCGAAGGTCAAGAATACGCACTCCCTGTGTTTACGGTTAGCATTACGCTGAACACGAGTGGTGTGCGTATTCTTTACCTCTGCCTGTTTATGTACGTGTATATGAAAGATAATGTGTGTGTGTGTGTGTGTGAGAGAGAGAGAGAGAGAGAGAGAGAGAGGGAGAGAGAGAGAGTGAGTGCCACTTGCACATACATGCAAAA
>NC_043004.1:50977632-51010132 GCF_006345805.1 Octopus sinensis | reverse complement strand
GAATTCAAGACAGGATGCCTCTGGCAGCTCCTCTATGCTGATGACCTTGCCCTAATTGCTGAGTCACTATCAGAACTAGAGAAGTTTCAAGTGTGGAAACAAAGATTAGAATCGAAGGGCCTTAGAGTCAACCTAACTAAAACCAAAGTCCTAATAAGAAGGAAGGCAGGCAAACCACAAATCCCTTCAGGTAGATGGTCCTGCTCAATCTGTAGTAGAGGCGTAGGTAGAAACTCTATAAGATGTACCCAGTGTAAGCTATGGACACATAAGAGGTGCAGTAATATCAAAAGAAGGCTAACTGGGAATATAGTTTTTGTATGTGTCAGATGCTGAGGAGCAATAAACACTGAAAATGCGCAGAGAACAGCTTCCGCCACATTTCAGGGAGAAAAACTAGAAGTAGTTGATAGCTTCCATTACCTAGATGACCAAGTCAGTAGCGGGGGAGGGTGCGCTGAAAGTGTAGCTGCTAGAACAAGAATAGCTTGGGCAAAGTTCAGAGAGCTCTTACCTCTGTTGGTGACAAAAGGCCTCTTGCTCAGAGTAAAAGGTAGACTGTATGATGCATGTGTATGAACAGCCATGCTACATGGCAGTGAAATATGGGCTGTGACTTCTGAGGACATGCGTAAGCTCACAAGGAATGAAGCCAGTATGATCCGATGGATGTGTAATGTCAGTGTGCATACTCGACAGAATGTAAGTACCGTGAGAGAAAGGTTGGACCTAACAATCATCAGATGTGGTGTGTGCAAGAGAGACGACTGCGCTGGTATGGTCATGTGGCGAGAATGGATGAGGATAGCTGTGTGAAAAAATACAACACCCTAGCGGTTGAGGGAACCTGTGAAAGAGGTAGACCCAGGAAGACCTAAACGAAGTAGTGAAGCACGACCTTCGAACTTTAGGCCTCACCAAGGAAATGACTAGTGACCGAGACTTTGGGAAATATGCTGTGCTTGAGAAGAACCGGCAAGCCAAATGAGACCATAACCTCGTGGCCTATGCCAGGAGCATAACCAGCCCACTTATGCGTACCTTTTCCTTCTTTGGACACTAAACTCTGCTTGCGAAGACCTGTTAAGGCAAGTGAAATCAAAATCAAAATCAAATTCGATGACTGGCATCCATGCTAGCGGGGTGCAAAGAGCACCATACGAGTGTGATCGTTGACAGAGCGGCTAACCGGCTTCCGTGCCAGTGGCACATAAAAGGCACAAATTGAGTGTGATCGTTACCAGCGTCGCCTTACTGGCACTTGTGCCGTGCTAGTAGGGTGCCAAGAGCACCATCTGAGCGTGATCGTTACCAGCATCGCCTTACTGGCACCTGTAAAAATATTTGAGCGAGGTCGTTGCCAGTACCGCCTGACTGGCCCCGTGTCGGTGGCACGTAAAAAGCACCCACTACACTCTCGGAGTGGTTGGCGTTAGGAAGGGCATACAGCTGTAGAAACTCAGCCAGATCAAGATTGGAGCCTGGTACAGCCATCTGGTTCGCCAGCCCTCAGTCAAAATCGTCCAACCCATGCTAGCATGGAAAGCGGACGTTAAATGATGATGATGATAATGATACATACATATATATATATACATACATAGATATACATATATATATATATACACACACATATATATATATATATCCCTGAGTATATATACACAAGCATTGAGAAAACTGTACTGATGCAATCAAAATTTGAAGAGCTGGATAGATTACTCTAAACTTCATCCAAGAGAGGATATTGTACACCACTCACCTCTAGATGCTATTAAATATCTCATGTTTATGTCCAGACTAGATAAATTGTCTACCACAGAGGACCTCATAAAACTTGTGGACAATTTGCAAGAAACAAAACACCAAGAATTGATTGCATTTGAGTTTTGAAAAGTACCAAACCAGTTTTCCTCAAACATTTTCCCAATCATTGTTTGAAACAGGGTGCAGTTTCACAAGATTTGGTTGGTTGCCAACATTGTCGCAATACACAAGATCAAAGGCAATACAATTAATTGCAATAACTAGAGGCATAATTAAGGTGGTGAACTGGCAGAATTGTTTGCGCACCAAGTAAAATGCTTAGCACCATTTCGTTTGTCTTTACGTTCTGAGTTTGGATGCTGCCTGGGTCGACTTGCCTTTCATCTTTTCAAGATTGATAAAATAAGTACCAGTTGAACAGTGGTGTTAAAGTGATTGACTTACCCTCTCCCTCGAAATTGCTGGCCTTGTGCCAAAATTTGAAACTAATAACTCGAGGCAATAACTCTTTCCAGGATATTTGGGTAATTCTCTGATAAGATAATGTTGCAAAAACTTCAGAAAGCAACTAACAGAGTATCTTGATTTGTAGTTTGGCTGTCTCACCTAAAGATTCACTAAAGACATGTTTTCATTGCATCAACTTCAAGGAAAGTGCCAAACCCAGGAACAAGCCACTGCATCTGGCCTTTGTTGACCTAACAAAAGCCTTTTGAACTCATTTGTAGAAACAGACATTTAATCCTTTTAATGCGGAAATCAGATATATCCACTCAATATTTCATTACCTTTCACTGTATAAAACTGTTTTATAAATCAATTTTTTGTTGAGAAATGTCTTGTTTGAAAGGCATTTTTTTTTTTGGAGATTCTTTTTTCTTTTACTTGTTTCAGTCATTTGACTGCGGCCATGCTGGAGCACCGCCTTTAGTCGAGCAAATCGACCCCGGGACTTATTCTTTTGAAGCCCAGTACTTATTCTATCGGTCCCTTTTGCCGAACCGCTAAGTTACGGGGACGTAAGCACACCAGCATTGGTTGTCAAGCAATGCTAGGGGGACAAACACAGACATACACACACACATATATATATATTCCGTCTACCAAATCCACTCACAAGGCATTGGTCGGCCCGGGGCTATAGCAGAAGACACTTGCCCAAGATGTCACGCAGTGGGACTGAACCCGGAACCATGTGGTTGGTTACTACTTACTACACAGCCACTCCTGCGCCTATGTGTCAAGTTCATTACAATACAGCATGACTTCGCAGAAAAACCAATTCTTTTTTTTTTTGGTAGATATCTAAAATTTTTGCTGGAAAAACCATGATATAATCTGGATATATCAAATGTCTTCTGCTTTGAAGATGGTAGATTCAATTTTAGGGCAACTTAGCTACCAATTCTAGCAGTTCATGCTACCATGTTGAGACTCCCTCTTTGGCAAGGGATGATAATGTCATTAATGTTGATGATGATGGAGGGGGTAATATTGATAATAATGACTATGACAACAGCGGTGAAGATGATGATAACGGTAATAATAATAATAATGTGGATGATGATGGTAATAGTGATGGCAATAATGAAGGTGGGAATGAGAACTAGGCTGATAACACTGTGTAACAAAACTTTCATTGTGTGTTTTGTCTTTGGTTAGTAAGTGTTTATTTCCTATTTGCTTCTATCTAGAAATCAAAGGAAATTACAACTATTCCCTAAAAACTTTGCTCTTGTGACCTAGACATCAATGTTTTGAAACTGACCTACTTTCCATGACATTTCAAACAGATTCAGTGCTGATTTGCTGAAACAGAAATATCGTTGTAGTAAATATTCCACTTGATACCACTGATTGCTGGTCATTTGCTTGACCATAACCACCTGAGCATGTCCCTTAGTGGCTGACAACATGTGTATCTCTGATCATGAGCAGGAGCAGTTGGGGAGCATCATAGCCATGTATTGAGAGGGATTCTTTGGGATTTGAATAAATGTAAGAAAAGAGCAAAGTTTGAAGAAAATATTAGCCATTTTTTATAGTTTCTAGGTGTAAAGAAATAGGAAATAACAGTTGCTACCTTAGAACAAAAATTATATTACACAGTGCAATGAAGGTAGTAATGATAAATATGATGGTGTTTATGATAATGATTATGGCTATAACAATATATTTGGAAAAGTAATGATAAAAATAAGACAAACGACATATATAACCAACAACAATAATGGTATTTAATATCAAACAGTATCAAAAAAGTAACAAATATATAATGTGTATATATATATATATATATATATAATAAACAACTTGAAACATATGCAATATATCATTATTGTTATTATGGTTTTAATAGTTTTTTTTTCATTTAAATAATATTAAAAAATAACAAAAGCATTATCATTATTATTATAACAATATTGTTTAATATATTGCTACAAGGCCTGTAGTTTGAAGGTGACATGTGTGTATTAACGGACTGAATCAACCCTCCATACATAACTGGTACTTCATAGTAAAACAACCTTCACATATACATGTATACACTCTTACTTGTTGCAAAAATGGGAGGCTCAACACACATTCCATATGTTGATATTTTTTCTGAACCAAATTTTTAATTCACCTGAAGAAAACAGTTTTTTTATGATGTAATAAGTTTATTCATCAATAAAAAAAAACGCTCCGGAAACAGCTGTAGGGATCCTTAACTCATTTGTGTTCTTTCTTTATACACACACACACTATATATATATATATATATATATATATATATATATATATATATATATATATACACACACACATACATACATATATAGATAAAAAAACATGTCTGAAACAGCTGTAGTGAACCTCAACCCATTTGTGTTCTTTCTTTATACACACACTCATATATACATATTCACATTGGTTGAATAAACCATCAGGTGAATATTTAAGTCCTAGTCAACAAGAATTTTACAAAAAGTTTGACTGTACTCTCAGTAGAGTCCTTCCATTTCACCATCAGTAAATGTGTGTTATTTTTAAAGTTGCTTTAAAAGGACATTTAGATATATACATACATGATACAATTACACCAACACATGCTTATATATATATATATATACATAATACACATACATTCATAATTTGTATATACTTTACAAAATTTTTACATAATTTACACAAAATTTTATGAGTTTTCAAAATAATGAAATGACAATGCATTCACCTCACTCAATATTACTTGTTCTGTAGAGATGGCCATGGTAATTGTAGCTATAAAACAAAACTAAATTGGTCGGACTGATATGTCAAACTGTCTTTTAATCAGACAGGTTCCTTCTCAACAGATAAACTACAGCAGCCATCACTTGTGAGAAACAATTGATAACACGTACTGTACTTTTGTGAATTATTATGGGTGGCTCCTAAGTTAATGCAAACAGACACAGACAGCCATTCAACTTCCCCTGCTCTTGATCCAGCAGAATATCTAGAATGTGAAAACTAGGAGAGAGAGGTGTACTAGCACTAAGTTGGGCTGTGGGAACTTGAACAACATGAAATGAAATGAACACATGCTGCCCAGTCCAGGAACTGAACCTATGATATCATGATTACGAGCTCACTACCTTAGCCACTTATATATATGTGTGTGTGTGTGTGTGTGTGTGTGTCCCATTGTGTGGTACTTTAGTCCTGGGTTGACCAAAGCCGTGAGTGCATCTGGAACATAGAAAAAGAAAGAAGCTAATCATATATATGCATATATGCATATGTGTGTAGGTGCACACTCATGTTTTGACATCATATGACAGTTGTAAATGAGCATCACTGTCATACAAGTGGTGCTGTTTATTTGCAGTCTCCCATGAAAGACACAGGTGAAGATTGGTAACAGGAAAAGCATTCAGTTTTAAAATATCTGTCTAAAACTCCATCTGACCCAAGGCCTTTGTAGCAGTATTACAGGTCCTGGAACCTGTAGTATTCATTTATTGAACCACATCACGCTATGCATAGACCGAGAATTGGGTCCAGTAATTTTCAAAATGATAACCATGCCAGTGTACTTTAAAATTTCAGAAGCAGTAGGATGTACACACACACACATTGTTAATCAAACAACTGCTTAATTTGAACAAACCACGTAGCAATGTGTCCAAATATATAACTGGTACCTAATATTCTATTAACACATCTTGCTCTCAAATGGTATGAAAGCTGAAAGAATAAAATGCAGAATCAAATGCCCTGATGTCTAAGATGGAGAGGCTGCTATGTATGTAGACAATCTAAACCTGTATCTCATTAACTCTGATTGGTTAATGAGCATTTACCAAATCACCGATACCACTAGCTAGCAGATATGCTGTATCTCCTCCCACTCTTTCTTCTGCTATTACTACATTATTACAACAGTTTCTGCTTCTTTGAACTAATTGTAAGCTAAGTAGCACTAGAGCTCAACATATTCTGATTTGTACTGTGTCTCAGAACCCTATACTATCTTTTATGAAACATTTCACCAAGTTCTTCTTTTTCCAAATAAGGAATTTCTTAGGACCTCATCCTTTGCTGTCCACATCTCTCTCTCTCATTTTTTTAATATTCACTACACACACTGACCATACAGATTCAAGATGGACAACAACCACACTGATCTCACCTCTATGGGCAGGTAAGCCTGCAACAAAGGATACATGGCTATTGACCATCAGAAAAAAAAAAAAAGAGGAAAAACTTTATTATAATGTCAATCATAGTTTCAAATGTCTGTATTTGCTTACTCTTTCACAAGTCAAATGCCATGCCAGGTCAATTTTGGGCCTCCCACACTACCAAAAATATAAATATATAAATAAATAAAATTTAAAAGCAAAGCAGTATGGTAACCAAAATCAGACCAGACCAAAACCAAACTGCACTGACAAAAATTTACACTTTGGGACAATATGCCCTCACTTAACAGATACAATAAGGTCAAACTTTGAAATGAAGGTTTAACATCAAACAGCAAATTTTAAGGATGGTCAAATATGTTGAAGATCTTACACTTCTGTCTTCTTTGCATTGCTGTAGCTTCCTCAACCAGTGCAGAAATTTGCAATATTCAACAAACATCTGCATTAAACATATATAAAATATTCTCTTTAGGAGATGGTCCATAAAAGAGTATTGAGCACTTAGGTACTTTACATGGAAAAAAAAAAGTACAGTATCCAACTACTTCCTTATACCATTCATTATTATTATTATTATTGTTGTTGTTGGACAAATATGTTACATATCATGGACAGAACTTGTAGCCTGATGAGAATACATAGTTGTTGCATTTCTGTCCAAGAATTGCGATACATTTTTGAATTATAATAATAAATTTGTGGTTATATCTCACTTTGCAAGAGCACTCTTTATTTTGGGACTTAGCATCGCAGGATCAATATATATATATATATATATATATAATATAGTATTCATTCATACATATACATGCACACATGGTAAAGCAGAAAAAAAAAAAAAACTCCCTTTTTTTCAATGGTTACAGATGTGACAAGTAAAATTAGGCATTTGATAATGGTGTTGCCATGGGATTAATTTTTTTTCACCAGTTACCAGTATGGATTGATCCAGTGTGTTAGTTCATCAGAGCATGCAAACTGTTGCTTGCAGTTCACCCAGTCACACTGAATGCACTGTTGAAATATATATTAACCCTTTAGAATTCACACCAGCGCAGGAGTGGCTGTGTGGTAAGTAGCTTGCTAACCAACCACATAGTTCCGGGTTCAGTCCCACTGCGTGGCATCTTGGGCAAGTGTCTTCTGCTATAGCCCCGGGCCGACCAATGCCTTGTGAGTGGATTTGGTAGACGGAAACTGAAAGAAGCCTGTCGTATATATGTATATATATATATATATATATATGTGTGTGTACGTGTTTGTCCCCCTAGCATTGCTTGACAACCGATGCTGCTGTGTTTACGTCCCCGTCACTTAGCGGTTCGGCAAAAGAGACCGATAGAATAAGTACTGGGCTTACAAAGAATAAGTCCTGGGGTCGATTTGCTCGACTAAAGGCGGTGCTCCAGCATGGCCGCAGTCAAATGACTGAAACAAGTAAAAGAGTAAAGAGATATCTGGCTTGATTATTCAACTGGTTTTATGTTAAAACTGCCCAGATCTGACTTCTCACAGCTATCCTATAATGTCTTTCTAAAACTATGCAGTCACATCATGAAAATGCCTTAGCTACAAGATTAACTCAAAACAATGTGAATTAATAGGCAATACATTTGAGAGAATATTCTGAATGCTAAAGGATTAAGAATGGTGAATCTGGGAGGTTTTTTTGGCGCATCCAGTACATACATACACACATACCTGTGTGTATGTTATCATGGTAAAATGCTATAAAATGGTTGGTGATATAAAAAGCAGCCAGCAGTTTAAAAAAATCCAGGCAAAAAACAAAAACAGATATGGAGGAGACATGGATCTCAAAAGTTGTGATGGTCACCTGGCTAGGAGAAGAGTAACTGAATAAAAGCTGAAACTTCATTGAGAAAACACGTTAGTCTTTGAAGACAACCTCTATAAACACAGCCAGTTCGTCAGTCCATATTGTGAAGTATCTGGTAAGACAAAGGGCATCCAGCCGTGACATCACTGGCGACCGACTTAGCATACAAAACAACATAGACTGGTGGGTTTTCTCTGTTGTTGTGTATGGCAGATGATGAAAGACTACGAATAAGTAGAGAGATACTGTACCAGAACAAACCCTTCCTGTCAAATCTATGCCAGTATGGCAAAACAGATATAAGCCAATGATGACGATGATAATGATGACATGTATATAGATGTACACATTTATATACATATCTATATGCGTATACATGTATATTTATATTTCATCAGTTTCACTGAATTACTTTCTGGTTTACCATTTTAGACTAAATCAGACAGTTTATGTTTATATATATATATATATATATATATGTCTGTGTGTGTGCGTGTATGCATGTATATTATTTTATGAGATGTGAGGGGTATTGAAACTGTTGCTGCTGACGTTGCTTGACTGAGATTTCTGCTTGTTATGTGTCTTCACATGTTTGGTACGGTGATCAGATCGCACAAAGCAACGTCCACATATGTGACACTTGAAATTCTTTTCACCTGTATGTGCCCTTTTGTGCCGTGTCAGTTCATCAGAGCGTGCAAACTGTTGCTTGCAGTTCATCCAGTCACACTTGAATGGTTTTTCACCTGGAGAAGAGAGGAAGTAAAAGTGAAATGTAAATAACAATTATTAATAATAATGGTTTCAAATTTTGGCACAAGGCCATCAATTTTGGGAGTGGGGTTAAGTCGGTAACATCAACCCCAGTGTTCAAATGATACTTATTTTATGATCCTGAAAGGATGAAAAGCGAAGTTGACCTTAGTGGTGCTTGAACTCAGAATGTGAAGATGGACGAAATGTCACAAAGCACATTATCTGCTGTGTTAATGATTCTGCCAACTCACTGCTTTAAATAATAATAATTCAAATTTTGGTTTGGTCAAGGCCAGCAATTTCAAAAAGGGGATATGTTGGTTCCATCAACCCCCAATGTTTGACTAGTAACTTGTTTTTTCAACCCCAAAAGGATGAAAGGTGAAGTAGAATGTCTGACCAAAATATTCTGCCTGTTATATGTTCAAGCTGGCCAGATTTGGTCTCTCACACATATCCTATAATGTCATTCCAAAAAAATTAAACAATCGCATCATTGAAATCTATAAGCTACAAGATAATTTACAATTAATTAAAAATCATCATCATCATCATTTAACATCCATTTTCAGTGCTAGCATGAGTTGAACAGTTTGACCGGGGTCTGGGAAGCCAGGAGGCTGCACCAGGCTCAAGTCTGATCTGGCAGTGTTTCTACAGCTGGATGTCTTTCCTAATGCCAACCACTTCGTGAGTGTAGTGGGTGCTTTTTACATGCCACTGGCACAAGGGCCAGAGGAGGCTGGCAACGGCCACGATCGGTTGGTGCTTTTTACATGCCACCGGCACGGAAGCCAGCCAAGGTGGTGCTGGCATTGGCCATGTTCGGATGGTGCTTTTTACATGCCACCAGCATGAGTATCACAACTGCAATTTCCATTTGATTTTTATTTTGATGTTGATGTACTTGACTCAATAGGTCTCCTCAAGCACAGCAGGTCACCCTACGATCCAAGGTAAGCACAGCAGGTTGTTCTGCAATCCAAGGTACTTTGAATGGGCTGGGGCTGGTTGTGTGAAGCTGGTGTAGGATACAGCCATGAAATCTATTTGTCAAATAAATAAGCAATACATTTGACATAGCAACGTAAATGCCAAAGAGTTTGAAGTGATCTACATTAAAATCTTCTATCAAAATTTCATATAAAATTTCATACAAAGTTTCAATCACCAGCTTCATAAGTTATTTTACTAAATTCTTCATTATTTTCAAAATTAAATGTAACAAAGGCAGTGTATTTCAAGAGGAATATGGCAATGAATGTGTTAATGTGTAACTAATATCTTGGTACTTTTGACAATAGTTTCTTTGAGATTAAAAAAATTTTTTTGTGAGCAGTTAAGTGTTATGTATGTAGTGTTGGGTATGGTAGTTGTTTTTTGTCCTTGGAAGCAATGCCTTTTCTGTCATCAACTACTGCAAAAGTTCAAGACACAGATCTCTTTGGCTCTATGCTTCAGTAGGCAGGTTCTACAAACTTCAGAATATGCTAAACTTCAACTGCATCACACTAGTGTTTCCCCTTTTTATCTTTTAAAGAAAACCCTAGGTACTGCTATACTTTTGTAACAACTGAATACTAGCCCTAAAAAAGGTAGAGGGAATAGTTTTAAAACAGAAATATCATCATCACCATTTCACATTCATTTTCTATGCTGGCAAAGTTTGGATGGTTTGACAGGAACCAGTTAAACAGAGGACTGCACCAAGCTCTTATATCTGCTTTGGCAGGATCTATGACTAGATGTCCATTACAGAATATACTGAGGGCCTTTTAGGTATCACCGGCATAGGTGAGGTCATCAAGTAACATGAAACAAGACAAAGAATGCCAAAACCGAGGGAGGCATAGTAATGAGAAGCAGAAAGACCCCATCAAATTTGAAGAAAATTACTTTTGGCAAGTAAAAGCCACTTACCTGTGTGGTTCCTGATGTGGGTCTTTAGATGTGAACTCTTCTTGTAGGACTTGCCACAGTTGGCATATGGACAAACATGTTTTTTCTGCTTAATATCTGAAAAATGGCTGGAAAAGTTCTTATTGGGGACTCCTGGAGCAGGGGCTGGAGCAATTGGGCACAGTCTGTCAGCAAGGGTTCTCTCAGGAAAATCCTTGGAATTCTTGTTCACTTGAAGAAACACTATGTTTATAGCCAACTGGGGCGAGCAATTTCCAGGGTACAGTAAGATTGCTTGGTTTGCAGGAATAGGAGAAGCTGCAGCCGTAGTATTAGCAGCACTAATGGTCGCAGCCGAAGGTATATTGCACATTGTATCAGGTACAACTACAACAGCTTGGGCTGGCAAAGGAACTGCAGTGGGTGGTGCACCTTCTGAAGCATATATAGGAATATTGTTTTTGAGAGGAGTTACAGGGTTTGACTGAAGTGTGGCAAAAGTACGACTCCTATCCTCTGGAAGGGTAGATGAAGGAGATAAGGAGGTGTTCAGTGAGTTACTGACAGCTCTATAGTTCACATTGCCTGTGCTAGTGATCACAGATTTTGGTATAGCAGCAGATTTTGTTCTGTCTTCCGATGATGGTAATGGTTGAGTGTCATACAGAGATGAGATGGTGTTGTTCTTAAAAAGAGGTTTTATAACAGAGATTCTGTTGGATGGGTCCTTTTCACCGTTGAGAAGCTGTAATGGTAAAATAAATATAGTGAAGGGTCATTATTGGAGAACACTGGATGGAGTATACTCAATCAACGTTTCTATTACACCCCACCACACACACACATATAAATTTATATACATACACAAACTCATTCACATTCTAGCTATCTTGTCTATTAAAGTGAGGATCATGTATTGAAATAGCTTAGGATTCAAGGGCCCACAGCTATTTAATGCCTTGCCAAAACATGAGGGGTCTTCATGGAGTAGAAACAACTCGACCTCCTTAGCTTATCAACCCCAAAAGGATGAAAGGCAAAATTGACCTAGATGGAACTCAGAACATAAGGGCAGACGAAATTCCACAAAGCATTTTGCCTGACATGTTCACAATTCTGTCAACTTGCCACCTTAATAATAATAATAATAATAATAATGATGATGATGCTGATGATGATGATGATGGTGGTGGTGATGATGGTGATGATGATGATGATGCTGCTGCTGATGATGCTGATGAATAATAATAATAATAATATAATAATAATAATAATAATAATAATAAATACCCTGATGCACTCCCAGACAGTGGCTCTCATAGCTTTTGATCTTAACTGATTGGAAGTGTTATCATCTACATTGTTTTGTCTTGGTATAAAAGATGGGCTACAGCAAATATTCTGCTCAATACCACAGATTTGCTTGTCAGCCATGTGACCTTAACCAATTAAGCATGTCCCTTAGTGTCTGACGATATGTGCATCTCTGACCACGAGCAGAAGTAGTGGGGGAGCATCATAGCCATGTGTTGAAAGGATTTCTTGGAGGTTTGGATAATTCACCTTTGGAAACCTGGGTGGTTCGTTCAACATCCTTAAACAATCTTTATTCAGGGACCTTTTGAGCGGGATGGACTACTTGACCAGCAGAAAATTCTAACTGGGCCCCACCTGCAAGGTCATGTGCTGCTTATCTTGATATGAGATCACCATGTCACGCACATATGGTTGTGATGCATGTGCCTAGTGTACCCTTAATTGACGGGTAGTCATGATGGGTATACTGGGCTTCGTATATTTTACCCCAGTGCCACTTTGATGGCATGCACTGCTCTCTCACTCAATAATAATAATAATAACAATGAATAAACACCTGTGTCTATAAAATAGACAAAACAAAGAAACATACAGTTACAAATAAAGATGTCTTCTCACCTGCTCCAATCTGGATGAGTTACGCTCATAAACAATATCATTAGAGCCATTGATTGGATTAATGACCGAGCCACTGACATCAGGGGGTGTACAGGGTGGGTTGTGGTGGTACATAAGCCGGTTGTCTCTCGAAGTGAGGGAGAGTAACATTTCAGCGGCATCACGCTCGGTATCATTGCATTCCTGCAAAAAGAGAGAACAATAAGATATACATATATGAAATATACACTCACACACAAACACCAGTTTTACCTGCTCCACTCTCTTGGCTTGGATTTTTATTTGCATTCAATACAACCCTCATTGCTAATTGAACTATAAAAAAGACTTTTTTCATTTTGTTGAACTTTGATATGGGAAAACAACATTTAATGCCAATAAATTGCTATTGTTTCTGACAGTTGTTTGTTTTATACCTACCACAGACTTCCTACATCCAGATCCTTGGATCTTACAATTACACATCAATATATATCTATATATATATATTGCAAACAAAAATATAAATTTTGAGCACAGTAGAAGCTGTAAGGACAGTAGAGAAAGATTGTGTATTTATCCTTTATAAGACAAAAAAGTTGCTATGATGATGATGATCATCATCGTTTAACGTCCGCTTTCCATGCTAGCATGGGTCGGACGGTTCAACCAGGGATCTGGGAAGCCAGAAGGCTACACCAGGCTCCAGTCTTACCTGGCAGTGTTTCTACAGCTGGATGCCCTTCCTAACGCCAACCACTCCGTGAGTGTAGTGGGTGCTTTTTACGTGCCACCTGCACAGGTGCCAGGCAAGGCTGGCAACGGCCACGGTCAGATTGGTGCATTTTACGTGCCACCGGCACGGAAGCCAATCGAGGCGGCGCTGGCATCAGCCACGATTTGGATAGTGCTTTTTACGTACCACCAGTCCAGGGGTCCTGGCATATATATATATATATATATAGGAGAGGAAAAAATAGTAAGGTAGAATGCTAAATTAAAGTAAATTTTAATAAAAATGGGGGTATGAAAAATTAAAAAAAGAAATAAAACGGCTTCCATTGCAAGGCAAATTTTCAAGATTTGGAAGGAGAAAATTTTTTTTTTAAATTGAGGAAGGGGAAAAAAAAAAAAATTTACAATGTTTTTTTCAAAAAAATAATAAAAATATACAAAAATTAATAAATAAGTATAAACAAGTACACAATATATATACATATCATCATTTAATGTCCCTTTTTCTGTGCTGATATGGATTGCATGGTACTACAGGAACTGTTGAACAAGAGGACTGCAACAAGCTCAATGCCAACCATATTAGAGTGTATTGGATGCTTCTTACCTGGCACTGACACTAGTGAGATCACAAGGTAACTTGCAAGACAAGACAACTCCTGGTCGGAGTATTGAAGGGGGGGGCAATTTTATGCCAGATTATGAGGCTAAAAAATATGACACAGGGGACAGTAACAGGTGTTTTACTATAGGGAGACATCAGTTCCCGCAGCTGGAAGACAAGAAGGATGATGATGAAAGGGTGTCAGAGTAAGAGGTAGGTGAATATAAAGAGAAGTGGTATGGAGGGCATGGGGCATAAGTAAGTACATGGGAGGCAGATGGACAGGGATAAAGGGAAAAGCAGAAGAAATAGGTGTGTGTTAGGAGGGCAGTAAGTTAGCAGCAAAGATGATGTGAAGTGTGTGGGTAATGACAGGGATGTACAGTACCATATATATATATATATATATATATATATATCATCATCATCATTTAGCATCCGCTTTCATGCTGGCATGGGTTGGACGGCTCAACTGGGGTCTGGGAAGCCAGAAGGCTGCATCAGGCCCAGTCTGATCTGGTAGTGTTTCTACGCCTGGATGCCCTTCCTAACGCCAACCACTCCATGAGTGTAGTGGGTGCTTTTTACGTGCCACCCACACAGGTGCCAGACAGATATATATATATATATAAAATCATCATCATTTAACGTCTGTTTTTCATGGGTTGGATAGTTTGACTGGAGTTGGTAAAGTGAGGGTCTGCACCAGGTTCCATTGTCTGTTTTGGTTTGGTTTCTATGGCTGGATGCCCTTCCTAATGCCAACCACTCCGCAGTGTATAGGGTGCTTTCTATGTAGCATCAGCATCAGTGCTTTTAATGTGCCATATATATATATATATATACACGCCACATTAAAAGCGACGTGAAATGAGACGAAAAAGACGTGAAATGAAGTGTTTTGTTCAGGAACACAATGCGTCACCTGGTCAAGGAATTGAAACCACAATCTTACAATCATGAGTCACCTCCTCCCAGAACATAAATGGATTCACTTAAATGTCAGAAGTCATTTTGTTTGATACTCTACCAATTCAAATCACAAATTGGCTTACCCAGGGAACAACAGACATTGCACCTAACATATATACAGAAATAATTATGTATATACAATCTACAGGTAATATTACGTTAGGTGGTGTAAGGAAATATGCACATAGAGTTAGTGCTCAGATTGACTAAAAAAAAGAAACAAGGATGTCCTAACAGCCTAACGAAGATTGGCTGCAGGCAGTATTTCAGTTGAGCAGGCACATGTATATTATAATCAAAGCATAAACAGGAAAACGACTGGTGTCAAGTCAATCTATACGGCTGTAATAATTCTACCCTTAAGTTTAAATAAATAAATGCCATAATCTGAACTGTTCTTTCCTTGTTTATAATTTTATTATACAAACATAATATATAGGCGCAGGAGTGGCTGTGTGGTAAGTAGCTTGCTTACCAACCACATGGTTCCGGGTTTAGTCCCACTGTGTGGCACCTTGGGCAAGTGTCTTCTACTATAGCCTCGAGCCGACCAAAGCCTTGTGAGTGGATTTGGTAGACGGAAACTGAAAGAAGCGTGTGTGTGTGTTTGTCCCCATCACTTAGCGGTTCGGCAAAAGAGACCGATAGAATAAGTCCTGGGGTCGAGTTGCTCGATTAAAGGCGGTGCTCCAGCATGGCCGCAGTCAAATGACTGAAACAAGTAAAAGAGTATACGTACACCAACAAACAGGGGCGGACTGAGAGCATTAAGAGCCCTCTGGCATAACTGTTTACTTTGAATGTGTGTTTTAGTAGAATTAACATGTAGAGTGCGGGCCCCTCAGAGCTCCAGGCCCTCGAGCAGTGCCCGATTGACCGACGGCTCAGTCCGCCCCTGCTTGTAAATGCTGATGATTGTCTTTGTTTATGGCAGTGCTTTTCAACATTTTTGCTGGGGCGGAAACATTCCACTGGCTCGAGGAACCCCTGTGCAATAATTTAATAGTCTTATGCACACATATCAGCAGAGGAGACTTAAAAATTACTGCCGATTTTAGCAGTTTTGTAACTTCTTGCTGGGACTGTACTGGCGGAACCCTGGTTGAAAACCACTGGTTTATGAAAGTATAGAACAAACACAACGATACGGACAATCGTGTCTATTTGTAACTATTTGCACTATAGGAATATCTGCAAATATATATATATATATATATATACACACGCACGACATAGCTGTATATAATAATGATAATAATGACTGTCTTTTGTAACCATATGTATAATATAGATATGCATATACATCTGCAAATGTGTACCTGTCTACACACACACACACATAGCAGTTAGGTTTAAAAAACAAATGGTGCGTAAAAAACAACAGCTTCAATAGATATAGTAAAACAAAGCGGTGGTGGTGGTGGTGATAGCTGTAAGTGTTCTAAGTGACTGTAATGGCTATGGTGGTATGGGTGGTGGTAGTCTTGTTTAACCCCAGGTCGACTCTGATCGGGAAGACCTAAAATCAAAGGGATTCTAATCGTGATTCTTTTATTGTTTACCCTATAGGCGCAGGAGTGGCTGTGTGGTAAGTAGCTTGCTAACGAACCACATGGTTCCGGGTTCAGTCCCACTGCGTGGCATCTTGGGCAAGTGTCTTCGACTATAGCCTCGGCCGACCAATGCCTTGTGAGTGGATTTGGTAGACGGAAACTGAAAGAAGCCTATATATATATATATATATATATATATATATATATATATGTGTGTGTGTGTATATGTTTGTGTGTCTGTGTTTGTCCCTCTAGCATTGCTTGACAACCGATGCTGGTGTGTTTGTCCCCGTCACTTAGCGGTTCGGCAAAAGAGACCGATAGAATAAGTACTGGGCTTACAAAAAGAATAAGTCTCGGGGTCGATTTGCTCGACTAAAGGCGGTGCTCCAGCATGGCCGCAGTCAAATGACTGAAATAAGCAAAACAGAAAAAACAACAACAATAGAAAACAGTAGGGTGTGATGATTTAAGGGTGATTTGGTTGCTATTTCTAACAGCTCAAGAGCCCACATATGTTCGTTCCTTCGACGGCTCATAGTAGTGATTCATGGCAGTGCGTGGTGCGTGGTGCCAATTCAAAATGAAAAGAAACTGAGTAAACAGTCACACATGCACACCCATGCCGTCGCTCACACACACATAGAAACACATGACACACGTATATATGTGTACATACAAAAACCTATACACACGCACACACACACGTTTCTATGCCCACTCACGCACCTATCAACACAGGTGAATCCCCAGGCTGGTTCACTCCATTTCCTGATCACGTGCTCTTAACTAAGTCAAGCACGCTGTCAATGAGTGATCGTCTCTGACCTCATTCCTCACTTACGTCATCAATACCAGAGCTAACAACACCGCCTGCGCCGCCACCTGCACTGGATCACCAACCGCTACCGTCGTCACCGTCACCACCACCACTACAATTACTACATCGACATCACCACCATCATCTCAACCATGTCGCCGCCAACACCACCATCACTATAATGACAATATCAGCAGCAGCAGGAGCAGCACCGCTACCACCGCACTCGCTTCCCCACCACCACTACCATGACTAGAAACCTCACCGTCAATATCGTAACAACACCAGCACCACCACCACCACGTTTAAACTAGTGGTTCTCTGGACTCCCTCGTATCATTCAATGCTTACTCTTTTACTTGTTTCAGTCATTTGACTGTGGCCATGCTGGAGCACCGCCTTTAGTCGAGCAAATCCACACCGGGACTTATTCTTTGTAAGCCTAGTACTTATTCAATCGGTCTATTTTGCCGAACCGCTAAGTTACGGAGACGTAAACACACCAGCATCGGTTGTCAAGTGATGTTGGAGGGGGGGGGGAACAAACACACGCACACACATATTTTTATATATATATATATATATATATATATATATATATATATATATATATATATATATAATATATATATATATATATTATATATATCATTAATTAATACATTTTAGGGTAGCAAAAAATTCTTGAAAAATTCTCCGCTACCAGCGGTTTTGTTTATATATATATATTTATATATATATATATATATATATATAAACGGCAAAATGTCTGTGTGTGTGTCCTTTATACAAATCCACAATTTTTCAGTTAGAGGCTTATCTATCTATCTATACGTGCGTATGTATGTAGATATGTGTGTGTGGTAAGAAGCTTGTTTCCCAACCACATGGCTCTGGGTTCAGTCCCACAGAGTGGTACCTTGGGCAAGTGTCTTCTACTTACAGCTTCGGGCTGACCAAAGCCTTGTGAGTGGACATGGTGGTTGGAAACTGAAAGAAGTCTTTACGTCTGTGTTTGTTCCCTCACCACTGCTTGACAGCAAGTGCTGGAATGCTCACACCCTCGTAACTTAGCGGTTCGGCTAAAGAGATCGACTGAATAAGTACCAGACTTTAAAAAAAAAAGTACTGGGATCGATACATTCGGCTAAAAATTCTCCAAGGCGGTGTCCCAGCATGGCCGCAGTCTAATGACTGAAACGTTATGCATTATGCGCGCGCTTGGTTGAAAGAACATTTGTCACACCATTTTATTGCTCAAACACTCCCGTCCTTGACATTTTCATTACTGAAGTCTGCCGTCTCTTTATCCATGATATGGGGTAGTTAGTACCCTCTCAAAAAACTCTCTATACACAATACACAATAGCTAAACCACCGAAATACCCGGAACTAATATGTCGAACTTCCAATGTTTGCTGTGTCTCTTCATAGACAATATATCTGGCTAACCCAACTAGACGGATCGATACATCACCCTGTAACTTCCGAAGTTGTATCACTCGTGTGTCAGCCACACACAGACACACGAGCACTGCACAGGAAACTTGTTTGCATAACATGGATGACCAATAGAACAGCGAAAAGAGAGCTTCTTATGTTGCTCATCGACCCGTTATAAAAAGCAATCAAGTCTCACTCAAATGACGCCCTGCGAAGGGGGACATATAATGAAGTTCATTCTAAATACACCCTGGCATTTAAATAAATAAAACGATGTGGTTAAAAATCAAATATTTTCTCGGGAGTCACTTTTCCACAGCTCAAATCAGTCACTATACAAGTCAGAGAAACATTCCTTGTCCAGACCCAATGAAATTAGTTACTCGATCTGCAACGAGCAGTAGTTACATTTCATAGACCATATTCTACAGACTAAAAGACAATATTTAAGGCGGGAGGGAAACTTGGTTACTATTTTTAGCAATTTAGCAGGCATGGGCAAATTGAAACCCGCAGGACTTTCTGAATGGAAATATCGACGTATTGAATAAGGTACCCCAACCACTTTTAATTATTTTCATTTTCAAACATTTTCTTTGGATTCCTGTTACAATCCCTCCACTTCCCTTCATCACCACTCTCAATTTTTCTAGAAGAAAAAAAAATTGGGGGACAGTACTCTACGTTTTAAGGTATATTTTTATAGACATAAAACAGCACACCTTAAAATTTTTGTAGACATTCAGAGATTCCACACATATTGTTCAATAAATCTTTGAGCCAATAATTTAATTTATCGTTTTATACTTTATAAAAACGATAAAACGCTATACTTTAGGAGTTTTTTTTATAGACATTTGGGGATTCTGGTATGTAGTCACTTCTGGTTTGTAATGGGAAGTGGAGTTGCTTACAAACATTAGACAACTTGACCAAATGGCTTCCGGTACAAAACGGAAAGAGATCACAGAAATGATATGCTGAAATTTTCGAATATATACAAAAATTCTCAAACATGGTGTTTTATTATTTATATTATATGTTTTAAAATGAAAATTATGTCATAGGCTTCCTTATTGGCTCAGCTTGAGCAGCGACGCATTTTCATCTTTCCGAGGTCGATAAAATACAAGTACAGGGATCCCTCGAAATTTCTGGCCGTCTGCCTAAATTGTTTCTAACATAAGCACAAAGTCTGAACTTTGGAGAGAAAAGTAGGCTAGTCGAATAATTAATGCCAAAAGAAACGATTATTTCAAGATTATTTAATTGGACAGAATCGGCTCTTTACTTTCTGCGTTCGAAATCCTTTCCCAGGTTAAATGGAATATAAACGCGTCAAATACTAGGTCGACATGAACCAACTATATAAATACATAAATAAACCCGCTCGGAACGTTTTTCTGCCTCGTGCTTCTGTTAGAATTCGCATTAATATAAATATTACATCACAACTGCTTGGAGTTATAAATAGAAGGGAGAAACACCATGTTGTATTGCGTGCGTCTGTGACTGCCATCCCAATGGTGTAACTATTACCAAGGCGATGTCTTTGCAGGGGAATCAGGCAATCTATTTAGCAGTGTTCTGTGTGTAATATTTTCAATAGCCCACCACGCTATCTCCGTATTTAACGAAATAAAGCATTTGCTTTTTCGTTCTCCTTCCAATATATTTCTTATACTGATATTAAAAATACCTTTTATTGGATATATATATATATATATATATATATATGAGAGAGAGAGAGACTGAGAGAGGGAGAGAGACTGAGAGAGAGTGGGGGGAATACTATCTATGTTTTTGTTTCTACGTGAAGTTACACAATAAAAATAGGTGAACATCAAACTGAAGGATTGTTCAATACTTCTTAGTAGAGTGGCATATTTACATTGTTTGCAAGAAAAAGGTTGGCAAGTACTTCGAAGTCCCTGTCAACCTTTTCCCTTGTGCGCGAGAGTGTTGCTACACGATGATTTAATCGGTTTTGTACGGAAATCAACTCACTTCTCGATGACAGAATACAAAGCAATAAAGGTTTCTAGTTCTAATCCAGTTCACTGCAACTGTGTTACAAAGACACCAGATGACGATTGCCTACCAAACCGATATAATTATAGTTGTCTCCTCTAAAAAATATGCTGTTATAATTATAATCGTAATAAGAACTATAGTAATTTCTTACGTTTGTATAAAGTCAAAAAAATTTGGCGGGGTAAGGTTGAGACCGATTTTTTAATCAAGAGATAACATTCGGCGCCGTATTAGCATGTGGTCTACCTGGCCATTTACTCTTTAGCATGCAATCTAATACTAAGCCTAACTCAGATTAGGTCATTCCAGAGTAGACAGCACGCCAAACTAACACTTGATATTCATCTTAGAGCTGATGTAGAGTATTCATGAGCAAACTGCAACCCACAGGCCCTATGTAACCATACATACATAAAGTTTGGTGATGTAAACAGAAAAAATATAATTAAAAAAAAAAACAGTTTAATAAGTGCAAACAAACGAAACTCTCAACCCGCCGCAAGTCATTCTATCTTCTACCGATTATTAATGAATTAATTGTATATTTATGTATATCTTGTGTGATACCTGCAACATTTTACTAAGCTGCTGTAATTTAATTTTTAGATTTAACCATGTTAATTTGAACACCCGTTTCTTTCATTCATTCAGGCCTTTTCTCTTTAAGTTTATCAACCAATGAAAACGTACAACGATCGTCCAATTCATCTTAAAGAATGGTGATGTCTGACTGATGTTAAAACGTTATCTAATAAGGTCTGCTACTGCTGCCAGGAAATCAACTATCCATGCGTGACGCGGAGTCAGAAATGTAAGCCTTAAAAATTATGGTTATAATTGTGTGCCCCATGTCTTCTCTCCATTCTAATGAGGCAATCTATTACCACAGTTTCAGAGCCACCACAGACTGTACAGCTGTTGCGAATTGATGTATCTAACCACAACAGGTTGCGACAATATATCTTGTCTGTTTTCTACAGTGGTATGATATCATAAACAAAACGCGCACATCCTGGCTGTGCAATATTGCTACATCGTAGCAAACACACTGGCTACGACAGTCTGGCTTTATTTGCAACTCAGTTGTTATCGCTGAACCAAACCCAACCGCAGCAGCAGCAGCGTGAATACGTGTGGGCAAAACACACACTCACATGGCCATGTCGTTAAAAAAGGTTGCTTCGCAATTACAGTGTTCCAAGTTTGATTTTATTGTTCTGCACAGTTTCTTCCACTCTAGCATTGGGCTTAATACCCCATGAAGTATTGGTCATCCTCCTTATAAGATCACTATAAATTAGGTCATCCCCCTAATAAGATCACTATAAATTAGGTCATCCCCCCAATAAAATCACTATAAAGTTACAGATAATTTTCCAGTCGGGATTCATTAACGAACTTCTATACCAGCCACACACTAACGCCGTCTGACTGCTGAGATAATCTCCTACTTTCATTCTGTGGTCATAAAACGAACAAATGCCCTTTTAAAATCATTGTTTTGGCTATCTCCTGCTTTTTGTTTGAATTTCATGCTTTCAGGTATAACTTTCCACGATCTATAGTCACCTGAAGCCACTTAACTATAGCAATAAATACACCTACAATAAACCCTTTATAGATTATCTTTCTCAATCTTTCGAAAGTAGGTTTTTCAATCCTAGTAGCTATTTAGTAGCTCTTCTTGCCAATGATTCAATTTCACCCTCAAATCTTGACCTTTTTGCCTGTTCAACCTGGCATCCATGCATCAACACACGATATGCCATTCTCAATTTTTTTCCAACAACCAGAGAAACCCGGGACTTATGAAAGACAGGAAAGCCTTATATTACACAGAACGTATAAAACAAAGACTCATTAAAAGTCTGAAAAGAAGCAAAAATGTTTAGGACAAACTTTCGAAAATGCTTTGGACAGCCAAAAGGTTAAATACAAGGAATTAAGTCCCGAGTTGCATCATCCATATGGGAACCTACCACACATTTCTAAAGAGCTCTATATGTTTCCATACTTAAATGAGTTTTTTTTTTTATTGGTTATCGCCACAGTTGCTCTTTTTTATGCTCTTAAAATTTCAATTCCTTTTTTTTTTTATCTATCATAATCCTTTAATCCTTTTCTTTCTTCCCTATCTGAATTACTTCAATGATCAGTCGACCTGTATAAAAAGAGTTGGTGCTACTTGAGCGTGCAGCCCACCACGCTATCCGCAGTCTACGCGGTGAAATAACTGGATCTGGGTTCTGAATCTGCAGTTTGGGTTGCTGTATGCTAAACTGGCACCAAAGTGTTTGCATTTGTTTGGATGGAAAGTTAACTACACACACACACACACGAGGGGCTGGTGAAAAGTTACTATTCTTTAAGGGTGTCGTGAAAGTCCTAGTTCGGAGTTCTTTTGCAGGGGTTAGAAAAACTGAATCGCTGGAACTGTTGCAAAAAGTGTGAATCTGAGAAGAGGAATATGTTGATTAAATCATAATTAACTGATCTTCCTGTATTTTCTTTTACCCAAAGCCAGTAACTTTTTACCACCCCTTCGTACATCACCCCACTTTTCCAGTTTATGGATATCTTGCAGTTTAATGCAACCTTCGTCTTCAGGTGTAGTGTGATATGGAAAACTGACATCATTCCCCAAAAGGTAAATCTTTGGGGTGACATTTTTCTGGTTAAGTCGTTACAAAAAAGGTGTGGTCTTAAACCCGAAACCACTTAGAGGATAGCAGACTAAGTTAATAGTGACAGGCCACTCTGAGATATCAAAGCACGACGGTTAACAAATCTCTGTAGGTGAACAGCCCACACTATTGGTTATTAGATCGCTTATGCGTCGACAGAATACTATAGATTAACAGAACACTAAGGTTAAGAAATCACTACATAAACAGTCCACATTAAAACGTTAACTTAAACACACACACACACAGCTTGTGCCCTAAAAACAAGACGGGACCGATACGATTAGAATGCCTTTGATCATAAATCTGCTCAATCAGGCCTTGTCCTGGGGTTGAACACCAACATCAACAACGAGAAAGGTTTTACGTGGTCGATCGACTGGCCAGATCGCATCCAAGCAGCTTAAATAAAGAAAATGCAATCTTAGGCCTTTAAAATATGCGAGAGCCATGGCTGGCGGGTATGTATTTCATTATTGGGTCTGCTTGATCAAGGTTGGGCCAGGGACCACATATTAACAATAGGCAGAGTTTTGGAGTAGCTGTCCTTCGAAGTTCCATACCATATGGGAAAGAAAAAGGGTGCATATATTATCACCACCACCAACAACAGTCATTTGACTTCCTAGAAATAGCAGATAAATCTCCCTCAAATTACACATTACTTCTTCGAAAAAGAAATGACACATTGGATGAAGAATGCAGAAAAGTGAGAAGAGGATGTAAAAAAAACAAAACAAAAAAAAAACTTGAAATTTTGGTGCAGAAAAACAAAAATGATAAAAATAATAATAACTCAGATCAATTTATTTTGTATGATACAGAAAAAAGAAAAAAAAAATGTAGGAACAGATCAAACTGACCTTGGGCTAAAAGATCAAGCACGCCGTAAGCAGTATACCTACCACACCCAGCTATACACCTCTTCTACCACACCTACTTCACTGATTTTCCCCACCCCCACGAGTCATCGACACATCACTACAGGATCTGCACTCGATACTAACTACAATAACAACCGGTTTTGATGAGCCATGTTCCATGCAGCCTGCGTTTCTCGAAAAAACGGTTACCCATGCCTACCCTAGTCTTTAATAATCCCTTCTATTATAGGCACAATGCCTGGAATTTTGGAGGAGTGGGGCTAGTCGATTACATCGACCCCAGTGCTTAACTGGAACTAATTTTATCGAATCTGAAGGGGGTGAATGACAAAGTCGAAAAACGTTAAGACAGACGAAATGCCGCTAAGCAGTTCGCCCGGCGTGCTAACCATTTTGCCAGCTCGCCGCCTTCTAATCTTAAACAATAACTTCGAATTTTGGCACAGAACCAGCAGTTTTTGAGAGGTGGGTGAAGTCGATTACATTGACCTCAGTACTTGACTGGTATTATATTAGCACTACTTAAATAGAGGTCCCGTGGGGTTAGGGTTAGATTTTAGGGACCTCTGCATTTAAGTAGCACCCTTATATTATCGACCCCGGCAGAATTTGAACTCAGAACGCCAGCTCGCCGCCCTAACCCTAGTCTTTAATAATAATAATAATTCTTACTAATTTTGAAACAAGGCCAACAATTTGACAGGAATCCTTCGGTCGACTCCAGCACTCAATTGGTACTCAACGACCGTGATGGGATAAAAAGGTAAAGTCTATCTCGGCGTAATTTGAACTCAGGATGCTAAGAGCTTGAAGAAATGCCACTTACCATTTTGCCGCTGGCAATCTTTCAAACATGACAGAAAGATTGCCACCCGATTTGTTAACAATTCTTCTAGCTCGTCAATAACAACAAAAATGACACATTAGTCAATACAGTCCTATATACACCAAAAGTTGTTGGTGCGGCAAATAGAATGGCTTTGCGGTATTCCGACATTCTGCGTTCAAAGTTCGAAACCCGCTTAAGGTAGCTTACATCTTTTCGGGGATAAAAGTACCAATCAGAAACTAGATCGATTCTTCTGTCTTGCTCTTTCTTTCTCTCAGAAGTGGTTAAAGGCAACAGGAAAAAAAAAAAACACATTTGTATTATTCTATGTGAATTCTACAAGAAGCACTAAGCATATATTAGCGCTTGTTATAAAAGAAATCACGATTGATGTTACACGCAAACACACGTACGCTCTCTCTCACTTATATATATATATACAGGGTGTCCCAAAAAAAATGTATACACATAGTGGTTCGGCAAAAGAGAACGATAGAATAAGTACTAGGCTTACAAAGAATAACAAATTTACAATTATGTAAGGTGTGTATACATATTTTTGGGACACCCTGTATATATATATATATATATATATATATATTATATATAAGCATTCCTACTGAAGAGTCGGAAATTACCTAGTGCACTAAAACCTATTTTCTTTAAAACAAAACAAAGAATTTGGTGGTGTTTAGCCTTCCGCTGTCCTTAATTTTTCAGTTGATATTTGTTTTATTTAGTTGGGTTTTTTTTTTAGAATTAAAAATTAAGCATATTTTTGAAAAATCATAATCCCAGGTGTAACAGAACAAATCTGAAAACAATTTTCAAAAAAAAAAAAAAAGTCAAAATGAGGAAAAAATTTACATAAAAATATTGCTGGAGGGAAGTCATCTCGTCCCCTGATGGGTAATTTTGGTGGGGGAAATCCGAAAAGATTATGATTTTGAGCGCACTACACATTTTCCGACTCTAATTTATAGGAACACCATATATATATATATATATATATATATATATACGTGTGTGTGCGTATACACACATTCACATACCGTGACAGAACACGAAATATGCACAAACAAACGTAAACACACTCAAATAAGTTCTGAAGACAAGCAAACACGCATAACAATACACACACAAGTACCATGCCGATTTGTAATAAAGGTAGTGCGCACCCACAACAGCTTAGTCAAACCACATAAAAGCGGAAGAGGGGGTCGTTCGCACATTTAACGGCGCACAGAAGATGTATTACGTCTGAATAAAAAGATGGGACGGTCACGGCCAGATGGCACACATTTGATGAATAATAAGGTCTGCAGCTGAATCAGAATTGACTTGGTCTAAAATCACAACAGCGACTATAAATAACCTTTCCTCTACCGTAGATTCCACCCCATTAAAGGACCATCACCATCAGGCAATAAAAGCCGACATAAAATGTAAAAAAAAAAAGGTCGTAGTTTAGCCCTAGGTCAATCTGATCCAGCAAATCCATGATCAAAATGAATTCAAGCTGCGATCATTTCGTCTCCCTCTCATTCTCTTTTATTACTTTTTTTTAAAGCAGTATGCATGCAGGACCTTATTATTATACCCCTCCCTATTAAAGATACTCTGGCGTGATTTGAGGGAGTTATGGTTGCTATTTCTAGTATATCAGGAGACCGCTCAGTCATGAGAGACGGTTTTTGCTGTTCAATCCTAGATTAGTTCGACAACCATACTATGATTTATCCAATGTGTCCTTTTAGTAAAACAATACCCTATAATTTGAGGGTGATTCGGATCTTCTTTCATTCCAGCCGTGACCATTCCATCATTTTTTTCCCTCTGTGTAGGGAAACCAGCGTCTGCATTATCCGAAGTGTTCTTTTCAAAGAAGTTAGAGTACAACTTGAAGATTTGGCTGCTATTTCTAGCACGTGGAACAACCACTGAGCTCCACCACCGTTATTTTGTATTATGGCTCGGCTCCATCGGTTGTGTATAGCATATATACACAACTGCATATATGTGCGCCGATGTATAAGTGTGTGTGAACTAGCGCTTGTATGCATGTATGTATGCGTGTGTGCTAAAAATGTATAGGCACACATGAAGTCAGCATGGATATATAGGTGCTTGCGTAAATAATAGAAATATGTTAGTATATATTATGGTGCGTGTATATAGGATGTATATATATGTGTGTGTGTATGTGTATATATATATATATGTGTGTATGTATGTGTATATATGTTGTGTATGTATGTGTATATATGTGTGTGTATGTATGTGTATGTATATATATATATGTGTGTATGTATGTGTATATGTGTGTGTATGTATGTGTATATGTGTGTGTATGTATGTGTATATGTGTGTATGTATGTGTATATATGTGTGTGTACGTATGTGTATATATATGTGTGTACGTATGTATATATATATATGTGTACGTATGTATATATATATGTGTATGTATGTGTATATATATATATATATATATATATACACTACTGACACTAGAGTACGCACAAACGTAAACACGTTCGAATATATACATACATAAGCACAATCTTGAAAACAGGTAAACACACCATATATATATACTTAAAAATGCACTCAAATATACATAAACAAAGATGCACACAGCAAGACAAATTATACATAGATGCACTCTTGCACACACCGGCGTATAATGCACACACATTGAGAAGGGTCCTCTTATGACCCCTATGGGAATTTATGGTGGTCCTCTCTTACAAGCACAACCATACATAAATATTTGATCCCTTAAAACCGCAGAGGCCTCGGGGTTTCCATGCGTTCAGACGGCATTCGTTTTCAGACAGGCATATACATACATGCACACATATATATTTATATATATATATACGTACGCGTATATGTAGACATCTGTGTATATACACGCACCGAGATGGCTTGAGAAGAGAAATGACAACAAACCGGGTTTTCATTATTCGTATTAATTAACGTTAATTACTTGGTACTTACCGGGCTTGTAGGTGTAGCCGGTGGAGAGAGCGGGTCGCAAGCAGCATTGCTATTCATCTTGGCCGCTAAAATATCCAGATATTCCCAGTGTGTGTATAAATATAGGGTATATAAGAATGTATATGTTAAAATTAAAAACTGTAGATATTATTATATTTGTCTGTCTTTACACGAACAATTGCGACTGTTTTGGATAATGGTTCAACATCACAACATCCCATATCTCGTCTACGCACATGTAGCTCGGGGGTATCCTTGCTTTTCAAGACGGACAAGTCTTTCAGCCCGACTCGATTCGTAAAACTCCAAATTGAAAATGAATAAATTGAATGCTGTTAGGGCGAGGAGGCGGCGGCGAGACAATTAAATAAGGAAAGGAAACAAGTTTCCCCCCTCTCTCTCTCTATCTTTTATGTGTGTGTGAGTATATTTTCTTAGGGTTAAATATAATTAAAACAAAGTTTTCCTTTTTCTTTGAGGATATAATAATTTTCAGAGAGTGTAATGATCAGAAGTTATAGTGACCCAAGAGCCGAGTTTCGTGTATGTATGAATTTAAAGTGCTTCTGTGTGTGCGTGTCTGTCTGTCTGTGTGTGTGTGTGATTTAAATTTTTCTTGTGGCTTTGGTTTCGTTTGATTAAAAATGTCCCGTTTTGCACACAAAACAATTAACAACACAGGATCCAGGAAATAGACAAAGATAGGTTCGATGCAATGTCCAAATTAGTGAAATGCTAAAATTTAAATGCATGAATATTAAAATATAACAATAATGATAATGATTTCCAAAAATAGATTCTTCAAGTACTTGACTTGGTACTTAATTTATCGAATTTGTAAAGGAATGGCGAAACCGACGCAGGTAGGATTTGAACTCGCAAGTGACAGACAGTTATCTAATCCGTCACCTTGTCAAACAGAGCACTGAGGCAAAATTTGTGACTCTGAATGTCTGAGGTAACTGTGACGAACTGAGACGGAGGGAGGGAGAGATAGATATAGTAAACAAATACAGGGAGTAAAAATGTGACAGATATATATGTGTGTGTGTGTATAATGAGAGAGAGGGAGGAGCAGAAAGGACTGGAGATAGTTGTGGTGGGAGGAAGTGGATTGTTGGGGATAGGCTAAGCGTGAGAGAGAGAGGGAGGAGGAGAAGCAGACAAAGAGAAAGGGAAAAGAAAAACACGAGAAAGAAAGAGAAAAAAGGAACGAGCTGGGAGACAAAGAGAGAGAGAGAGGGATGTTGCATGAAGCAGAAGAGAGGGAGTGAGAAAGAGAGAGAGAGGGTGAACAATAATAAAGTGGGATGTTGTGAGAGATAGAGAAATAAAGGAAAAAAACAAAGAAATGCAGTAAGTTGTTGTTTAGCCCCTGGTCACCTCTGATTAGGCGAAACTACGATGAAAGATGTTCCGGCAATGACGATCCCTTTCTTTTATATATCTAGGAAATCGTGTGATTCTTTAAATGGGACTTGGTTGTTATTTCTAGCACTGAGCGCCAGGGAGTTATGGAGCAGTAGCATAGAATAGGAGAGATAGGAGTAGAAGTGAGAGAGAGAGATAGAGAAAGAGTGAGAGAGGAAAAACAGAAAGGGTGAAATTAAAAACTGGAGGAGAAGGAAGAGGAGGTAAACACTGATATGAATTTGTCGTCTGGTCTTCTTCGCTCCGTTCCATATTTTGTCTTATCGTTCGGGCGTTTTGGCTCTTTCTCTCTCTTTCTCACTTCCTTTATTCTTTCTCTCAGTCTCTCCCTCATCTTTGCCCACACTCTCTTTACTAGCTCTACTTTTCTCTATTTCTAACTCATTATTTCTTTTTCACTTTTCTCTTCCTTCCAACAGTTCACTCTCTCTCTCTCTCTCTCTCTCTTATTATATTGCTACCATTTCCACTCTATAATCTTCTCCCTCTTTCTTTCTCCGTTTCACTCACATCTGCTCCCTCTCTCTCTCGCTTTATCATTTCATTCTCTCCTTTTTTTCGATAGCTCCCTCTCTAGCTGTGCTCTCTCTCTCTCCCTCTTTCACCGCACCCTTCCCACCTCCACTTCCTCTCTTTACACACACGTACATTCAGACACAAACTCACACTAACGCACCGACACACATTGACACACACATACACATACACACGCACGCACGCACGCATAAACACATATAGGCAAACACACTGACACGTACATTTACAACTATAAGAACGCACGCTACGATTCATTTATTATATCGAAGCAGACACATTGCATCAATTTTATTTAAGTATCTTCGCATTTCCTATTCGCTGTCTCCCAATGAGAACTAGGTGATACATACATACATACATACATACATACATACATACATACATACTACATACATACATACATACATACATACGTACGTACGTACATCATACATGCATACATTCATACATACATACATACATACATACATACATACATACATACATACATACATCATACATACATACATACATACATCATACATACATACATACATACATACATACATACATACATACGTACGTACATCATACATACATACATGCATACATACATACATACATACATACATACATACATACATACATACATACGTACGTAGTACATAATATAATATATTATACACACACACACATATATATATGTGTGTGTGTGTCATTTACTCTTACCTGTTTTCAGTTCGAGCTGTGGACATGCTGACACACACAAACACACACACACACAAGCACACACACATAAGAATACACACACACACATTAAGAGTACATAGTGTGTGTGCTTTACTAACACCCATCCTTTCTCTAATCTAAATGTTGTCATAAGCGCATACAACAGATAAAAAAAACTCCGAGTATATTACAAATAAATAATACTCCCTTAGTTACTACATAGTTAACCAAGACAAGACAGCACAGAACCACATCTCACTAAACCCCCCCCCCCCAAAGCTCGTAACTATTTCCTGATTCCTTGAAATGCAGACATCTGGGTCTGAACGGTCAAATGTCAAATTGTAACCGATAAAGATGGAGAATTAGACACAACATTCCATTGATGGTCTCGCTTCTCTCTCTCTCTCTCTTGTTCTTTCTTTCTTCCCTCTTTCCCTTCTCACCTGACAAGAACAATCTCAAATGATAACCATTTATTTCTGTTATGTATTCTCAAGGCCAAACATTTTGCGGGAAAGGAATAGCTGATCGATCGATTATATTGATTATTGATCCAATACTTGACTGGTGCTATAACTTTGTTGTTGTTTTTTGTTGTTATTGTAAAATAATTTATTCCTTGAATCCTCCACCAGTTTAACACTATTTGCCTGACTGGTCCTGCAAATGGTCATAGCCACTCTTGACTAAATAATATATAACATTTTTTTTAAATCATAAATTCTAGGAATATAAGTTGACTCCACCAAAATTTGAACTCAGGTCATAAAGCACCGTACTAAATATACATGTAGCATTTTGTCCACTGCTCTATCGATTTCCTGCAAGAGCCAGAAAGGGAAACTCTTTGTGGCTGTTTAACCCCGCGTAAAACTTAATTGAGCTGAGTTACATTTTTTTTGTTGTTTTTACGTTCTAGGGTCACAAATTTCAAATCATAAATAAGCATGCTCTGTCCTTTATTTTGACTCATTTATGTCCCGACAGCATTTTGTAGATGACGCCAACAAATTGAACAATATTATGGATAAGGTGTCGAAATTGTGATGCGTTTTGGCTGATAGCTGATGAAGGATGAGCGTGTTGTCCACGTCCTTTGTGTGTGTGTGTGTGTGTGTATGTGTGTGTGTGTGTGTGTGTGTGTGTGTGTGTGTTTGTGTGTGTATTCTGTGTTCCGTTTGTCCCGGCATCATCCTGTACAACATTCTATTTCACACACACACACAAAACACACACACACACAAACACATCTCTTTTATTCTCTTTTACTCTTTTATTTGTTTCAGTCGTTTGACTGCAGCCATGCTGGAGCATCGCCTTTAGTTAAATAAATCGACCCCAGGAATTATTCTTTGTAAGCCTAGTACTTATTCTATCGGTCTGTTTTGCCGAAACGCTAAGTTAC
>NC_043004.1:50952632-50970132 GCF_006345805.1 Octopus sinensis | reverse complement strand
ATTATAATTCATTTCCCTTCTAGAATGCCTTTATAGGAATATTAAATTGATCCAACTTGTGTGATGACGCGCGGCCCAGTAGTTAAAGTGTTGCATTCAGAATCGCAAAATCGTGAATTTTCTATTCTCGAACCGCAGAAGTTCCTTTGTATTCTTCATTTCACATTACTTTCGTCCACTCAGCAGTGAGTAACCCTACAACGAACTATCGTCCCGTTTAGGATGGTATTGAGGTCTCCGTCACTTACACCCCGTGGAAACTGAGTAACTGGCTCTGTGAGTCCAAAGAGTCAATACAGTATTTACCTTTTTCTTTTTTACTTCCCAGTTTTAAAAATGTTGTGATTTGGTTGCTATTTTTAGCAGTTCAGAAACCACATAGCGGGTACTTTGATTAGCGAATTAATTGGAAATTTGAAAGATTCTTAGGAAAGTTAAGACTGGGAGCTGTTATGTCAATAACACACACATGTACACATACACACCACACACATGTGTCTGTATATGTATGTATGAATGTATGTATGTATGTATTTATGTATGTATGTATGTATGAATGTATGTATGTATGTATTTATGTATGTATGTATGTATGTATGTATGTATGTATGTATGTATGTATGTGTGTATGTGTGTATGTATGTATGAATGTATGAATGTATGTGTGTATGTATGTATGAATGTATGTGTGTATGTATGTGTGTATGTATGTATGAATGTATGAATGTATGTGTGTATGAATGTATGTATGTATGTGTGTATGAATGTATGAATGTATTCTAGGCGGAAGTCAAAACAAAATCATATGACTATGTTAGTCAAGTGTTTTTAATGTTATTAACCTCTGAACACCACATCTCTACCAAATATATCTGCAGTTGCGCAATAGTACCACTCCTATACTACCACTAATGCTACAATTATGCAAAACTAGTACAGCAATACCTACGTTATTGCATAACACCACAACTGCAACGTCTCTGCAACCACTACTAGCATACTATTTACAATGCTACTACGACAATACCACTAATACAACTCTACCACTGTTACCACCACCAACACAACAGGACCACTGCAATAACACTAATTCAACTCTACCACTGTCACCGTCACCAACTCAGCAGTACCACTACAACACCACTTCCACTACAACAACATTAATACAACACTACGATACCACTAACACAACAGTACTAGTACAACACCATCAACATAACACTATCATCACAACACTAGCTCAGCAACATTACAACCCAATCACTGTGACACCACTATGACTACACTACAACACCACTACTACTGCGTAATACCACTTATCTCACAACTACACCACCACTAGTATTATACAACACTACTTCTAACACTACAACACAACCTACTATACCACCACAACCGCCATCATCAATACTTATTGAGATAACACTTCTGCTGTTATACACCACCACCACCACCACCACCACCATCACCACCGCCACAACCACTACCACCACCACCACCACTACCACCATCACCACTGCCACAACCACTACCACCACCACCACCACTACCACCATCACCACTGCCACAACCACTACCACCACTATAACCAAAACTACATCAACACAACACAAAACTATACCACTAACACTATCGTCACACACTTCCATCTTCGCTTTAACACAACACCACGACCATAACCACTACAACATTTACTATTCCACATAACTACTACTACTACTTTAACCATATGCCACTACATACTACCTCCATCACTTTTACACAACGAGTCACCACTACAAACCACTATTGTACCACTACATACTACCTCCATCACTTTTACACAACGGGTCACCACTACCAACCACTATTGTACCACTACATACGCTCGTCTCTGCTATTACACAACGGCATAACCACTACGCACTGCAACACTGACTACTACACATGGCCACCAGCGCATGCTTTCACCTCTGCTAATCTACAACGGTAACAATCGCTACAAACTACCGCGTTTAAATGTTAAACGATATCACCACTGTATACTGTCGCATCTACTATTACACAACAGCATACTACCACCAACTACTACAGCCATCACAACCACCGCAAAATAGGGCATTTCTTTGTTTTTAATTTATATTCTCTCGTACACACGATGTAAACAGACACATATACATAACAACAGAAGGCAATTACACATACATACACTGACAAACACACACACACACATATATATGTATATACATAACCAGAAACGTACACACATACACACACGCACACAGAGTCGCATACACAGCATGTACATAATAAAATAAGGAAATTACTCATACACACACTCAGTATGTGCGTTTGTGTGTATGTCCATGAACATGCATAAACACCTACATACGTACATACACACGCACACACACATAATAGAAGGAAATAAGTTCGCACACATTAACATAAACAAACGCTCATAAACATGAAGAAGCACAAGCGTAACACATACGTGAGACTATGTATAGACACACACACATACATACATACATACATACATACATACATACATACATACATACATACATATATATATACATACATACATACATACACGCACATACACAACTATACGCAGTGACAAAGAGAGAGGAAAAAGGAAGAAGAAAAAAGAATAACAGAGTGAAATAAAGTAACAAAAACAGCAGCAACACACACACCCGTGGGAGGGAAAGCGGTCAGCCAATGATAATGAGGTGCGAGGCCGCGTCAACCAATCAGCGATGATTTATCATGTGATCAGCAAGTGTTTCCAGCCGTAGTGTGCACGTGGAAAGTGTATGCAACTGGCGTGATGAGTTGTTCGCTAGGAATTATAAAGCTAGACTTGGGATTCCACACACACACACACACACACAACACACACACACACGCTCACACGCACACACAAGCACGCACACACGCACACTCACATACTTACTCACAAATATTGTATACATTGATACATATGTGCATATGTGTGTGTGTGTGTGTGTGTATGTATACATAATATATGTCTCTGTCTCTGTCTATATACGCAACATTGTATTGACCTAAAGTGTGTCATATGATGTATAATAATAAAGTGGGTAGGTAAAACTGGAACTTCTTATTGATACACCTGTGTTCTATGTATCTATATATACATGATATACACTCACTCATACTATATACATACAAATGCTTATTACAATCCCTCAATTACAAATATTTCTATCTATCTATCCATCCATCCATCAATCCATCTATCTATCTATCCATTATCTATCTATCTATCTATCTATCTATCTATCTATCTATCTATCTATCTATCTATCTCTCTATCTCTATCTATCTATCTATCTATCTATCTATCTATCTATCTATCCATTATCTATCTATCTATCTATCTTTCTTTCTTTCTTCTATCTATCTATCTATCTATCTTTCTATCTTCTATCTATCTATCTATCTATTTATCTATCTATCTATCCATTATCTATCTATCTATCTATCTTTCTTTCTTTCTTCTATCTATCTATCTATCTATCTATCTATCTATCTATCTATCTATCTATCTATCTATCTATCTTTCTTTCTTTCTATCATCTATCTATCTATCTATCTATCTATCTATCTATCTATCTATCTGTCTGTCTTTCTGTCTATGTGTCTATCCGTCTCTCTCTCTCTCTCTCTCTCTCTCTCTCTCTATATATATATATATATATATATATATGTATGTATATATATATAAATAAAATATATATAGATATACATATATAAATTTTAAAATACACACATTTTTATTCTCTTTTAGTGCCTTACTATAAAATGAATAAATGAGTGGTAATCGAACCGGTGAGTGTGTTAAATAAGGCACTAAAAGAGAATGACTCTCCCCAGACACAACAGAATATGCTTCATCAGACGAGTTTACATAAAGAATCTTGCAAACCAAATACAAAAATATAGATACACACATATATATATGAATGCTACTTATATGCATGTATGTATATTTATGTTATGTGTGTTAGTCTATCCATCAGTCTATCTAGCTAGCTCTCTCTTTCCCTCTGTCCCTTTCTCTCTGTCTGTTCTCTCTCTCTCCCTATATATATATATATATATATATATATATTGGCGGCAGGCCTGGCGGTTCAAGTGAACTCAGGAATTCAACAGGATAATCTGCAAGCTCGGCGGGGTCTGCTGTCCTATCTATAGATTTGTAGACGTGGACATCACCAGGAATAGCTTCAAGTAGCTGGTTATTGATGGAGTTGACGGTAGTATTTTTGGGTGCGAGAATAGCTCTTGACCCGGGAGGAATTCGCGAGTGATTTCGTCGCAGTTGGGATTGCACGTGTAGGTGATAAAGAGGTCCTGCCGGCCATAAATGCGCACGTAGGTCAAGGCGTCTTGGGTCCTCTCACGTATATATCGCGGTCCTCCCGTGAAGGTGGAGGGTAGAATGCATGGTTTGCCGATGTTGCGAGGGTCATTTTCTGTTTCAAGCCGTCACGGAGATGAATGTAGGAGTCGGAGCGAAGTTGGTCTGATTAAGTTAAGTATAGCAGCCTTTCCGATTCCATTTTGGCGGCCATGTCGACGGCGAACTGGTTGAATAGCTGACGACAACGGGGCAATAAGTTGAACTCACTCTCCCTGACCATGAACCGGTATGAGTAGAACGTCCTGCTGGAAACCGTCTTTGATGCCGCAGTAGTTTGATTGGAGGGCTGCCGTAAAGGAATTGCGAAGTGGTAGCCGTCTTCCCCAAAAGGGAAAAGCAATGGATACTGAAGCGCGTCATAAGATCTGTGAGTTTCCCTAATCCTGCATAGGCTGTTACCAAGGGACGAGATGATTATGTCACGGCTCTCCGTGTATGACGGCGGCAATTTCGTTGCACGCAGGTGCGTTGAAACGGCGTTCGTGCTCCCCGTGGTGTCGTTTATCAGCATCAATGACAACGGTGAAGTCTGGAGACGGAGCACTGTCCAAGGCATACCTGAAGCTGCGGACGTAGCTGTTGATATCATGAAGCATGGTTTGGAGACGGAGAAGAACGTCTCTGCGGGGAACATAGCATGTACCCGGATTATTCAAGGCGTGCATCAACCTGCTGGTTGTAGTCGGCAATGAAGTAGATTTGGAGGAAAGAAGATGCTGAATCTCGTCTGGCAGAAGTGACCCAATAAGATGGTTGACCTGTCCCTGCACTTTGAAAGTAGGCATCCAACCTTCTCTAGGAGGAATTTTGGTCCCGAAAGAGGTCATTTGGAATGAGCAGTTGTACTTTCGAATGATTTCAAGGAATTGTGACGATTCGGGGGTTAAACCCGCCGCGAGATCCTTCAGCGGTTGAGGTGGTTCCCGTAGGGGGTGGCAGGTCCACTTTGCCACCAGAGCATTGACTGCTTGAAGTGGCGGTGTTGGGGGTAAATCCTCGAATGTAATTTCTTCCTGGTAGGAATTGGTTCACCAAAACTTAGGTTAGTCTGGAGGTTTCGATGTAATCTTTGGTTTGTATGTGGGATACCTTGAAGATTAAGTCTAGATTTCCTCCTGTGGGTTGAATTATCGATAGCTATTTGATAGTTATTTGGGGGAGTAAGAGAGCTAAAGAAGGTCGAGTTGCGTCCCCTAGACAGTCTGTGGTTTGTGTTTAATACACAAATCGGTTTGCTATGTGTGCCACGTATGATTTAATTAACCGATTTTTTCCAGTAATAAAGTATCCTATAGGAATAAAAAGGGCCATATAGCTCCTTGGAGCAGACATGATGCTCGCTGTGAATTTAAAAAAAAATTCCTGCCAATTTGTTAAAGATATTGTCGAAAATATGTCATCTTGAATTTGAACGCGATTTCCCAAAATGGCATGATTTTATCGATTTTTTTCTGATGGTAAGGTATTGCATGGAAAACTAACCTCAGAATTAAGTTTCTTATGGTAATATTAAGCTTCACCATGAGTTTTGTGAAAATCGATTGCAAGTTGCGAAAACTACAACAGAAAATCTGTAGCCAATGAAAAGCTTAGATTCTCGACCCCATGTCGAATTTATCGATTCTTTTCAGAACTGGGGGAACTTTTCAAAATTTTCGCTACGTTAGTTTTGAATTATGACATTGGGCTATGTGTGTGTCAAGTTTCATCAGAATCGGTTGAAAACCGTCGTTAGGGTGAGGGTACAACCTGACAGACACACAGACAGACAAACTGCCGTTTATATGGAGAGAAATACATGCATATATGGGTACAGGACACAAAAATAAAACGTCGAACATAATGAGAAACGAAAACATAAAAACAAAACCAAGGAAACGGACATTTTTTTAAACAACGAAAAAAAACAGAGTACAAGACATACAACACAGGGAAAATTCCCCTTTTTTCTATCGCCTCTGCTTCATCTACTCCGTGTTTCGAAGATATATATATAAAATAAATAATAAATGCGCCCTTTTAAAGCGTAGCCAAGCATGGGCCCGGTTTCCCGGTTTCCATGGAGTTGGTAAGCAAGTTACTTACCACGCAGCCACTCCTGCGCCTATATATATATATATATATATATATATATATATATATATATATATATATATATCTATATATATATATAAACGTGTAATTACATCTTTCGCTCTCTTTCGTCTCTCTTCTCTTCTCTCTTCTCTCTCTTCTCTTCTTCTCTTCTCTTCTCTCTTCTCTCTCTCTCTTCTCTCTTCTCTCTTCTCTTCTCTCTCTCTCACTCTCTCTCTCTCTCTCTCTGTCTCTGTCTCTCTCTCTCTCTCTGTGTATATTTTATATTAATATTTAGGAGAAGCAACAGAGTGACTCAACGGGTGAGAGTTTCGTGCGTTATCACTTATGAACTATATATATATAACCTGTAAACATCATATATATATGTATATATATATATATATATATATATCTTTATATATATATGTTTAGGCGCAGGAGTGGCTGTGTGGTAAGTAGCTTGTTACCAACCACATGGTTCCGGGTTCAGTCCCACTGCGTGGCATCTGGGCAAGTGTCTTCTGCTATAGCCCGGGCCGACCAATGCTTGTGAGTGGATTTTGTAGACGGAAACTGAAAGAAGCCTGTCGTATATATATAATTATATATATATATATATATATATAATATATATATATATTATATATATATATATGTGTGTGTGTGTGTGTGTGTGGTGTGTGTGTGTGTGGTGTGTGTGTTTGTGTGTTTGTGTTCGTCCCCCTAGCATTGCTTGACAACCGATGCTGGTGTGTGTTTACGTCCCTGTTACTTAGCGGTTCGGTAAAAGAAACTGATAGAATAAGTACTGGGCTTACAAAGAATAAGTCCCGGGGTCGATTTGCTCGACTAAAGGCGGTGCTACAGCATGGCCGCAGTCAAATGACTGAAACAAGTAAAAGAGTAAAAGAGTATATATATATACACACACATACATACACAAATGCATATATATACCTAAATGTGTGTATGTGTGAGTGTGTCTGAGCCTGTGTGTCATTCTGCGTACACATGCACCTACACACACACACACATACACACTTTTCATCCAAACGCTGCATCCATTGTTTAATAATATGCACACGGCATAAACTGTATGTTGTGCTGTTGATGCTGTGTATAAATAAATCTGTGATGCAGAGAGAGAGAGAGAGAGAGAGAGAGAGAGAGAGAGAGAGAGTAGGGTGTGCAGAGCGTTGGCTGGTGGTAAGTCGAACTGGAATGTTACTGGCGACGGTGTGTCACTCTTACACTTGATGACATCTTGAGAAAAAATGCATTTACATTTGGCACACACACACACATAATGTTTTGTTCCAAGCTGCTGGACTGCGGCCAAACTGGGTGGTCACCTTGCAGGATTTTGGTCGAGCAAATCGACCGCAGTACTTATTTATATTTTGTTTTTTTTTAAAGTCTGATATTCATTCTATCATTTTTCTTTTGCTGAACCGCTAGATTTTATGGTGATGTAAACAAACTGACATCGTGAGACCAGGAAGACACGCGCTAGGGGAGGGTTTACTGTCGTAAAAGTGGGGTAATGCAGTTTTCTGTCGTAAAAACGGGTAAGTAAATTATTTTGAAATATGAAAGTGAATTGCAATAGAAACCGGAAATTATGGCTCAAAAACGGAATTGCCTCATATAGTCCGTGTGAATCCACAGAAGCAATGCAACCACTTACCGTAATTTTTTTCTGTACAGGTCACTAGCAAAGCAGGATTATGGTATTGTAATATGTGCAAAAAAAAAAAAAAAAAATGAAAGTGAATTGCCATAGAAGCGAGAAGTAACAACTCAAAAACGCAATTGGCTCGTATAGTCCGAGTGAATCCACAGAAGCAACGCTACCTCTTCCCGTCAGTTCTTTTTGTATAACTCATTAATGGTCAGCAATTATAGCATTGCTCGCCTGTAACTGCTGGCTCTCATGCATCCACATCCAAGTCACCGAATTACCTTCTGAGTAGTGTTCATTGCTGAGTGTAATACACCCAAGTGAGGGCGCGTGGCTTAGTGGTTAGGGCATTCGGCTCATGATCGTAAGGTTGTGAGTTCGATTCCCGGCGACGCGTTGTGTCCTTGAGCAAGACACTTTATTTCACGTTGCTCCAGTCCACTCAGCTGGCAAAAATGAGTTGTACTTGTATTTCAAAGGGTCAGCCTTGTCACTCTCTGTCACGCTGATTATCCCCGAGAACTACGTTAAGGGTACACGTGTCTATGGAATGCTCAGCCATTTGCACGTTAATTTCACGAGCAAGCTGTTCCGTTGATCGTATCAGCTGGGACCCTCGTCGTCGTAACCGGCGGAGTAGAAAGAGATATTACACCCGAACGACGTACCTCAGCTGCTATTCCTGAAATACTGAACATGTCCTCAGAACGTACTGTACTGCTAGGTAGATGTAGACGTGACTTAATGAGGGAGACTTTTATATTCCTTTTATGAAATTTTGGCAAGTCACTGTCATCACTTACTGTTTCTATCGCAATTTACTTGCAATTTTTTAAAGAAAAATTTACATAGATGCAGGAGTGGCTGTGTGGTAAGTAGCTTGTTTACCAACCACATGGTTCCGGATTCAGTCCCACTGCGTGGCACCTTGGGCAAGTGTCTTCTACTATAGCCTCGGGCCGACCAAAGCCTTGTGAGTGGATTTGGTAGACGGAAACTGAAAGAAGCCTGTCGTATATATGTATATATATATATATATTTGCGTGTGTGTGTTTGTGTGTCTGTGTTTGTCCCCCCAGCATTGCTTGACAACCGATGCTGGTGTGTTTATGTCCCCGTTACTTAGCGGTTCGGCAAAAAAGACTGATAGAATAAGTACTGGGCTTACAAAAGAATAAGTCCCGGGGTTGAGTTGCTCGATTAAAGGCGGTGCTCCAGCATGGCCGCAGTTAAATGACTGAAACAAGTAAAAGAGTAAAAAGAGTTATATGTTTCGGCGACCGTAAACTGCATGTAGACTTAAGGTGTACATCCCCCCCCCCCAAAATAAAATAATCTGTGTTGATCAGCTTTAATACGGTGTCTCACAAATAGGAGTTCCGACAGACTTATGCAGCGGGCAGGGGCAGTACCAGTCGCCATGGATCATCATTATCACTAGATCGAGTCCCTTTACAGAAAAAAATATTGATATTGGGAAATTTTCACCCTCAGCGCCATTATAAATATTCTCTTGCAATGTGGCTCATAGCTCTTGAGAGTCAAGAGTGGTCGTTGTTGTTGCAGTGGACGGGATGTTATTGTAAAAATAAAAAAGTTAAAGTAAATTCTCCTGAAAAACATTGAAAGTACATTGTGATAAAAACAGGCAGTAACGAGTGATATACGAAAACTTCGCAAAAAGAACATGTAAGAGCTATGTTCGATATGCCGCGTCCACAGGCACGTAAATGCATCGTACCTTCTTGTGATATGTTAAACATCTCTCAAGTAGCAGCTGAGGTACTCTTGCCATGCTGGCCCCTTGCCATGTTGACCTCTTGCCATGTTGACCTCTTGCCATGTTGACCTCTTACCATGTTGACCTCTCATATGCTCTGCAGGAAAGAGGAAGCGTTCGATCCGGTAAATGATAACAGCTGAGTATTTTCTGGACCTGAAAACAGAGGCTGTCAACCCTTATCGAGCAAGCCAATGATGAGCAGCGCTCCAGCCATAACCATCCTGTCATTTAGGGCTATCTACTACTCCATCGAAACCATTCATTTGAATATCTTTCTATTAAATGCATTTGTCATCCTTAGCATTCCGGTAAGAATGTTTCGTGGCATTTCGTCCGTCTTTACTTTCTGAGTGCAAATTCCGCCAAGGTTGACTTTGCCTTTCATCCTTTCAGGGTCGATCAAATAAATATCAATCAACCACTACAGTCGATGTAATCGACTTGCCCTCCTCCCTCAAAATTTCGAGCCTTGTGCTATATATATATAGTAGAAAGAATTAAATACAGTTGTAGCTTAACCACTAAATATATATCTAAAATATAACATAAACTATGAAAATTAAAGAAATATAGTGTATTTAATAGATTCAAATTAATAAATTTCAAAAGCAGAGTCTATTTGATATTTATTAATCCACTTAAAATCCTTAAAATATATCATAATGTACCATTTACAGTGTAATGTTTATATGATGAACATTAAACGAAGAAGAGAAAAGAACGTGATTTTATTTAACAGATACAGACACAAATCAAAACACTTCTTCAGCAGAGTATGTTTAACCTTTATCAATCCACTAGAGAAAGTAAACATTCAAGATATTTTTAAAACACCATATGCACATTAACCAACTTCAAGAACAGGATCTGTTTACTCAATATATATTGCACAGTATTTCACAATATTCCGGATAAGCGGTGTGGCACGGTATGCACTTTGCTTTGTTTTTAAAGGTGGTAGGGTATGGCTTGCGGGAGATTTGGTTGCTACAACTTGTGGGTCGAACGACGACACAGAGGCTCCCTCTTGGTCCAGAGTCTCTTTTGACCTCTCACGGCGACCTCAGCTCTTTCTGCAGCTCTAGAAATACTTTACATTTAGAATTCTTTACTGTTAATATATACTTTTATCTTTTACTTGTTCCAGTCATTAAACAGCAGCCATTAAACGGCACCGCTTGGAGAGCTTAGACGAGTAGTCCTTAACCATTTTTTGCCTGTGGACCCCTTCGATTCCTCATTAATTCCAATGGACTCTCATAGCCACATGAACCCAGGCTTAGAACCATTGGCTTAGACGAACAAATCGATCCCAGTATATATATTTTTTAAAGCCTAGTACTTATTCTATCGAAAGCTTTTGCCGAATCGGTGAGTTACAGGAACGTAAACAAGCCAAAACCGGTTGTCAAGTGGTGGAGGTGGGGGATAAACATGCGCGCGCGTGCAGGTACGCATGTACGCACGCACACGACGGGCTTCTTTCAACTTCCGCTATCAAAATCCACTCAAAAGGCTTTTGGGTTATAGCGGAAGACTTCGTCCTAGGTGCGACGTAGTGAGATCGGATCCGGAACTATGTGGTTGAGAAGCAAACTTCTTACCACTCAGCCACACCTGTGTGTATATATATGATGCAATTGCATATGAATGCCACAGAAAGTTGTATATCGTACTTCATGTTGAAGAAACGGAAAGTGAACTTCAGCGGATCCGTTTGAAAGTCTTTTTCTGCAAGAAAGAGATATTCTGGACATTTGCAAACATTTAAAATGCAAAAATACTTCAACTCAAACCAAGAATCTTCAAAACTTAAAATCTAAAATATAACCTACAATTTCAGCACGATACCAATACTTTCAAAAGTACTTTAAACAATTCTTCAACGTGATGTAAACAAAACAAAGAACATAGGCGCAGGAGTGGCTGTGTGGTAAGTAGCTTGCTAACCAACCACATGGTTCCGGGTTCAGTCCCACTGCGTGGCATCTTGGGCAAGTGTCTTCTGCTATAGCTCCGAGCCGACCAATCCCTTTTGAGTGGATTTGGTAGACGGAAACTGAAAGAAGCCTGTCGTATATATGTATATATATATGTGTGTGTGTGTGTTTGTGTGTCTGTGTTTGTCCCCCAGCATTGCTTGACAACCGATGCTGGTGTGTTTACGTCCCCGTAACTTAGCGGTTCGGCAAAAGAGACCGATAAAATAAGTACTGGGCTTACAAAAGAATAAGTCCCGGGGTCGATTTGCTCGACTAAAGGCGGTGCTCCAGCATGGCCGCAGTCAATGACTGAAACAAGTAAAAGAGTAAAAGAGTATATAGGAGTAAAACACAAGCACACTCGCTAAACTTTGTGGCCGGCAACATTAATAACACATACATAAAAAACCATACAGATGCACAAACATACACACACAATAATAACAAATCACTAGCTCAACTGCATACAGTACCATCAACACCAAAAAGAAGGACTTAGTTTGCTGACTAAAAATAGGAGACCGTGAAGATAACCCTTATCATACACTCTTATATTACTCTTAACGATCACAAGACCAATTTTTGTTAATCCTGTCAAAAACGAATTGGGAAACATTTAGTAAACAACATTCTCAAAACTATTAAGCTCAGAATTACAAGTATTACAAGCATATAACACTAGCACTACAGTTTAGCTGTCTCAAAGAAGTTCCATAGCATTAAGAACTAAATAGTTTGAAAATTCCTCTAATTCGACTTTGTGGATTTTTATCCCATTATATCCTAATCCCTCCATCGAAAGGCCTTGTATTTCAGGGGACATTTTAAAAGATTAGTAGTCTAGTCATAACGGTAACACTGAACGTTATGAAGTTGATGTTATACCATAATAAATTTTATTGGGCCAAAAAGATGGTTTGATTCTTTATTCAATGTGTTCATGAGTAGTTATGATGGTGCTGAGGAGGCGCAATGGCCCAGTAGTTAGGGCAGCGGACTCGCGGTCGGAGGATCGCGGTTTCGATTCCCAGACCGGGCGTTGTGTGTGTTTATTGAGCGAAAACACCTAAAGCTCCACGAGGCTCCGGCAGGGGGCGGTGGCGACCCCTGTTGTACTCTTTAGCCTCAACTTTCTCTCACTCCACTCTTACTTCCTGTTTCTGTTGTACCTGTATTTCAAGGAGCCGGTCTTGTCACTTTCTGTGTCACGCTGAATATCCCTGAGAACTACGTTAAGGGTGCACGTGTCTGTGGAGTGCTCAGTCACTTACACGTTAATTTCACGAGCAGGCTGTTCCGTTGATTCGGATCAACGGGAACCCTCATCGTCGTAACCGACGGAGTGCTTCCATTCATGATGGTGCTGAGATCTCGTAGGCAACACTTTCATTCAACCCATGAAAACAATAAACTGTTCAATGTACGTAATATTAAAGTTAGCCAAACTTTTCTAGACAACATTAGTTCCACAGATTACACAATTTAGATTATATGAATTAATTGAAAACATACGTCAGGATGTTCTCCAATATCATTTTATCAGTTTACTTAAAAACGTCTAATCCAGTCTACCTGCACCCACTCAGGGAATTATTACTTTCCAAAAAGAGTTGTACACCGAACATTTTCAATACGCCTTTAAGCTATCGAAAAGGCTTATGCAGAGCTTATTGCGAACATATCAATCATCATCATCATTGTTCGACCGTGGTCGAGACAATGGAATTTACCATGCTACACCAGACTTCACGGTCCATCATAGCATTACGGAGGTCCTGTTGCTGGATGCCTGTATCCCTGGAGATTACATCAGGGTAGGAGAGTGTGCGCCCTCTGGTATTGCGAGTAGATGGCTTCCAGAGGAGAAGAGTAGAAATTACTTCTTTTTCAGCTCTACAACAATGTCCAGCAAACTGGACTCTCCTACCTTTCCCAAGAGATGACACAGGTGGTAGTTTCCCATATATTTGCATTTTGGTTGGATGGCGCTTCCACGAGAGATTTTGAGTTCTCATAAGGAGGCGAGTGTATCAAAAGGTGGGTACCATCAACATCTTTACTCATTCCTTTTCTCAGTTTGGTTGGAAATTCATTAACTTAAGTATCTCAACGTCTCTTCAATAACATGGAATATTTCAATAGATCCACTCCGTATTTCAACGGATCACGAAACTGTAGGCTTTGCTGAAACAAAATTTCCAAACATTGGAGCTGTCGGCGATATCACGCAACAGAAGACTTGAAATATTATCTACCTATTGCTACAGAAGGACTTCCGTCATGGAAAGTTTCCAGACACCTAATCATCCCAAGCCAAATAAAACAGTAAACATCGCATCCGACGAGTCACGCGGAGTAGCTTCCTTCCGTTACATCATTTTAGTCCAAACACCTTTTTTTATCCTGTTCTACAGCATTTCGAGCCACGTGATCTCCTTTGACCTTTAGGCATACGCAGGCCTATACTTATAGGCAGGTCTATGCAGAAGCTTCGTCATGTGCAGGTGTATGATCCAATACACACACACATACACACACACGCACACACACACACCACACACACACACACACACACACACACACAAATGCATGCTCGCACACCAACATATTATTCAAACACACGGACTCATATGCGCACGCCTACACTCACATTACAGGCACACATATACGCATATATGTATGTGTGAACTCCAGAAACGGTTGCAAAAACCTTTCTCAAATTGCCCCCTACCATTTTAGAATGGGGTACATTAGAAAAGAACTACAGTGCAAGTATTCTGAGAATACAACTGTCTTATGCGACCAAACGAGGCTGGACTGGTCCACCTAGGAAAGGTAGGCATAGTTCTAGCAAAAAGCAATGCATAGGTATTTATCACGTAAGCTAGAAGATAACAACAGTATTGATAGGAAGGGTAGCCTCTACTGGACATGTGATACATTACATCTTCCTTAAAAGATTTGCCTTCGCTATCCAGGAACAGGAGATAGCTACGAAATACCTGATAAACAATGGGGATAAAGATACCACCAAACCTCACGTTGTGATAGAAAATGATGACTCTGCTTTGGCAGTGTGGAAAATATTACCCACATTATCAGCCGCTACCCGAAAATGTCTACGAGATACTACCTGCCCCAGAGGTATGATACGGTTGCATGCAGGAAGAATTTTCCAGTTGTATACATCAAAGGCATATCAGAACTAGCATGTATTTACACCTTTAAAAACAAGGAGTATTAGTGGAACACCCCAATAAAAACAACAGTTCGGTGCAAACATAGTAGACTTGATATTGTTCTGTGGGACAAAGAACAAAAGTCGTGCGCTGTTGTAGAGGTCAGCTGCCAAGCGGATTTGCATGTACCAAGAAAAGTCCAGGAGAAAGAGAACATTTATGGCGAATTAATGCAGATCTTATAGCTCTTGTACCAAGACTGTAGATTCTCATTTGTACATATCATCATAGGGGCATTAAAGTAAGTAGTACCTACAAATTTGCACGAAACCTAGAAATTATAGGTTTTTCGAAAAAAAAAATGCAAAAGAAACTGACGCGGATTATCCAAATCCAATCTATTAATATTAATGGTACAATAAAGATGTTAGACATCTTAAAGATTACCTCTCTGAGATTCATTAGGTGAATAGATGCACACACTCGGGTGTATGCATCGACTGGCTTGTACTCTCTTAAGAAGAACTTAAAACTCGAAGAAAACTAATACATACATACATATATATACATATATACATATATTATATATATATATATATATATATATTATATATATATATATATTATATATATATATATATATATTATATATATATATATATATATCACAATCAAGGAACGGCCATAATAGGCCATTCACCCACTAGAAATAACAGCCAAAGCTTCAACCGCAAAATAACATTAATTCCGCAAACCAGGAGAAAATTAAAAAAACATTTACCCTGTAATTTCTTATACGATGCACCGTTTCATCTATTGTTTAATGGTAAACTAACCTAATTAAATTAAATCAAGCCAATCTTCCATAAGCCGTTAGATTCGTCAGTAAGAAATAGCCAGATCGGAACAGATATTTTCACGAGGCACTTCTGTCCCTGCCTCGGCAATATCTGACCTAAAATTTTCAAATCATCGCACTCGCGCCAAATTTATCGGCAGCAAATAAATATAAGCCGCCGATTCCATTACGGAATTAACCAGAAAATTCATAATTAATCAATATAGTGTGGCAAAAAATTTTGTAGAATTTTTTTGCCACCAGCGGCCTAGTGGGAAAAAATTAAATAGTCATAGACCATTTATAAGTTCAACATCACAATCAAGGAACGGCCATAATAGGCCATTCACCCACTAGAAATAACAGCCAAAGCTTCAACCGCAAAATAACATTAATTCCGCAAACCAGGAGAAAATTAAAAAAACATTTACCCTGTAATTTCTTATACGATGCACCGTTTCATCTATTGTTTAATGGTAAACTAACCTGATTAAATTAAATCAAGCCAATCTTCCATAAGCCGTTAGATTCGTCAGTAAGAAATGGCCGTTCCTTGATTGTGATGTTGAACTTATAAATGGTCTATGACTATTTAATTTTTTCCCACTAGGCCGCTGGTGGCAAAAAAATTCTACAAAATTTTTTGCCACCCTATATTGATTATATATATATATATATATTATATATATATATATATTATGTATATTAATTAAGGATTTTTTGGCTAATTTTGAAATTATATCGGCAGTTATATTTACTGCTGAGAAACCGCGCGAGAGTGGTGGATTTTGAAAAGTTATAGCATATAGACTCGAGGCACGGTCCTTATCGCCTCGTGCCTATATGCTAGCCTTGGCTTTCTGCTGAAGAGGCAACGCCAATCGTAAATAGTTTTATTTTATTTACAAAAGATTGCCGAAACTATGCATAGTCCAGAAAGGATAGGGTAAACGGTTTTATTTCTCTTTCCATTTCAGAATTACAACTATTAGTGGTTGGGAGTTTAACTGCTCTTTCTAGTGAGTCAGATGTCCTATTATGGCCATCTCTTATATGTTTGAATGTATATATATATTCACATATAGTAACAACATTACAACAATAAAAAAGAAAAAGTAAAAGTAAACACTTACACACACATTCCTCCTCCTCTACCATTCTCCTGTCTTTGACAGAACTACTCTCTTGTCTTTGAAAACACCTTTCTTCACCCATTTCCTTCCGATCTTTCAAAATGTGACCTCGTGTGTACCGTTGGAGATTTTTTACCCTCTGTCTTCCCTTCTCTGGATTTTTCCTTCTCCTATGTTTCCGACGAAGAGCTCCGCTCGAAACGTTAAACCCTCCTTCTTTCCTTCTTTCCTGAGCGTCCAATAATACTTTATTTGTTCCACGCCCTCGCGTTGTTGTGTTTTTTTTTGTGCTTTCTTGTTTGGATTAACTCTCTCTTTCTCTCTTTCTCTCTCTCTTTCTCTCTCTCTCTCTCTATATATATATATATATATATATATATATCTATATAT
>NC_043004.1:50942632-50947632 GCF_006345805.1 Octopus sinensis | reverse complement strand
CAACTACAAATAGGCCCGGACCAGATGCAAAATCCATGCCCTATTTTAACTTGTATGAGACACATTCAAGAACATACATATAAAATAGAGCTGATTTAGATTGTGTACAGACCTAGACCACAAGTGAAATATATTTTAACCATTAATATGCGCAGTTTGTTGCGAAATGTGAACTCCCTTTTTAAATGGTAAGAAGTCCAGACCAAACGCAAAATGCAAATCCCTCATCAAGCTACTCGGAGTCGATAAATTAAGTACTTGTGAAACACCGGAGTCGATGTAATCGACTTAATCCCCCACCCCACCAAGCTGCCCTTGTAGCAAAAATTTGAAATCATTATTAGTAATTCGTCGAAGGCGGTGAGCTGGCAGAATCGTTAGCACGCCAGGCAAAATGCTTAACAGCATATCGTCCGTCCTTACGTTCTGAGTTTAAATTCCGCTGAGGTCAACTTTGCTTTCATCTTCCATCCTTTCGAAGTCGGTAAAATGAGTACCAGTTGAGTACTGAGATTGATGTAATCGACTTTTCCCCCTCCTCTGAACTTACTGGCCTTGTGCCAAACTTTGAAATCATTATTAATCATAGGTCGGCAAAGGCGGCGAGCTGGCAGAATTGTTAGCACGCTGGGCGAAATACTTAGCGGCATTTCGTCTGACTTTTTATTCTGAGTTCAAATTCTGCCGAGTTTGACGTTGCCTTTCATCCTTTCGAGAAACAGTTGCGTACTGGGGTCGATATAATCGACTAACCCCTCACCCCAAATTTCAGGCCGTGTGTCTTTAGTAGAAAGGATTATCAACATTATTAATAGAGCGATGAGCGGGCGGAATGGTTTGCGCACCGGACAAAATTCTGCGCGATATTTCTTCTGGTTTTACGTTCTGAGTTCAAATTCTGCCGAGGTTGACTCTGTCTCTCATTCCTTTGCGGATCGATAAAATAAGTACAAGTTGAGCATTGGGTTCGATGTAATGGACTAGTCCCCTCCCACTAAAATTGCTGGCTTTGTGTTACGATTTGAAACAATTATTAAGTGGTGAAGTAAAAAAAAAAAAAGACAAACTTGAAAGAACATTATATTAGCTGTCCTTTTTCGGTTTTCAGTTCGAATCACGCTGAAGTCAATTTTAAATTTCAAATTGGCTTTGTGCAAAAATTTGAAACGGTCGAAGCAATTATTTCAAACGTGTTATTTCTGCTCTCCCCCCCTCTCTCTCTCTCTCCTCTCTCTTTGGTTACTTTTTGACTATATATATATATATATATATATATATATATATATATATATATATATACTACTTGATATAGTCACAAAACTTACCTTATCAACTATGTCATGTCACTCATTATGTCTGCACTCATTTGCGTACGCGCGCGCGTACACATGCACACACATATATATGAATGCATACATACATGCGTATTCAAATCTGTGCATGTTTAATGAGTGAAAGAGCATAATTGATAAGATAAAGATTCTGTGGCAAGGAAGGTGTGGAAGACGGGTTAAATTCCCACCTAAATTCAATTGTTATTCTAAAACAACAACAACAACAACAATAATAGTAATAATAATCCTTGCTATTATAGCCACAAGGCCTGAAGTTTTGGGGGAGGGACTAGTCGATTTCATTGACCCCAGAATTTCACTGGTACTTAATTTAACGACCCCAAAAGGATGAAAGGCAAAGTCGACCTACATCGGCGGAATTTGAACTCAGAACGTAGCGACTGGCAAAATACTGCTAAGCATTTCGTCCAGCGTGCTAACGATTCTGCCAGCTCGCCGCCTTAATAATAGCATAATAATGATAATGATAATGACAATAATGATGATGAAAATATAATAATAATAATAATAATAATAATAATAATATAATAATAATAATAATAATAATAATAATAATAATAATAAATTACCTGATGCAGTACCAGATAGTGGCTCTCAAGTCTTCTGATCTTAACTGATTGGAAGTGTTATCAAGTACATTGGAAGTGTTATCATGTTATCATGTACTGATTGGAAGTGTTATGTATTTTGTCTTGGTATAAAAAATGGCTACAGCAAATATTCTGCTCAATACCACAGATTTGCTTGTCAGTTGTTTGACCTTAACCAGTTGACCATGTCCCTTAGTGGCTGACAATATGTGCATCTCTGATCACGAGCAGAAGTAGTAGGGGAGCATCATATACATGAGTTGAGAGGAATTCTTTGGGGTTTGGATAACTCACCTCTGGAAACAGGTGGTTTGTCCAACATCCTTAAACAACCCTTATTCAGGGAACTTTTGAGGGGCATGAGCTACTCAACATGAAGAAAATTCTAACTGGGCCTCACCTGCAAGGTCGTGCGTTGTTAATCTTGATATGAGATCACTATGTCGCGCACATATGGTTGTAATACATGTGCCTGGTGCACCCTTAGACGGGTAGTCATGATGGGTATATTGGGTTTCGTATATTTGTACACCAGTGTCATTTTGACGGCATACACTGCTCTCTCACTCAATAATAATAATAATATAATAATAATAATAATAATAATAATAAAACAAAGAAAAAGAGGGAAAACGAAAAAAAGAAAGTTCGTTAGAAAGACATTCTTGATACAGTTTATTCTTACACGACAACCATTCCATGATTCTTAGTCCAATACAGCTGACACCTTCAACTGACATTCATTCACCTCACATTTCCACCCTGATCATACACACGAATATACACACACATCCAGAAACTCAGAAGCATACACACAGAAACTCAAGAACACTCACTCGTGCATACAGGGCCACACACATACACACACGATAACATTTAAACAATTGGCTGACTGACTAATCGTAGCTCTGGTGCGATGGAGGATAAAACGTATTAAAAAAATGTATATCCCAGCTTTTGTATACAAGTTCAGAGTTTCCGGCACCAATTGAAACCAGTCAGTAGACATGTTCCTAACATTTCCGTCTCAAATGCGATCATATCATTTTACATAGAGAAAGAAACTTGGCGGTTAACAAACTCATCACAGTCGTCGTTGTCGTTGTCGTCGTCGTTGTCGTCGACGTCGTCATCGTCACCACCACCACCACCACCACCACCACCACCACATCATCATCATCATCATCATCATCATCATCATCATTATTATCATCATCATTGTATATGCGTAGGATGTCACTGTAATAGCGATGAACAACAAACATATCGAAGTGATCAGCACTGTACTAAGGGAACACGAGGTGGTGACAGGAGCAAAAATTGATCAAGTAAAGTCAGTGGGCCTGCAGCTCAACACCTGGAGAAGCAGGCCATCCAGTAGCACCGTAGGGCACTAGATGAACATACCGTTTAAATTGCTTGGGGTTTGGTTTGGTTTGGTCCAAACCTACAGGTGGACAAAGAACTAAGGAGAAGTGATGAGAAGGGTGGCCAATCTCACCTAGAAATGGGCCGAGAGAAAGCTATCCCTGATGGTAAGCAGAGGTGGTGAACGCAAGCATCACCTCCGTCATCTATTACCGTCTAACCGTCGTTTTTTGCCCCATTTAACGTCGGACCGAACTGGAGCGCCTACTATTCTGCTTTCTTTTGAAGAGACGTTCCAGAAGGTCCATTTGCTGCCAACATCTGCTGCATGGAGGGCTTGGTATGCACGACATGCACTGAAACAGCGGCATCTCCGGCGTTTTCTTGTTGGTAAGTAGTTGTGGTTGCCATTTGTTAAATGCAGCTCATCCCCTTGACAGAGCTGTAAGTCTAGATCAAACGTAGACCTAGCGTGTCGTTAGGCGCTCACAGCCCTCTGCCAGTCGAACAATACTGTTGGTGGATTATTGGTGGGTAAGTTCGTCGACGCACTCGGGGAAAACTTGGACGTCAATGAAAATCAAGAGGACTTTCAAGCAGGGACCCAAGAATAATTTTCAGAAATCTCTGGCTTTGTAGTGTTACCGAAATGTGTGTGTGAGAGGGAGAACTGCCAGTTCGGGATAAACCCTACAGGCATGGTAGTGCCGTCAACCACACCAGTCTGAGATGAACGCAGAGAGTGAAATCTGTCCTACATACGCTCGTACAGTGTTAGAGTACTGCAGACTTGTGGAATTGTGCGTAACAGATGTTATCTTGTGCAGGACGGAGCTAGCTAACGGGCGCTCTCGCTGTGAAGATCGAACCCTCTATCTTCTCTTAGCCGGGAAAGGCAGACAATTTCCATCTGTCTAATGGTTGTGGTGAAAAGGGTTGTGTGGAAGGTACAACTGGAAAGACAGAAATCAGGCACTTTCCTTTTCGGCCAAACCCTCCTCAACTTTTTCAAGTTTCGGTGGGAAAGGAGAGTGGGGGTAGTGAGTGAGGTGCTGTTCTATCCAGTAAATTTGTAAAAAGGTGGGCGGATATTGTAAGAAAGGTCCGAATCAATGGACTAAAAGAACAGAAGAGAGACTAGCGCTTAACATGGTACTCCTTGTGAGAAGGTTGACTCAGTATCTGTGTGATTCATGTTTTGTCCCTGGAGGGCATTTCCCTTTACTATGGTTTTTTGTTGCTATAATTTGTCAACAACAATTAAGAATTGTTATTGACATTTTTATTGTTTACGCGTGTTTACGCAAAACCCTACTATCCTTGTCTTAAATGATTTTGTAGTTCTTGTAGTCGATAAGACAGGGTAAGGACCCCCTTCCCTCACGAATAAAAGTTACCCTCCGAAGCACAAGTCCGGGCAAGGTCGCCATTCATTTTATCTGAGTGAACTGGAACAATGTGACATAATGTGTATTGCTCAATCCGAGATTCGAACTCACTACCTCATGATTGTGAGCCCGCCGCTCTAACCACTGAGCCATGCGCCTTCACGTCAATAAGATATTATTATTGCAGTTGTTGTTGTTATATGTTTGACTTTTGCTTTGTATTTGTACAGGTTGGTTCCAAGTCTCCCTCAGAGACCTCAAGAGACAACAAGTTAGAAGTTCATGTTGGTGTTATGCCT
>NC_043004.1:50935132-50937632 GCF_006345805.1 Octopus sinensis | reverse complement strand
TATGTGTGTATGTCTGTATGTATGTGCAGATTTGTATGTTTTGTTTTATGTATTCCTATGCATATAGTTGCATATCTAGACATGTATATATGTATGTATGTATATATGTATGTATGTACGTATGATTTCTTCTGATTTTAATTATTTGAAAATTTCCTCTAAACTGGAGGAAAGAAGCTGGATTCTAACAAAGATACAAGCCTCCATCTTTGAAATGTAGGTTACAAAAACAAATTTGCAATTTACAACAGAGAAAAGTTTTACATATTTTTACAGATCTGCTTGCAGATTATTTTTGTAATGTACGAATTAGCTGATGGAATTCTTTTACTGAAAACCCTAGCTTTCGAGGGTTTTTTGATACAGATTGTAACTTAAGCATTTACTCACAAAACTAAGTGCACCAATTATTGGTATAAATGTAAATTTATAATTTGAATACAGTAGCTAGAGGTTTCGAAGGAATTTTCCATAGGCGCAGGAGTGGCTGTGTGGTAAGTAGCTTGTTTACCAATCACATGGTTCCGGGTTCAGTCCCACTGCGTGGCACCTTGGGCAAATGTCTTCTACTATAGCCTCGGGCCGACCAAAGCCTTGTGAGTGGATTTGGTAGACGGAAACTGAAAGAAGCCCGTCGTATATATATATATTATATATATATATATATATATATATATGTATGCGTATGTGTGTTTGTGTGTCTGTGTTTGTCCCCCTAGCATTGCTTGACAACCGATGCTGATGTGTTTATGTCCCCGTCACTTAGCGGTTCGGCAAAAGAGACCGATAGAATAAGTACTGGGCTTACAAAAGAATAAGTCCCGGGGTCGAGTTGCTCGATTAAAGGCGGTGCTCCAGCATGGCCGCAGTCAAATGACTGAAACAAGTAAATGAGTAAATGAGTTACCCTCTATCTCTTTGGTTTTCGAAGAGATGTCGACATTAGCAGGGTAGCTGACCTTTATGACGGTGCATACATTTTTTGTCCGTCCCAAACAACGGTATCTGGTTTGTTATGTTTACATTTAACAGAAGTTTTGATGGGAATGTGTTGATGCTTGTGTACGTCCTCAATAACAGTGGTTCTCTCTACATTTCAACCAGGACAGTAACTTTTTTCGAGTTGCATTGTATATCGTTTTCGTGTCAACGTCGTGTCGCATAGGGAAATAGTACTTTGATCACATTTTTGGGCAAATTTCTTGAAATTTGCTGGACTTAAACTATGGTCTGTGTAGATCATTCTCTTTGCATAAAAGTCATGTTCTTTACAAAATACGCCCCAAATGGCCTCCGCGGCGTTGGAGGCACATTTGTATTCGCCGCGCAAAATTGTCAACTACTCGGACACATTCCTCTATCGGGATTTACCTGATTTCTACTGTGATTGCTGTCTTCAGTTCACCAATCGTTTGAGGGTTTTCTGGTAAATATTATCCTTGAGATACCCCCATAAATAAAAATCTGGCAGAGTTCAAGTCTGGTGAATGCGGTGCCTATTCAACGTCACACTTCCTGCTGATCAGTCTCTCCTGAAATCGCTCTCTCAGCCAGGCTATGGAGTCATTTGATGCATGGGGGTGCGTGACGGCGTCTTGCTGGAACCACTGTTCCTCTCGATCTATCACTCTGCGCCGTCCCAGTGATACCCAAAACTTCCTCATCCCATAGCGCTCCATATTCACAGTTTGAGTTTTCTCATTTTCGCCTTCGAACCAATATGGGCCGATGATGCCGTGTTTAGAGATTGCTACCCGTGCTGTGCACTTTGTTGGGTCTAACACCCTCTGAAACACTTCCTCCGGTGCTGATGTATCCCTATAAACATTATTTTTACTGTTTTCATGTCCTGATAGCAAATAGTGCGCTTCGTCAGAGAACCAAATATGATCCAAGAAGCCTGGATCTCTTCGATTGTCTCACAAAACCATTCACATATGTTTATGCATTTTTCCATGTCTGCCTTTGTAAGTTTTTGCTTTATTTGGATCTGGTGAGGATACAAATGAAGAAATGATTTAAGACACACCTCAAAGACTCTCGAGAGATTCCCAGCTCTTAAACTACGTCGTCGAAGCGATCTCTTTTGGCTCCATCCCACTAACTCCCGTATAACATCAATGTTTCTTTTTGTTCTAGCACCCACCTTCCGACCAAAATAAGTGTCTCTCAGACCTTTAGAATTAAGATTTTGCACAGTCCCATACTCTCTGAACTTCTGAACCCAGTCAAGAATTCTGCGTTTTGACGGAGCATGGTGACACCGAAACTTTCTCTGAAAATTTGCTTGTACTGCAGTGTATGATTTGCTGGTGAAATAGGCCTCCAGGCAAAATGTCTTTCCTTTGGTTGACCAAGACATGTTGGAGTAATCTGTTGTTCCAGTCTTTCACGCACAATGTCGACTTGTATACCCTGAAAAAGAAAAATTAAAATTAGCAGTTTTATTCAAAGATATGTGGAGTTTTTGGTTGGGGGGTGTCACACTGTACATACATAC
>NC_043004.1:50930132-50932632 GCF_006345805.1 Octopus sinensis | reverse complement strand
CTAAATACTAAAGTATTTAGTCCTACCTATAGATTACATTTCAATTGTTCGGTTTGCGTATTAAATAAAAAATTTTGAAAATTAAAGGTGTCTATTTACTTCCTGCATGTGTGTGTGTGTGTGTGTGTGTGTGTGTGTGTGTGTGTGTGGTGTGTATAGGTGAGGGCTTGGCTGTGTGGTAACTTTGCTTCCAAACCACATGGTTCCGGGTTCAGTTCCAGTGCGTGGCACTTTGAGCAAGTGTCTTCTACTATAGTCTCTGATCGACCAAAGTCCTGTCAGTGGATTTGGTAGACGGAAATTGAAAGAACTCCGTCGTGTGAATATGTATGGATATATTCTTATACTCTTTTGTTTGCTTCAGTCATTTGACTGTGGTCATGCTGGAGCACCGCCTTTAGTCGAAGAAATCAACCCCAGGACTTATTTTTTGTAGGCCTTGTACTTATTCTATCGGTCTGTTTTGCCGAACCGCTAAATTACGGGGACGTAAACACACCAGACACTAGCATCGGTTATCAAGCAATGGTGGGGACAAACACAGACACACAAACGTATATGTATATATATATATATATATATATATATATATAAACAAAGATAAATGCGATACAATAAAATTAATTATAATCGCCGGTGTATCAGTACACGCCATATATTATTCATATATCATTACATTCAAGGCGAAGAGTGAACTAGATACACAATAGCTGGATAAATTTAGTGAGATGAAAATTAAAAACTTTTACAAACTTAGCTTTTCTTAAACTGCAGTTTCGCCAAATTCAGTAATAAAAATAATATTTATTTACTCAGGCTGGCTCTTCAGTAAGATTCCTGTTAATGATGGGAAGACCATATCAATAGACCCATGTGCGTCTATTGAAATGCTCTTTTAAACTATTCAAAACACTGCGCAGACTCAGAACAACCCGACAAAATAGGGGATTGGGTATATCGTCTAACGGTCAGAAATTTATCGAGAGAATATGTAAACAAAGATAAATGCGATACAATAAATTAATTATAATCGCCGGTGTATCAGTACACGCCATATATTATCAATATATCATTACATCAAGGCGAAGAGTGAACTAGATACAATATAATATATATATATATATATAATATATATATATTCATCAAGTATTAAAGGTTGCCGTGGTTATGTAAAATCCAATCCAAAAGACAACGTGGATCAAGTAGGTACTGTAAGTTTAGAGTGAATACTTGATAAGTGTAAACACCTGTATATGCCAGATAGTGGCAGAGGTGAGAGAGAATAGATCAAACGTATCTACAGTTACACCCTAGTAAACATATACATACACAACCATATTGTTAATTTGCTACTCCCTTTTATCACTTATATTTATTTCCTTTCTTTTTAAATCATTTCCTTTATTGATCATCCCTCATTTCAACTTGTTGTTACTTAATACCAGGTCTATTGGATTTGTCATAGACACATGTAAAAAACCTTTTTTAAAAACTTTAAAAACTTTTATAAACTTTTAAAAACTTTTAAATATATGGAGCTCAATCTATTGAGAATAGTATATTAAATATAACTGTTACGTACTCAAAAACAAGATATACACTTGTAAGGTGTATTGTATGTGTGCATACATGGATGGACGTGCGTGAATGTTTGCAGATACTTTACAAGGAGACGCAATTTTTTTCTATCCTTGTTTCTCTCCTTGTTTCTTTTCTGTGTATCTTTCTGTCGAAGAGCGTAGGCTCGAAACGTAAAAGACTTGTTTTATTTCTATTCCTGAGCGCCATACTAATACATTGTTTGTTTGTACTCCACCTGCCTTCGTCTTTTGTTTATTTTCACAAACCTTCCGTTATATATATAATATATATATAATATATATATATATATATATATATATATCTATATATATATATATTTAAAAAAAGGAGATGTCGAACACGAGTGGTGATATATAAAAAAGGAAATGAAGAAAATGCTGACAAATAATTGAAGTAATTTAAGTATTTAATTAGGTGAAAGTTCTTTTACCGGTTGCGCATTTGTTATGCATTTTGATAAGCATAACAAATGCGCAACCGGTAAAAAGAACTTTCACCTAATTAAATTACTTAAATTACTTCAATTATTTGTCAGCATTTTCTTCATTTCCTTTTATATATATATATATATATAATATATATATATCAGTACGTGTGTTTAAGGATATGTGGATATGGTTGTGTATGTATATGTTTACTAGGGTGTAACTGTAGATATGTGTGGAGATGTATGTATAGATTCATGTATTTAAAGCTGTGCATAATGAGGCGTACTTGTAAACGCTCGATCATGTTAGCATATATATCTGTATGAGTGCGTGTGTGTGTACACACATATACATATACTATGACTTCTAAGTAAGAGGATGGACCCATGTAATAGACAAATTTATAAAGCTAGTAATATCTAGTGGTGAGTTTGGGTAAACTGACCATTCATCACAATGATATCAAATAC
>NC_043004.1:50901831-50924331 GCF_006345805.1 Octopus sinensis | reverse complement strand
GGAATGAATATACTTCTCATGTCCCAGAGTATTGCGCACTAAGTTTGCAGCAACTGTGATGGTTTTAAGAGTAATAAGTAACGAAGGTTATGCCATTCTCCCTTACATCATTCCACGTCTTAGAAAAAAAAAAAAAATTTCAATATGTGACCGCGTGTGTATCGTTGGCGATTTTCTTTCTCCGTCTTCTCTTCCTTGGACCTTTCCTTTTTATATGTTTCTGACGAAGAGCTCCGCTCGAAACGTTAACTCCTCCTTCTTTCTTTCCTTTCCTGAGCATCCAATAACACTATACTTGTTCCACGTCCTCGCGTTGTTGTGTTTTGCCTTTGTTCATGTTTGGATTAACTATATATATATACATACATACGTACATACATACACACACACACAAACACACACACACACACACACACACACACACATGCACCCCCCATATATATATATATATATATATATATATATACGTATGTATGTATAAACGCGTGTGTGAGTGACGGTACTTGGCCGACTGGTTACAGTGTTTGGCTCAGGATCATAAGGGTGTGCACTTGACATCCGGACCGAGCGCTGCGCTATCTTTCAGGAATATACTTCATTTTACATTGCTCCAATCTACTCGGCTGAAATGAGTTTCAGCCTAGCGTTGGCGAATCGATCTTTCAACCCAACAGTCACGTCCTCGTTATTCCGCTGAGTCAATGGTGAGAAGACCGAGAGACTTCCTACGTAATCGCGAGCACACACAGGCACCTAATAGTAGGTGACCGTTACAGGACTTCTATCATTTAGTTTTGCAGTTGTTAAATGAATCCCGGCGTACGGACACAGTCAGTACATCTACTGTCTCCCTTCATGCTGGCCACGGCTTCACAGTCTCCGTTGCAGCTGTCCATATCATGTCTTACAGTTTTTACAGTGTTGATAGAGCATTGGGTGGCATTCATAATGTCGGTATTTCGATATTCGGCGCGAATCATCATGGTACAGGTACCTTTTTCCAAAATTCAGACGGTTTCAGGTAGTGAGCTAGCAGAATCGTTAGCACGCCGGGCAAAATGCTTAGCAGCATTCCGTCCGTCTTTACGTTCTGAGTTCAAATTCTGCCGAGATCGACTTTGCCTTTTATCCTTTTGGAGTGGATAAAATAAGTACCAGTAGGATACAGGAGTAGATGTAATCGACTTAGCTCCTCTCCCGAAGTTGCTGGCATTGTGCCAAAATTTGAAACCAGTATTCAAGCGGTTTTCAATCCTCTACGTCACCTAAATTGCTTCTCAACTACAGGACTAATCGTTATGTTCTCTAACGCGGTCGACTTTTCCCCAAATACATTAAACAGTTTCTGGAAAAGCTGACATAAAAATTTTGATTTAGCCCGAACATCCTGTGCATACATACATACATACATACATACATACATACATACATACATACATACATACATACATACGTACATACATACATACATACACGCACACATACATACATACACAAATACATACATACATGCACACATGCATACATACATGCACACATACATACACACATGCATACATACATACACGCATGCATACATACATACATACATACATACATACATACATACATACATACATACATACATGCACACATACATACATACATGCATACATACATACATACACACATGGATACATACATACATACATACATACATACATACATACATACATACATACATTCATACAGACATACATACACACATACATACATACGTACATCATGAGGCATGATACGGTGACAAGAACGGTCTGGAACAGGATAACAAAAACAGAATGCCTACGAACGAAGCTGACCATATTGAAATCAATGGGTCAAAAGAAAACTGGTAGAGCTTGAATATTAAAACGGCCACCAAGTTAAAACACAACCGGCCTGATATTGTCGTTTAGGAAAAGACATGTTCCGTTGTGGTAATCAGCAGCCCTCGGGACACAAATGTGATAAGAAAAATACAAAAGAGGATATCTATGGACCATTGATAATGAGTTTGCAAATCCAGTAGCCAAGATACACTTTCAGCTTCGTAACTCTTATCATTGGAGCAACAGAATACGTAGCAACCCGTCTGGAGCAAAGTATGGCTGAACTTGGGATCTTGAGGAGAGAATGCAAATTCCTTATTCATAAGCTACAAATGATCGCGATATCTGGCACTATAAACATCTACAAGACCTGACGGTTAAATCATGATTCTTTACTTCACAACCTTGCTACCGAGTTGGGGGCCGGTTAAAATTTACTCTAAATTAAAAAGAGAAAGAAAGAGAAGCTACACATATATACATGTGAGTGTGTGTATGTGTGTGCATGTGTGCGTATGTGTGCGTATGTGTGCGTATGTGTGTGTGTGTGTGTGTGCGTGTATAAGGCAAGATCCATCGCATCGGTCTCTTTTAATTGGGGAAGCACTCCGTCGGTTACGACGACGAGGGTTCCGGTTGATCCGATCAACGGAACAGCCTGCTCGTGAAATTAACGTGTAAGTGGCTAAGCACTCCAAAGACACGTGTACTCTTAACGTAGTTCTCGGGGATATTCAGCGTGACACAGAGAGTGACAAGGCCGGCCCTTTGAAATACAGGTACAACAGAAACAGGAAGTAAGAGTGAGAGAAAGTTGTGGTGAAAGAGTACAGCAGGGATCACCACCATCCCCTGCCGGAGCCTCGTGGAGCTTTAGGTGTTTTCGTTCAATAAACACTCACAACGCCCGGTCTGGGAATCGAAACCGCGATCCTACGACCGCGAGTCTGCTGCCCTAACCACTGGGCCATTGCGCCTCCTCTTTTAATTAATGCGTTAATGAGTCACAGACAAATGTAACATGTCATTTAATAGGTCATATATGCGTTCCTTGCGCAAATGCCTTTTAGCAAATGTCTTCTGTGTTTTTTTTTAAAATTTGGCTTTAATAACATCCTCGATCTACGTTCCGCACTAAAGTAGGACACACTTGGCCTGCCTGCCTGCCTGCGTGTACGTTAATACGCATGCGAGCGTGTTTATAAACGTCTTTATCGCCGTTATTACACACACATACAGGCATTGTTAGACAAGCAGAGTTGACCATGAGTGGGGGGAGTGAGCCTTTAGGGTGGAGACGTGCTTCTGTTGGTGTTAATCTGTAATCTGTTTTTAAAAAATCTCTCCCACGTGATCATAGCGAATTTTGGACAATAGATTAAAGATTTTTATCACATTTGTAGTTCATAGATTATTTTGTGAGGAGAGAGAGTGAGAGGGAGAAAAGGAAAGAGAGATAGGGAGAGAACAAAAATGCCTGAGCATATACGAAATATACGTTTTATTTTTCACCGGTGATCCATACAAGATAAATTATATATGTGCGTGTGTCTCTGTATGTATATGCGTATGTATGTATATATATATATATATATATATATATATATATATATATATATATATATGTAGGTCCGGGTTGATTCGGGGTTAACCACAGTAAATAAGGTACTCAATACATAGCAGAGTAAAATTATTTATTATATAGAAGGAGCTCTACAGGACTAGAACTGTTTCATTCAAGAGAAATCTTCAGGAAGCTAGTTAACAAGAATTGTATTGGCATTTATACATTTAGCAGGTTTAACGGGGTGTTGGTGGGGGACTTTTTTGGGGGTAGGCATAGCACAAAATATCATACTTGGGGGAGTGGTCAAGGAGTCGTGTTAAATTAGATAGAAGATAAATAAAAAAATAAAAAAATAAAAAATAAAAAAATAAAATAAAAAAACCTATATATATAAAAAAAAAAACCCAAAAAAACCTATATATAAAAAAAAGGGGGGATAGAGTTTTAGGTAAATAAGGAGATTCTCACTTATACCTATGCACACATGTATACATACATACACACACATACAAACATATATACATATACATACACACATACATACACACACATATATATACATATATATACACTTACACATACACATGCATATACATATCTACACATACACATATATGTATACACACACACACTCACATGCATACACGTATACACACATGTATATATACACACACGACCTCACATACCTATACGCACAGAAAATATATATACACATACACACACATACTCACATACACGCATACACACACATATCCACACACACACATGCACACACAGCACCTAGTCCCTATATACACATATATACACATACACACACATATACACACACATACATACATATACATACATGTATACATATACATATGTGTACCTATGCAAACCTACACATACACACATATATTACACATACTAATACAGACCCATGAGTAAGTCTGTATTAGTATGTGTATATATATGTGTGTATGTGTAGGTTTGCATAGGTACACATATGTATATGTATACATGTATGTATATGTATGTATGTGTGTGTATATGTGTGTGTATGTGTATATATATGTGTATATAGGGACTAGTGTGCTGTGTGTGCATGTGTGTGTGTGGATATGTGTGTGTATGCGTGTATGTGAGTATGTGTGTGTATGTGTATATATATTTTTCTGTGCGTATAGGTATGTGAGGTCGTGTGTGTATATATACATGTGTGTATACGTGTATGCATGTGAGTGTGTGTGTGTATACATATATGTGTATGTGTAGATATGTATATGCATGTGTATGTGTACAGTGATATATATGTATATATATGTGTGTGTATGTATGTGTGTATGTATATGTATATATGTTTGTATGTGTGTGTATGTATGTATACATGTGTGCATAGGTATAAGTGAGAATCTCCTTATTTACCTAAAACTCTATCCCCCCTTTTTTTTTATATATAGGTTTTTTTTTTTTATATATAGGTTTTTTTATTTTATTTTTTATTTTTTATTTTTTTATTTTTTTATTTATTCTTCTATCTAATTTAACACTGACTCCTTGACCACTCCCCCAAGTATGATATTTTGTGCTATGCCTACCCCCAAAAAGTCCCCCACCAACACCCCGTTAAACCTGCCTAAATGTATAAATGCCAATACAATTCTTGTTAACTAGCTTCCTGAAGATTTCTCTTGAATGAAACAGTTCTAGTCCTGTAGAAGCTCCTTCTATATAATAAATATATATATATATATATATATACAGACACACACACACGCACAAGCACACACACACACACACACACACACACCACACACACACACACACACTCTCTCTCTCTCTCTCTCTCTCTCTCTCTCTCTCTCCTCTCTCTCTCTAAATAAATGAATGACACTATATTATACTCTCATGATAACTAAATTACGAATTTAAGAACCATCTCCAGGAGTTGGTTCTTAAATCAGCATTTTTGACTCTCATGAGTGGGCGCCGACGAGAACGAACCGACTAGTCTGTTCCGGAGGACTTTCCGGTCGGGAACTAACATGGATAATTTACAGATGTCATTGGCCTGGCGGTGCTACCGGATGTACTGTCAGATGGGCTTGTCCGGGGTGCGTGCAGTGATGAAACCGTTCTGCACGCCCTCGTTCAGTGTCCGGGTATTGCTGACTTATGGGGTTATGTCGAACAGCTGCTGTCATGTGTGGGACGGATCCATCTGTCGGCCAAGTCTGTAGTGATGATCGCCCCGCTGCTCTCCTTCAATCGGGCTGGCAAAGCAGTTTTCCTTAAGCTGGTGACTGTAGCGAAAGATATTATTTGTTGGACAAGGCTGAAAGGCATGAGGACAGACACAGGCAGAGCTCATATTGACTTTTTCAAGTTTCACTTGAAAAGGAAATTGAGAGTGGAGAGGGAAGTGCTGCCCATGAGTGAGTTTACAGAAAGGTGAGTGAAGGTTTCAAAAATGGCAAGAGTGGATGGTACCTCTCTAAGTGTAGACCTGTGAGTCGGCGAGAAGGAAGTGGAGAGGAGACTTGCACTTGGAGTTTCAGGAAAATCTCAGACAGTGGTGTTCCTCGATTATCCCTAGAAGCTTTCCTGCACCAGGAGGGCCACATCTCTATCATCCTCCCCACAATATTTTTAAACCTTTGTATGCTATGTATTGTCCCTATTTTTTTTCAGTGTATACCATGTATACTTACCCTTTTTTTTTATCATTTCATTATATGTAACCCCCCACACTTTATGTCTGTCTTTGTATTGTCCCCCTTGTCTTTCGCCCCGACTTTCATCCTTTCGGGGTCGATAAACTAAGTACCAATGAAACACTGAAGTCGATGTAATCGACTCATCCCCACCCCTAGGGTTGCTGCCCTTGTGGTAAAATTTGAAACCATTATTATTATTATTATTATTATTATTATTATTATTATTATTATTATTATTATTATTATTATTATTATTATTATTATTATTCAGGCGGCGAGCTGGCAGAATCGTTAGCACGCCGAGCAAAATGCTTAGAAGAATTTCGTCTGCCACTACAGAGTTCAAATTCCGCCGAGATCGACTTTGCCTTTTATCCTTTCAGTGTCGATAAAATGAGTACCAGTTGTGTACTGGGATTAACTAGGATCTAATCGACTGGCACCCTCCCTCAAATTTCGGGCCTTGTGCCTACAGTAGAAAAGATTATTATTGTTATTATTATTATTATTATTATTATTATTATTATTATTATTATTATCATTATTATTATTCAGAGGGTGTGCTGGCAAAATCATTAGCACGCCATGCGAACTGCTTGGCGGCATTTCGTCCGTCCTTACATTCTGAGTTCAAATTACGCCGGTGTCGACTTTGCCTTTCATCCTTTTGGGGTCGATGAAATAAGTACCAGTTTGTTAGTGGGGTCGATGATTTCGATTAACCCTCTCCCCAACAATTTCAGGCTTCGTGTCTATTGTAGAAAGGATGATGATGATAACAACAACAACAACAAGAAAAAGAAGAAAAAAAGAAGAAGAAGAAGAAGAAGAACCCTGCGTTATTACCAAGATATACGAATGCTTTGCTTTTCGTTCCTCATAGATATTTAAACAGCAACACACACACACACGCACACACACATGCATGCACAATCGCACACACACACACACACACACACATGTAGAGAGACTATAAACATTCAAAACGACGACACGAAAGAAACAAATTTAGAGAAATCTAATATTGCTTTAACGCTTCAATAAAGAAGATCGCCTTCATGCTCGGAATGTTTTTCGACGTTCTTTTCATTGAAGCGTGAAACTAATACCCTAGTTATTAAACTTTGATCTTTCTGTGCTGTCCTTCTTAATGTCTATTGTCTTCACTCCACATATTTAAGACGTATGCCAACTTCCTATCGATTCGACCTCGGAAGTCCAACTTCGAACTCTGCACCGGATTACTGTTCGGAATGCGACTCTCTCTCTCTCTCTCTCTCTCTCTCTCTCTCTCTCACACACACACACACACACACACACAAACACACACATGCATACTCGTATATACATTTCATAATTAAAATGGGAAAATAGAACTCAAGACACTGAATTTAAGACGTATGCCAACTTCCTATGCCAATCTGCACCAGCAGATTACTTATATAATCGCTAAAAGTTACGAAGTGTCTCAGAGACAGAAAGTTTTGTGCACTGACACCAAACTTCGTTAAGTGCCAATGGATGAAACTGTCGACCCCTTGAGTCACTTTGTAGCATCTACTGATCAAATAAAAATATGTGCATATACATACATGCATACATACATACATACGTACGTGCATGCGTGTGTGTGTGCGTGAGTGAGTGAGTGAGTGAGTGAGTGAGTGAGTGTGTGTATGTGTGTGTGTGTGTGTAGTTGTTAGTGAGGGATAATTAATACGGGCAATATATATATATGTGTGTGTGTGTGTGTGTTTCCGTCTACCAAATTCACTCACAAGGTTTTGGTCACCACCATCAGTGCCACCAAAAGTAATAACGGGAATTATGCAATAATAATAGCAGCAGTAGCAGCGACAGTGGCCTTAGCGGGAACACCAGTAGAACTACCGCAAATGACATCTCTAGCAGCATTGGAAACTCTGCTACAATGACAAGAACAACAGCACTTTCACCATCACTGACAGTGGCAATACCATTATCACCACCTCCACAACCCCCTCCAGCGATACCAACACCAGTAGGCCCAGCTCCAGCAACAACAGCAGCACCAGCAGATTCAGACACAGCGCCGACAACACATGTCCTCGGTGATACAGTGGATGTTCCGGAAACTCTCTCTCAAGCAACATGTCTCCAACCACAGGTCCTCTTTCAGAGTTCCGGAAAGGAGATACGTAACATCATTAGCCAGCCACGTATGCCAACTGAGAGACGATGGCATTCCATACTCGATCTGATGGAAAATTCTCGAGAACGCAGGCCCCTACACCAACAGGACAAAACGATGCAAATTAGGTATAGCTGAACGGGTGAGAATAGCAAAGAATTCCCTTGAATCAAGGAGCATCCTTAACTTCAGAAAGGAGATTTTCGGGCCATGTGTATATTTTAGGAAGTTCCTTCTAGCCTTTTAGTTATTTTCCCTTCTATATCTTGCGCTGACCGACATGCTATCAAATATATTCCGCTCTTGTGCACCTCCTGCGTCTGTATGTCTGTTCCTCCTTGCTTCTGCGACTCTGCACCATCACGTGTCTGTTCTTGCACATCTATTTGCAGCTGCATGTCTGTGTGTTCACCTGTCTGCGGGTCCGCATTTCGCATTGCTTCAGCAGGCTTGGGACGACGGAAACCTGACTCCCCGTCGCTGTCGCACATGCTTCTCCATCTCAGCAAGGCTCACCAAACAATGGCGGCGTCATACTCAAAAACGCTGCAAAGCCTTCACCATCATCACCCATAATTTACCAATACTTCATAAGGACACCAAATTAAAGGAAATTCTAAACATACACCAAATCATTAAAAGCTACAAACAACCTAAATCACTTAAAAAGATTCTCACAAAGGCAAAATTGCTTTCTGAAATTACGGATGCAAAAGTAAAAAAATGTGGTAGACCGAACTGTGCAACATGTCCAAATTCAAGATCAAATTTAATTTTACTTGTGCCTCTGAAAACATAATTTATGTCATAAAATGCTCGGGCTGCCACCAAGACTACGTGGGATCCACGGGACTATCACTCAGACGTAGATGCACACTGCATCGACAACAGATTGCATTCCCAGAATACAGAATGATACCTTTTAGTGAGCACATTGAGAAATGCGCAAAGCAACTACTACCACAATTTTTAATCTTTCCATTTTACCAATGTGCTATCGGAACATCAACACAAACTAGACTAAACAAGGAAACATTCTTCATTGAAAAGTACAAGCCCAGACTTAACCATTCCAACATACTTATACAGGAGAATTCACCCCAAAGGAAAGGCAAAAATTTTAAGCGATTATCTCCCTTACACCGGAAGAAATCACTTATACCTCCCCTTATCTAGAACTCTCTTCAACAATAAACATAACGATAACTCTTCTCAAAATAAACATAACGACGTAAGAAATTTGAAAAGCTAAACGCGAAACCGGTCATTTCTTCTAACTATGTCATTGTAAGAAAAAAAATTTTATAATATTATTCAGACATATTGACTCAAACATATAATTTTAACCTTTTAAACAAGCCTTCTGTAGTCTTTTCACTTTTTACCTATTTTCTATATATAATATATATATATATATATATATATATTATATATATATATATATATGCATATATAATATTATATATATACATAATACATACATACATACATACATACATATATATATATATATATATATATATAATATATTATATATATATATATATATATATATATTAATCAAGAAAAAACATGATTCAAAGGATTTAGCGGGTACATATGTTTCGGGCCTTTATTAGACGGTTTATACAATGCATAATTGATGTAAATGTGTACTATGGCCTTCTTCAGCCGCGTACAGTTAATACTTCAAGGACATATATACAGGTGCTTACAACTATCAAGTATCACCCTGAATATATATATACATATATATAATATATAGTATATAATATATATATATATATATATATATATATATTATATAATATATTATATATATATATATAACCATACATATATATAAACATAGAAAAATACATCTATGAAAGTATATATTTAATATATGTGAGGCTGAGCGTATCTGTATGCACGTACACATACACACACACATGCACACAGCACACATACACACACCACGCATACAGAACCCATGTGTATATAGAAATATGCATACAAATATACAAGCATGTCTAATAATTCAAACTGCTATATTTTTTAAGATGTGGTGTTTATAACAATTAAGAGTCTTAACGCTGCAGAAGTAGAGTTAGATTAACGTAAATTTCTTCTATGTGGAGATTATCTTAATACATCACTCACAGCATGTCAATAAAAGAACTTGTTTATTGAAAGATGAAAACAGACCTATTTAACTTTAGAATTATAGCACCTGCGTACGTGTATATGTACGTATGTATGTGTGTGTTTTCGTGTATGCATGTGTGTGTACACACCTCCACCTCCACACACATATACAAAGACACACACACACTTAGACACACATATATACACATACACGCACACGCACGCACGCTCGATCGTACAGCGTCCAAATAAGAAAGCAAAGAAAGAGTTTAGCACATCTTTAATGACCAGCTACCATTGTTTCTGTTCCACCTTGCTAAAAGTAACATAACACACCAAATACTATGCAACTTTTCAGATAGAGCTTTGCATACAATGGTGAAAAAAACATTGTTGTTTACATCAGAAGTCTTGGAAACGAAACGCCGTATGAAAATCAGTGCTGGTTATAATTTCTATAGAAAATTTGTAGAGGCAATAGACGTAGGAGTGGCTGTATGGTAAGTAGCTTGCTTACTTCCGGTTACCCAGAATGCAACACTAGTTGGTCTGGACTGTTACAGTGACAAGATGTGAGATTTTTGGGGGGCTCTGTGAATAGAAAAGAGAACAAAAAGAAAATTGTCAATTATGGCTCGCTATAGCGAGCAAAATACTGGGTTCTCATCACCGTAACGGTGAATTGAGAATTTTTGCTTGAAAATTCTTTTTGTAAATTCTAGTGGGCGTATCTCGCCAGAAAGAGTACAATTTTTCCGAACTTCAAGAATAAGCCATTTGGATTACCTTTAGGAGCATTATACAAAGGATTCCCTGTTGTGCTTTTGTGAGGTTTTTCTTTACTTTTCCTTCTTATTTTCTTTCTTTCTAAATTTTGGTTCATTCTTTTCATTACTTTAATTTCAGTTTTCCTCCCCTCTTTATTTTGTTTTATTTTTATTCGGTTTAATTTTTGGCAGACTGTCTTTTGAAATACTTTTGAACTGTTTTTTGACCTGGCAGAGGAGGAACTTAAAAAGAAAAACTCTGTCTTAGAGTGGGAAATTAGCCCGCCTAAGCAGTGGTTAAAAGATATGGAGGAGAAGACGATGGTGCTTAGAACTTATTCTAAAGTTCTTAATTCTATCACCGTCTTCCCAAAACAAGTTATAAAAAATGAACTTAAAGACTATTTGTCCTCTTTAAAATATATATCCCGTGATGTCAAACATGCAACCGTATGGTTGCTGTTTGACAACGGGGAAAAGGTTCGCCAGTTTGCGAGTCAGCCTTTAGAAGGCAAGGAAATTCTGCTCCTCCCGTCATATTGCGAGAGGAAATTAATAAGAGCCTGGGTATGTGGGTTGCCCCAAGGCACCGAAGCGGATTGGATTGAAGATACCATCCGACGGGGACTGGGGGATGGCGAACCCAGGCTCTTAAATGTAAGGGTATTGCCGGCAGTCGATTGGGAAGGGTCAAAAGCGATTTTGACCCTGTGGACCCCATCGGCCACAACAGACCTGTTTTTTCCAGATTTCTTGAAAATGGCTGGCTGCAGGTATCCGGTGATACTTGAGGGACGTCCCCCCAAGTGTCACTCGTGCCTGCAGCCAAGCCACATTAAAAGGAACTGCCCCCAGAACCATGGTAAGGTCCTGGAACAGTCACTAGATGCCACCTCCCCTACCCGGTCAGAGGGAGAGGTGGATGTGGTCGAGGAGGCTTTAGCCTCCTCAACTAAAAAAGGATTAAAAAGGAAGAAGGCGGGCAACAATAGTTGCCCGCCGAAGGAACCTAAGGCTTCGGGAGGCGGGAGAGAGTCTCTGGACAAAGCGGAAGAGCTCCACTCTCCCGAAGTCAGGAAGAAAAGAAAAAAAGAAGGAAGAAGAACGAGTCATCTCAGCGGGGAGATGATGTGCCGTCTGCATGTCCCGAAGTTGTGCCACCCACGGTGGAAGAAATCACCCCCACCCTTAAAGATGATTAATTAATTATCTTTTTCTATAAGGGCGGAGAGGTGGAAAAAATAGTAGAAGAACATAAAGTGACAGTAGATATGCCCTTCACACGGGATCCCGAATGGCCTCCGCAGATAGCTGTGGAGGTCATAAGGTTTCCCTTGTGGAAAAGGCTTAAAGGATTTGGGGAGGAGTGTTGTATATGGCCGGGTGGCCCTTACACGACTTACATGTCCTACATGAGTGAGGCATGGGAAATGGCGGGATACAGGAACTCAAGCGGCATTGAAGATAATGATGAATATATCGATAGATATATCGAAGTGTAGGAGGTGAAATGCCCTCGTTATAGGGTTTGAAACCTCATCTTATTGTATTATTTGTAGTGGTTTATAACCTCAGTTGTGTGTTTAAAAAAAACATGTTAAGTAAGAGGTTTTAGTGCCTCCTTCTTGTTAGAGGTTTGAAACCTCATACTGATTTTTTAAAAAAAGAAAATATGTTTTCGAGAAAAATCCAATCGGCGGGTGTTGGGTTTCGTCTCTCATTTATTCATTCTATTTCATTTTCATTCATTAATGTGTTTGTCCAGCGCGCAAAGCTACACACTCTTTGTACTGTCTATGAGGATAAATTTTATGAAATAAAGTAGCTTGCTTACGTTAAGCTACTTCACCCTTTTATGTTTGTCTGTCCTTGTATGTCCCCTCTGTGTAACGCCTTAATGGCGAATTTTCATGAAATAAAGCAGCTTGCTTACGAACCACATGGTTCCGGGTTCAGTCCCACTGCGTGGCACCTTGGGCAAGTGTCTTCTACTATATCCTCGGACCGACCAAAGCCTTGTGAGTGGAATTGGTAGACAGAAACTGAAAGAAGCCTGTCGTATATATGTATATATGTGTGTTTGTGTGTCTGTGTTTATCCCCCCCAAATCGCTTGACGACCGAAACTGATGTGTTTACGTCGTCGTAACTTAGCGGTTTGGCAAAAAAGACCGATAGAATAAGTACTAGGCTTACAAAGAATAAGTCCTGCGGTCGATTTTGCTCCAGGATGGCCACAGTCAAATGACTGAAACAAGTAAAAGAGTAAGACAACCTTAACAAGTGATGTAATAGCACTGGTAACGCAGTAGAACAGAGTATTGACTTTTAAAAACGCTCAATATATTTTGTAGCATATTTTGATCGCATACCGAAATACGGTGTCCCTGGAGGTCATTACGTACAAGCTTCGAGGAATGTGTTTGATATGTAAAATTGTCATAACCAATAACGTTACATCGCTATATTCATTAGCTAAGTAAGCAACGTGTTTGTGGACGATGAATGGCTTGGATGGGTGCTGATGAAGGAGCAAAAAGTCCTGGAATATGGCGTATACGCCGATTACCTTCGAACTCTATTGTTTACAGCAGACGTCTCGGATACGAAATGTCGTAACAAAATCAGTGCTGGCTATATAATTTCCATACAAAATGTGTATAGGCGCAGGAGTGGCTGTGTGGTAAGTAGCTTGCTTACCAACCACATGGTTCCGGGTTCATTCCCACTGCGTGGCATCTTGTGCAAGTGTCTTCTACTAAAGCCTCGGGCGGACCAAAGCCTTGTGAGTAAATTTGGTACACGGAAACTGAAAAGAAGCCCGTCGTATATATGTATATATATATTTCTTTACTACCCACAAGGGGTTAAACACAGAGGACACAAACAAGGACAGACAAAGGGATTAAGTCGATTACATCGACCCCAGTGCGTGACTGGTACTTAATTTATCGACCCCGGAAGGATGAAAGGCAAAGTCGACCTCGGCGGAATTTGAACTCGGAACGTAACGGCAGACGAAATACGGCTACGCATTTTGCCCGGCGTGCTAACGTTTCTGCCAGCTTGCCGCCTTCATTATATTTATTATATATATATATATATATATATATAATATATATATATATATATATATATATATATGATATATATATATATGTGTATATTATATATATATGTATGTATATATATATATATATATATATGTATATATATGTATGTGGTGTGTGTGTGTGTATGTTTGTGTGTCTGTGTTTGTCTCTCAACATCGCTTGACAACCTACGCCAGTGTGTTTACGTCCCCATAACTCAGTGGTTCAGCAAAAGAGACCGATAGAATAAGTACTAGGCTTAAAAAAGAATAGGTCCTAGAGTCGATTTTCTCGACTAAAGGCGGTGCTCCAGCATTGCCGCAGACAAACGACTGAAACAAGTAAAAGAGTAAAAGAAATAACCTTAACTGTTCACCTTTTATTTCATTTAGCAGTATACTCTTTACTCTCTCTTTTACTTGTTTTCAGTCATTTGACTGTGGCCATGCTGGAGCACCGCCTTTAGTCGAGAAAATCGACCCCGGGACTTATTCTTTGTAAGCCCAGTACTTATTCTATCGGTCTCTTTTGCCGAACCGCTAAGTGTCGGGGACTTAAACACACCAGCATCGGTTGTCAAGCAATGCTAGGGGGACAAACACAGACACACATACATATATATATATATATATATACATATATACGACAGGCTTCTTTCAGTTTCCGTCTACCGAATACACTCACAAGGCATTGGTCGGCCCGGGGCTATAGTAGAAGACACTTGCCCAAGATGCCACGCAGTGGGACTGAACCCGGAACCATGTGGTTGGTTAGCAAGCTACTTACCACACAGCCACTCCTGCGCCTAGTATCTTAGGTCTTCTATGATTTCTTTTCCCCATGCATAGTTGGAAGTAAAGCAGTTGACTGGGAAGCCTGCTATTCTCCCCTCTGTGTACGTGTCCGAACCAACGTAAATTTCTAGCAAAGAAGATTCTCATCATGGGAGACAGACCAGCACGCCGTAGGATCTCTTCATGCGAACAGCTTATCTACTTGAGCTTATATAGACTGTGCAGGTTGATATGTGTGTGTGTGTGTGTGTGTGTGTGTGTGTGTGTTGCGCCGATCTACATACTTAGCGGCATTTCGTCCGCTTTTACTTTCTAAGTTCAAACTCCGCCGAGGTTGACTTTGCGTTTCATCCTTTCGGGGTCGATAAAATAAATATTGGTTGCGCATTGAGTCCGATGTAATCGACTTATCCACTTCCCCAAACTTGCTGGCCTTGTGCTAAAATTTGAAACTAATATATTTCGGGTGTGAGTCAAAATTACTGACCGGGGCAAAATGAGTAGATCCTGCTTTCTCGTTATTTTCTCCTGACCTGTTTAAGACCATTACATTGCAAGTAGTGGAACATTATTTTGTACTCTTGCATCAACCTTAGAAGTAAAAATTGGTCAGCATAGTTGTTGTTGTTGTTGTTGTTGAAGAGAATCCGAAATGTAGTCACGTGGCAGTTATTCGTTTTTCAAGAAATCTTTGCCCAACTTTGACCCGATTTTAATTGAGGTTGCTGATAAGTTTTGGTGTTTAATATTCTTTTCTTTAAATTATTTAATATTAATATTATTTTCTTTACACTATTTACATTTGACGGATATTTGTCCTCATCTTGTTTGTTGTTAACACAACGTTTCGGCTGATATGCCCTCCAGCCTTCATCAGGTGTCTTGGGGAAACGTGTTAACAACAAACGAGATGAGGACAAATATCCGTCAAATGTAAATAATGTAAATAGTGTAAATAATGTACATAATTCCTCATCTCTTAAATATGGAACTGTATTCTTTTCTTTGTTGGTTTCTAAGTCAATTTTTCCCATACTAATGTCTAGTTTTATAATTTTTGATAATTTCCAAGTTTCAAAACACGATGTCTAAAATGGGGTAAAATGAGTAATGTCGAATATCAATAATTTCTCTTTAACTGCGTGGTGAATAAACATTTCACAAAGAAGACACTCCGGCAGCCGATATTTTATGTTGTGCTTTTTTCTATTTAGTCGGGTTTCGTTAATTTCATATCATGTGCCATTTTCCCCTGACCCTCTTTAATTTGACCCAGATATTTAAAATTAGTTTTGCATTTCTGATCTTTCAGATGTCTGGATGGATATAGATGTCTACGAGTCTGGTTTTTGGAAAACTGAAGCGGTGAATTTACATTATCTTGTCTTACTCATTTTGTCCCAGCCAAATTTGTCTTTTATAGGCTCAAAGGGAACGGCGATAATTTTCTGAAATAGACATCAGATTATGTTATAATGCGTTTAGGGAAGATTATTTACTTAACTGATAGAGTTTTTGCAAGGTAGTGAACATTTTAAAATAATGTATCTAATCTCAAAGTCAAAAATGCAATAAAAGCATTTCATTTCCAGACATATATGGAATAGGTTGTGTCAGTCTCTTGCAACTCAAGTTCCGCCTGTGGCTGCCCAGGGTTTTCAGCGAAGTTATGCTCGTAACTAAGATAAAATATATCTACTATGGTACAGAATACTCTTTTTTTGTGACAGTCAACTTTAAACGTGTGTGTGTGTGTGTGTGTGTGTGTGTGTGTGTGTGTGTGTGGTGTGTGTGTGTGTGTTTGCGTGTCGATTTGAATTTTAAAATGTCAGGAGTGAATTCGTTTTTATTAGAGACTTTTAGATTCTTATCAGCCGGAGGTCCTTTAGAAAACAAAAAGACTATCAAAAATATTAAGCCTGCTTCCAAACTACATGGATCTAGGTTCAGTCCCAATGCGTGGCACCTCGGACAAAAGCCTTATGAATGGATTTGGTAAACGGAAACTAAAAGAAGCCTGTCCTATATTTATGTATATGTATGTATATATCTATGTGTATGTGCCTTTGTATCTGTGTTTATCCCTCATCACTGCTTGACAACCGATGTTTAACTAAAATTTTTAAAAGTGGTGCCCAAGCATGGCTGTAGTCAATTGTAAAGAATTATTTACATGAAACCATTGGTAGTCTTGTTAACCCACAAAGCAAGAATATTTATCCACCAATGCGGTGTTGAACACTCATTCTCGTTGCTTGCTATTAGTTAGTGTGTATATAACACTGGTCAACATGTATTTTTCATCAAGTATATGTCAAGGTGTACTTAGTGTAGTTTTTAATGCTGATTTCAAACATACAGTTAGTTTTTTGACATTACGTACAGTTTTCAAGATGAAAAAGATTTTGGGTTTTAGCTCGTGCATTATATAGAAACTCCAATTAATGACGTGTATGCGTGTATTTCCTTTACATCGTGGAAAACATACCTTTAAAATAAACTACATTATTCATTGCTGCATAGTTCAGGTGCAATATTTCGTCATCTGTCAGGTTTTGTCTGATGAAATAGGTATTTCAACATCTCAAATTGTCCAGTCATAATTGGTCTGATGAAATATTTCATCATCTCAAATTCAATATAAGTATAACCGTTTGTATATATTTCCTTTCTTGTTTTACAGTGTTAAGAATGTCATGATAGTGTAGAAATCGTCCAGACGTGTTTTGTTATGTCTGTGGACAATTTACTGTGAAAGCTCAAAAACGTACAATAACACCAGTGATCAAGAAGATTTATAAGCTATACTTTGACTGTCCTCTTGGAGATCAGGACAAGTTATGGGAACCACATTTTATCTGCTCAGCTTGTTCAAATGGCTTACGTGACTGGTTCAATTTGAAGTCCATGCCTTTGTCATTCCAGTGATATGGAGGAAGCCGAAAGACCATTTTAATGACTGTTATTTTTGCAAAGTGTATCCCAATTTGGATTCTGCAATGAGACCTGTGCCTCACAATGGAAGTCTGCCAATTCCAGTTCCATCAAATGATGGTAGCGAAACATTAGATGATGATGCTGACTGTCATGATAGTACTGCCGAGGAAGATTACGCGACTGATGACAATAGCTTTGAACCTCGGAAATTTTCGCAAGCTGAACAGAATAACCTTGTCAGAGACTTATCTCTCTCAAAAGATAAAACAGAGCTGTTGGCATCAAGGTTGAAGGAGAAGTATCTTCTAGAACACGGTGTTCGTATAACTTATTTTCGGCAAACGTGTTTTCCTGGCCTGCTTTACTTTTGCAGTAACACCGATGGACTTTTCAAATGTTTATCGCAAAATCATGATCCCGCAGAGTGGCGTTTGTTTATTAAACGAAATTTAAAAGCTGTACTTCTCCATAATTGTAATTGAAGTCCTCCGTTTCTGTTGCACACTCCGTTTATCTTTATGAATCATATGGAACTTTTACTTCTTGCCATTGCCTATGAAAGATACTCCTGGAAAATATGTGGAGATTTAAAAGTCATTGGAATGTAAATGGGAATGCAGTCAGGTTTCACAAAATACTGTTGTTTCTTGTGTCTATGGGATAGTCAGGCAACTGACAGGCATTATTCGGAATCAAACTGACAGACAAGAACATCATACCAGCCAGGACTGTCTAGCGTCAAGAATACACCTCTTGTAGATCCATATAATGTCATATTGCCTCCTTTGCACATAAAGCTTGGACTGATGAAACAGTTTGTAAAGACACTAGGGAAGAGAAATGTCTGAGGATTTAAGTATATTGTAGAAAAGTTTCCCAAAATCACACAGGCGACGTTGAAAGAGAGTATCTTTGTCGGACCACAAATTAGAGAGGTACTCAAAGATGTCAACTTCAAGACAACACTGAATGAACTGGAACTGCTTACCTGGAATGCTTTCAATCGGATCTGTGAGAATTTCTTGGGCAACAAGGAGGTATCAAGAACCTACAAGTATGGCATCAAGAATCTTCTGAAATGTTACTCAGCAATAGGTTGTCGCATGTCACTGAAAGTTCACTTCTTGGACTCCCATCTGGATTTCTTCGCAGATAACCTTGGAGCAGTGTCTAATGAGCATGATGAAAGATTTCGGTAGGACATTAGTGCTATGGAGAAACGGTTCCAAGGCTTCTGGAATGACAGTATGCCGGCTGACTACTGCTGGAGACTTTACCGTGAAGAGCCAGATCAGGAACACCGCAGGAAATCCAAATCACAATGTTTCTAACTCTGTTGTTCTAACTTTGTCTGTTTTCTCTGACCCAGTTTTTGTGTATTCACTCTTTGTAAAATGATAGTAATGATTTTTTATTATCTCAATAAACTCATTTACTTTCTAAAAATAATAAGTCCTTATTTATTACGTTAATGATTTCATATATACAAATATGCATATATTTGCACGTATGGCTCAGAAACCTGGACCTTATCAAAGAAGCTTGAGAGGCGGTTGGATGGAACCTACACTCGCCTCCTTATGAGAGCTCAAAATCTCTCGTGGAAGCATCATCCAACCAAAATGCAAATATATGGGAAACTACCACCTGTGTCATCTCTTGTGAAAGGTAGGAGAGTCCAGTTTGCTGGACATTGTTGTAGAGCTGAAAACGAGGCAATTTCTACTCTTCTCCTCTGGAAGCCATCTACTCGCAATACCAGAGGGCGCACACTCTCCTACCCTGATGTAATCTCCAGGGATACAGGCATCCAGCAACAGGACCTCCGTAATGCCATGATGGACCGTGAAGTCTGGCGTAGCATGGTAAATTCCATTGTCTCGACCACGGTCGAACAATGATGATGAATGACTCACAAACTGATACGTGTTGCATACAAATGGAGTGAAATTTTGAATTCAGCATGAAAAATTAGCCTAAAACCGTTTGCATTCATAATGAGTATAATATATTTAATTTTGTTGACCAGTGTAATTATTTATTTAACTGTTCATGTGTGTGTGTGTGTGTGTGCGCGCGTGTTTATGTATGTGTGTGCATGTGTATGTATGTATGTATATATATATATATATATATGTATATGTGTATATATATATATATATATATATAATATATATATATATAATATATATATAATATATATATATATATATAAAGGGAAAGTTTACGAAAACAAACAAAAGACGAAGGCAGGTGGAGTACAAACAAACAAATGTATTAGTATAACGCTCAGGAATAGAAAAAGTATTTTATGTTTCGAGCCTATGCTCTTCGACAGTAAAATACACAGAAAAAAACAAGGAGAGAAAAAAAATGCGTTCTGACTTCGGACAGTGGTCAGACGCGAGAGGGACAGTAGGGAAGATAAGAGGGTCAAGTGACTTCCAATACGAAGGTACCCCCAACACAAAGGTGCGTGTGTGTATAAGAGAGTATATATGTGCGTGTGAAAGAGGGCTGGTGGTCTGGATGTGTGTGTGTATGTATATGTGGGTGTGGAAATGTGGGGATGGGTGTGTGGGTGAGTTTAGGGGGAGGGGAAGGTGGGTATATGAGGAGAGAGAGGAGAGGAGAGAAGAGAGGGGGACGGGGGATGGGGGAGAGAAGGAGGGGAGGCGGGAGGAGGAGGGGAGAGAGGATATATATATATATATCTGAATATACATATATATGCATGTTCATATATATATTTATGTATATATATATATATATAATACATATATATATATATCCTCTCTCCCCTCCTCCTCCTCCCCCTACCCTCTCTTCTCTCCCCCATCCCTCGTCCCCCTCTCTTCTCGAATATACATATATATGCATGTAACTTAGAATAACTTAGAATAACTTAGAAAGGTTTTGACCAGTATTGGCCTAGGCCATGTTTAACTTAATAGCACCACCTGGCGAAGTCTTTCAATTCAGGATTTTGGCAGCAAGGCCCATTCGAGCAGAGAGTTATTGTTTGCGGAGACATATCCGGGTGTGGGTGGTTTGTCCGGGACTGTTTGAAGGAATTTGTACAAAGACTTCTTGGATTTTGTGTGGCCAGTTTCTGTTTTGACGTGTCCTGGTGTAATGTTGAAGAGAGCGGGTCCAATTGAGGTGAAATAATTGTGCCGTATTGTTGTTATGAGATGCGATTTACATTTTTGTTGTGGACGGATGGCACGTGGTCCAAGCCTTGGATGTATTTTGAAGGTGATGCCAACATCATTCAGACAGTGCTGATGGAATATTTTCCACATCATACAGATAATGTAGCGTTTACGGCGTCGTTGGAGTGAATACAGTTTCAGCTTTTCTAGTCTACCCCAGTAGTCGAGGTCTGACATGCCATCTATCTTTTTTGTAATTGACTTTTGGAGAGCTTCAATTCTCATAATATTTTGTTTCTTGTAGGGAGACCACAGTGGACAGCAGTATTCAAGGTGGGGTCGGGCAAAAGTGGAGAAGAGAAGGATAATGGCGTGGGAATCTCTCAGCTCCCTTTTAGTTGACCTGCTAAAGATGGCGGAGAGAAATATATGTATATATATATATATATATTATATATATATATGGGGGTAGAATAGCCTGGGCAAAGTTTAGGGAGCTCTTACCTCTGTTGGTGACTAAAGGCCTCTCGCTCAGAGTAAAAGGCAGACTGTATGATGCATGTGTACGAACAGCCATGCTACATGGCAGTGAAACATGGGCCGTGACTGCTGAGGACATGCGTAAGCTCGCGAGAAATGAAGCCAGTATGCTCCGATGGATGTGTAATGTCAGTGTGCATGCTCGACAGAGCGTTAGTACCCTGAGAGAAATGTTGACCTAAGGAGCATCAGTTGTGGTGTGCAAGAGAGACGATTGCGCTGGTATGGTCATGTGGCGAGAATGGATGAAGATAGGTGTGTAAAAAAGTGCCAATACCTAGCAGTGGAGGGAACCAGTGGAAGAGGTAGACCCAGGAAAACTTGGGACGAGGTGGTGAAGCACGACCTTCGAACTTTAGGTCTCACTGAGGAAATGACCAGCGACCGAGACCTTTGGAAATAAGCTGTGCGTGAAAAGACCAGGCAGGACAAGTGAGTCCAGCCCACTTATGCATGCCTTTCCTCCCTTGGACACACAAAGACCTGTTGAGGCAAGCGAAGTCGATATCGAACCTCATCCGACGACAGGCACCTACGCCTGTCGTCGCTTGCGAAGACCTGTTGGGGCAAGTGAAATCGAAATCGGAATCGAAATTGAACCAATCCTATGACTAGCACCCGGCAGATGCCAGGACCCCTGGACTGGAGATACGTAAAAAGCACTATCCGAATCGTGGCCGATGCCAGCGCCGCCTCGACTGGCTTCCGTGTCGGTGGCACGTAAAAAGCACCATCCGAATCGTGGCCGAAGCCAGTGCCGCCTCGACTTGCTTCCGTGCAGGTGGCACGTAAAATGCACCAACCCG
>NC_043004.1:50884331-50899331 GCF_006345805.1 Octopus sinensis | reverse complement strand
AGTTGACCTCGGCGGGATTTGAACTCAGTATGGAAACAGTCGGAAGAAATACTGTAAAATATTTTTCTGGCATGGGTATGCAATGATTCCCTTGGTTCCCAAACTTTCCAAAATTTTTGTCCCTCCCATTTTTTCGTGGCTTGGTGGACCCCTCAACCCTGCCCCAAAATGGAAAAAAAAACTCAGAGAAGACGAACAAAGTAAACTGACCTTGTATAAAATAATTTTTCGTGAGATAAAATTTTACTGATAAAATAAAAAAATTTCAATGAGAGGAGTGAACTTGTTTGGCCTGTAATATGTCCTCAGTATTAGGATGCGTTTTTGATAATGCTATCCTCAAGTCATGCGCAACATCCAGTTCATTGCGAGCCTTTGTTTTATTTGCGAGTAAAGTTGCAAAAGCCGTCTCACACTCGTACGTTGTTGCGAATGGAACGATGAATTTGAAGGCCAATTTCGCGACATCCGGATAAGATTGCGTCATTTCAATTCAGAATTTACTGCAACACATGTTACGGAAGGGATTTTTTGCACCTCCATCATTCAGCAAGTCGATGAACTGATCTTGAATGACGTAATCTTCCGACAGAATGTCAACAACAGAGATTGCAGAGGAATTGGTGATGAAATGATGAACTTTTTCGAATTTTTGTAGGTCGGGGAAGTATCTTTGAATTTCAGCCTGAAGAATTAAGACATACTGTTTCATTATGTCGAGGATGTCAGCATCAACTCGAAGGTCATCTTCATCAAAGAAAGTATTGAGGTTCGGAAACGGTGCAAAATGTTCACATTCCAATTTAGAATGCCACAAATGGAGCTTCATTTTAAATGCAGTCATTTTTTCATGACAGTGGACAGCGATGATGTCCTTTCCTTGTATCACTAAGTTAACAGAATTAGTTGATGAAAAAATGTCGACTAAAAAGGAGACATATAAGGAACCGAGTATTGGTCTGTGCTGTTCTTTTTTAGCACCACGAAGAAATTCGTGTATCTCTTATCATAGAACGAAGACTTTTCAGTATCTACCTCTTGGACAACCACCTTACATGCGAGTACAGTCAAATCGTTTTAAAGTCTGAGCCATTGTCCTTGTACAAGTCAACAAAAAGACGCAAGCTTAGTGCATTGGCTTTGATAAAATTTACCGCTTTGACTACACCATTCAAAACATTCTTTAAATGGTCGGGCATTGTTTTAACTATCAATGTTTGACGAAGTGTACAATGCGTACCAGTTGTGTTTGAAGACTTCTCCTTCACCATTGTCTAAAAGCCAGAGCGGCAACCAAGCAATGCTGGAGCACCGACGGTAACAACGTGCTCCCAGTTTATGCCACGCGTGTTAAAGAATTGATCCACTTTCTGGAATATATTGTTTGCAGTGGTTCGGGTGTTGAGGGGTTTTGCAAAAAAAGGAATTCATCTTCCAGGCTCTTGTTATGCACTTAACATACATACACACGTCAGTGGTTTCATCATTTTGGATGGCGACATTGTTAAACATTGATATTTTTAATCTTTGGGATGACCTGAGACAAAATAATATCAGATATCTCAGTGATTCATCGACTGACGGTGTTGTTGGAAACTGAAACATGTTTAAGCTTCTGTAGTTCGGACGTTCCGAGCACGAGTGAGATTATATCTTTGCAGCAACTAAATGCAATCTAGTGTTATGAGGTCTTTTAGAAAGCAGTAAATTTCCTTCAAACTTCGGAGGAGGCTTTCAGACCAATGTATAGGTAGATTGGAAAGAATTGACAAGTGCGCAGCGCACTTGTACTATTAGTCATAGCCTACACTCCCGCAAATGTGGCCATTCGTGTTGGGTCTATATTAGTACATTTTTAAGTATTTTGCATTTGATAATTCTAAATTGCTGTTTAAATCGAAATTTACATGTAAACTTTTTATTCTTCATCGATTAATATCAAATCTTATATGTCCTGAGGCAACTTTTATAAGTGAGGTACATCTATGTTATTTGTCCGCAAATAATAGGATTTCTAGTTTGGTTAGCAATTTTGAGGGAAGAAGATTAGTTGATGTCACCGAGCCCACTTCTTGACTTGTACTTTATTTTATTCACTAGGAGAGATGAATAACAAAGTTGACCTCGGTGGATTGGAGATGAGGATGTAAAGAGCTGGCGAAAATGCTGCAAAGTATTTTTTCTGACGTTTTAATGATTCTACCAACTTGACAGAAATCTATAATGATGATGTTTATAACCTACTTTTAAGCATTTACAATTCTCGTTTCGCTCATTAAGGATAACCAAGTTTATTTTGCATATACCTGACTTCAGTTTTTTTGTTTTTCTTTTCCTTTTTTCTTTTCTTTCTTTCTTTCTTTCTTTCTTTCTTTTTGTCATTTTGAATCCTGCATTTACATGTTTCTCAAGCGAAAAATCGCCAAAAGATACGTAAGTCACGCTCTACTGGTACACTAGTAATTATTTTCCGCGGCTTTCAACCGTGTAACTTTCTGTAAACGAACTGTTGTCAAGGCAACATGCCTGTTTACATTTAAGTAGTATTTTGCTACTTATGTTCAGCATATCAGGATGGACAGGTTAGCCGCTGTTGATAAATTGTTAGGTACCAATATAAACGATCTGTTACATCGTCATCGCAAGCTGCCAAAAAGGCCATCATGGGACCAGTTTCACAACGTTGCTAAATATATATTTACATAACTCTTTGTATTCACAGATGTGTTCACGTAGGCCAAGGACCCTACTCCTTCCTCCAAACCCAAGTAGAAAAGGAAGTCCGCGTTTTATGTCTCCTCTAGCTATTATTGATTGAGTACGTATTACCCACCGTGGAGGCGCAATGACCCAGTGGTTAGGGCAGCGGACTCGCGGTCATAGGAATGCGGTTTCGATTCCCAGACCGGGCGTTGTGAGTGTTTATTGAGCGAAAAAACCTAAAAAGCTCCACGAGGCTCCGGCAGGGGATGGTGGTGATCCCTGCTGTACTCTTTCACCACAACTTTCTCTCACTCTTACTTCCTGTTTCTGTTGTACCTGTATTTCAAGGGGCCGGCCTTGTCACTCTCTGTGTCACGCTGAATATCCATGAGAACTACGTTAAGGGTACACGTGTCTGTGGAGTGCTCAGCCACTTACACGTTAATTTCACGAGCAGGCTGTTCCGTTGATTCGGATCAACCGGAACCCGCATCGTCGTAACCGACGGAGTGCTTCCATCCATTACCCACAACCCCCAAGAATATATTTCAAAAACATTACAATAATAATTATTTCTTCTATAGGAGCAAGCCCTGAAATTTTGGTGGGAGGAGAAGTTAGTCGATTATTATAGCTTTTGTTAAGTTATACATAAAAATAAGCTATGCATAAAAATAACAAGAATGTGTCGAAGTATCGTTTATGCCGCGTTAAACATCTACATTGTGTATGAGAGAGAGAAAGAGAGGGGGAGAGAGGGGGAGAGAGAGTACGATCGGCCATTTGTACTCGGTCTCTTTTGCCACCTAACCTTGAAGGACCAGCTCGATAGCTTTTCCGCAGAGAAGATCCTTGTCTACAGTTCGTCGGTTTTGAATTCACGAGCAAGGCTCTACAGAACTTATTTTATCGATCCCGAAAGGATTGAAGGTAAAGTCAATCTCGGCGGAATTTGAACTCAGAACTTAGTGGCAGACGAAATGCTGCCAAGCGTTTTGTCCAGCATCCAAGCATTCCCACTGTTGACCCAGCAGCACATCCAGGATGTGACAACTTTGGTGTGGGTGGAGAGAAGAGAGCTGCACCAGCACCCGACTGGTATACATTTTCAGCTAAGTTGACTAAAGCAATGTGAAATGAAGTGCCTTGCTCAAGGACAGAATTCGTCATCCAGGCCAAGAATTGAACCTACGATGTTATGATCGTGAGCCATTAGGCCAGCCTCCTTTACTCTTCTCCTTATAGTCATTATAAATGATTGCTCTCCAAAAGCTTGCCCTATCTTTACTTTACTGTCACCACACTCATGATTTTGTCATCGTCAGATTAAGCATCTTAAAAACATCAACTCCAAGTCATATATATATATGTATATACACTCTTCACTGTTATATATATATATATTATATATATATATATATATATATATATATATATATATATAAAGTTAATCCAAACAAGAAAACACAAAAAAAAACACAACAACGCGAGGACGTGGAACAAATAAAGTATTATTGGACGCTCAGGAAAGAAGGGAAGAAGGAGGGTTTAACGTTTCGAGCGGAGCTCTTCGTCAGAAACATAGGAGAAGGAAAGATCCCGAGAAGGGAAGACGGAGGAAAAAAATCGCTAGCGGTACTCACGAGGTCACATATATATATATATATATATATATTCTTGTGTCTGGGAAGAGTCATTTTCTTTATTTGCCTTATAATTAAACACACGCACCGGTAAATTTTCAACTTATTCCTTATATATATATATATATATATATATAATACATTAAAAGTCAGTTTCAATCTTGCTTGCAATGTTACCCAGGCAAACTGGCGTATAATGAGAAAATACTATGAATTAAGATTACCCTGAAATGTTAATAGGAACGGAATGAAACAAGTTTCGTATAAATTGGAGCAGTAGTTATTGGGATATTCGGGGTTTGGGGTATAAATACCCAAAACGGTGATAAATGTGAAAATGTTCCGAATTCAACTTCATCCTGGCAAAGAAGAAATCCCAGCCTATTGATCAGACTGATTTGACAACGAAAAAATACGATTTCTTTTTTTATAGTAAATATACATACATGCAACTTTCGACAAAGTAACAGTCATATATACAACTTGAACAGGCACACATTTTAAGTACACAAACATACGTTTATATATGCATACACATATACACACACGCAGACACGTCTACACATTTATATACGTAAATGTTCACATACATACATACATGCATGCATGCATGCATACATACATACATACATATATGCGTATATATATATATACATACGCATGTACACTTCTGCAAACGCACATGCATACATGCACACATACATGCACACATACATTCACACATACATGCACACATACATACATGCATACATACATACATACATACATACATACATACATACATACATACATACATACATACATACATACATACATACATACATACATACATACATACATACATACATACATACATACATACATACATACATACATACATACATACATACATACATACATAATTCATGAACTTCGTAACCTCGGTGTGAAATAGTTTTTGTTTAATGTTGAGTGTATTCAACGTTATCTCACCTCCAAGATTTGGCTGCTGTTTCTAGCACGTCCTGCTACTACGTAACAGCTATTTGCGCTAAAGGATCCGATATACCTGTTACGTGGGAGCAGGGCGTGCAAGAAATAACAGCCAAATCTTTCCTTTTCTGGAGGAAAAGAGCCGTTTACGCCTGATTTCGATGTCACATTCGTTGAAAGCATGCGAAATAACGAAACTGACTTTCCCGGTGACCAAACGGGTTACGGGCAGTCTCTCTCTATATATATAACAATGGAAGCACTCCGTCGGTTACGACGACGAGGGTTCCGGTTGATCCGATCAACGGAACAGCCTGTTCGTAAAATTAACGTGTAAGTGGCTGAGTACTCCACAGACACGTGTACCCTTAACGTAGTTCTCGGGGATATTCAGCGTGACACAGAGAGTGACAAGGCCGGCCCTTTGAAATACAGGTACAACAGAAACAGGAAGTAAGAGTGAGAGAAAGTTGTGGTGAAAGAGTACAGCAGGGATCACCACCATCCCTGCCGGAGCCTCGTGGAGCTTTAGGTGTTTTCGCTCAATAAACACTCACAACGCCCGGTCTGGGAATCGAAACCGCGATCCTACGACCGCGATCCTACGACCGCGAGTCCGCTGCCCTAACCACTGGGCCATTGCGCCTCCACACGATTTCACATCAGGAATTTTGCAAAGCAAATACATAAACGTGTGAGTGTGTGTGTGTGTGTATGTCTGTGTGTGTTTGCGCGCGTGTGCGTGTATGTGTATGTATTTATTGCTGGTGTTTCTCTCTAACCTCGCACATCTGCAAAGTAATGGAACTCATCAATGCATTCTCAGAAGGCGGAAGCTGTTCCTGTTCTTGTTCCCTGTCATGTAACAGGGCTTCCGTACAGGAAGGAACTGTCTTCGCTCACAGCTACAACAGTTATTAAACGACTGAGTACTGAAACAACAGCTCAATCATTCACGTGCGGATGGGAATCGTGTGGACTTTACGGAGGCTTTGAGAAAAAGTTGATCACGAAATGATAAGTCACAAACTGCGCGATCCAATAGAGTTGGAGATTTCGGGGAGTGGCTACATGGACTTTTAAAAAAGCAGGAGTTAAGCAGTTGCAACTAACAGTTCTCTCTCTCTCTCTCTCTCTCTCTCTCTCTCTCTCTCTCTCTCTCTCTCTCTCTCTCTTTCTCTCTCTCTCCCTCTCTGTCTGTCTGTCTCTCTCTCTCTCTCACACACACACACATACCCCTAGGAGACATTTATTCGTAGCGGAGTCTCTTATGGAACTCTGGTACCGCTGCTGTTTGTGACAGCTCTCTCAGATAAGCCTTCGGTTATACAGTCAACCATTCTCACCAGCCGTGCTGACGATACAAAGCTATCGCAGGTAGACAAGAACCTTGATAACACAAAACTATAATCGGGCATGCTTGCAAAAGGAGAAAGAGAGAGAGAGAAAGAGAGAGAGAGAGAAGAGAGAGAGAGAGAAAGAGAGATAGAGAGAGAGAGTGAGAGAGAGAGAGAGAGAGAGAGAGAGAGAGAGAGAAAGCAAAGTAATGACGTACGGAGTATAAAACTTTTAAAATTTCAAGAGGCGTGAGAAGAAAATCCAAAAGGCAGGAGAAGAAAAAGGAAAAAAAGAGAAAGAAGAAAAAAGAAGAAACGGAAAGAAAAGGAGAGAAGAAGAGAAGACAAAAAGGAAAAGAAAAGGAGAGAGACGGGCAAAGTAATAAAATACAGATTAAAAGAAAACAATGAGAAAAAACAGAAAGTTCAAACATTTCAAAAAGGTTCAAGCGTCGTGGTATATTATAATTATTAATTTGATATATAAATTACCGATAAATTTTTATTTCATGCTGACTACCTGATAAAAATCATTAACGTGATTTTATCCTTTTATTCTATAATGGATAAATAGATAACACACACACACTCACATATATATATATACATTGAAAAAAAGTCAAGGTAGAAAATGCTCAAATTATTTTATAAAAAACATTTCAGGACCGGTTTCAGTCATTGATACTTTTTCAACTGTAAGTATGGAAAACAATTAAATTTTGGAAAAATTAAAAGAAAGTTTTTTTAAAGAATATTTGCATAGGCGCAGGAGTGGCTGTGTGGTAAGTAGCTTGCTAACCAACCACATGGTTCCGGGTTCAGTCCCACTGCGTGGCACCTTGGGCAAGCGTCTTCTGCTATAGCCCCGGGCCGACCAAAGCCTTGTGAGTGGATTTGGTAGACGGAAACTGAAAGAAGCCCGTCGTATATATGTATATAGATATGTGTGTGTTCGTGTATGTTTGTGTGTCTGTGTTTGTTCCCCTAGCATTGCTTGACAACCGATGCTGGTGTGTTTACGTCCCCGTTACTTAGCGGTTCGGCAAAAGACACCGATAGAATAAGTACTGGGCTTACAAAAGAATAAGTCCCGGGGTCGATTTGCTCGATTAAAGGCGGTGCTCCAGCATGGCCGCAGTCAAATGACTGAAACAAGTAAAAGAGTAAAGAGTATAGTATTCAAATACAAGGGGCATTTTCCTTGTTTCTGCGTGTCTCTGTCTCTCTTGTTTACTTTTGCGGGTACGAGGTCTTTCTTTATTATATATATATATATATATATTATATATATATATATATATATATATATATATATATATTATATATATATATAATGTACTGTTTCGTGATAGAAAATTCAACAAAAAAAACTACTCCATCTGGTGAGACATAAATATTAATTATTTAAAGGACACAATACATATCTTTAAGTGATACTAATAGTTCGTTATATGTGATTTGTGCCTGGTGAATATGTTTAAGATACTTCTCAACATATGAAATTATTAGTAGCACTTACAGACATGTATTGTGCTCTTTAAATAAATAGTATTATATATATATATATATATATATATAGATATATATATATATATATATATGTATATATATATATATATATATATATATATATATACATATATATTATACATATATATATATATATACATAATATATATATACATATATATATATATATATATATATATATATATATATATATATATATATATATATATTATATATATATATACACACACAAAGAAAATGCATAAACATAAGCGATTCAGCTTGAAAAAATTTAAGAAATAAAATATTTTCACGGAAATTGTTGAATAAATAGTTTCATCTCTCGTATACTTTCTTCTAAAGATTGCCTCTTTAAGTAAAGGAGCCTCGATTATTGTTGTCCCGGGTATACTATGTTTGAATGTGAAGGCTCGTGGCTTAGTGGCTAGAGTATTCAGCTCACGATCGGAAAGTCGCGAGTTCAATTCCCGGCGATGCGTTGTGTCCTTGAGCAAGACATTTTATTTCATGTTGCTCCAGTCCACTCAGCTGGCAAAAATGAGTAGTACCTGTATTTCATGGGCTAGCCTTGTCACACTCTCTGTGACATTGAATCGCCCTGAGAACTACTTTAAGAGTACAGGTGTCTGTGGAGTGCTCAGCCACTTGCACGTTAATTTCACGAGCAGGCTGTTCTGTTGATCGGATCAACTGGAACACTCGTCATCGTAACTATTTTTGAATATAAAACAAGATGGTAACTATTGGAGCATACATGGTCGTAGATCTTCTGAATCAGACTGGATCCTGAGAGTAAGTCCTGGGGTCGATTTGCTCGACTAAAGGCGATTCTCCAGCACGGCCGCAGTCAAACGACTGAAACAAGTAAAACGGTAAAACAGCATACCTAAGACTGCATTATCCAACGTTTCCTAAACAAAAATAACAGTAGACATAATTGAGAGAAATTTGGTTGCTGTTTCTAGCATGTAGAGTGAGCACATAGAGGTTTCTTGGGCGAGTCGTTGATTATGTTGCTTGCTGCGCTTCGTAAGAGATGTAAAAGTAAAATCTGACAGTTGCAGCAGATGTCGGCCATATCCGACTGACGTCATACATCACATGTCAAGTCACTTATTGACCAATACTATTTCTATTCTTGTCTCACCATAACAAAAACAGTGTGTGTGTGTATGTGTGTGTGAGTGTGTGTGTGTGTGTGCGTGCGCGCGAAGACTGAATTTAGGATGTGCTTTTGATTCATGCCGGGCTATAAAGTTTCATAATTCATTTAGTTAGCTACAATTGGGACTTCGAACAATGAATGAAAATACACATGAGTTCAAAGCAGGTTATAATACACGCACACGCATGTGCACACAGACACATGCACGTATGCGCACATACACACCCGCATACTCATTCTGGAATTTTCTTCCTGATCGCATTTCATTCCGACAGACATCGATTTAATGATGTTGAAACTAAACATGACTCTCGTTAATGCTACATGCTTGGGATCCTTTTTTCAAAGGTTATGAACCCTACTAACCATTCTCTTCTGGTTAATGTACAAAAAGAACAACAAAATACAAACACATTACCCCTCCCCAAAACAAGAAAACATTCCCCCCTCCCCCAAAAATTAAAAATACAAACACTCCATAGGCTCAGGAGTGGCTGCGTGGTAAGAAGCTTGCTTCCCAACCACATGGTTCCGGTTTCAGTTCCACTGTGTGGCACCTTGGGCAAGTGTCTTCTACTATAGCCGTGGAGGCGCAATGGCCCAGTGGTTAGGGCAGCGGACTCGCGGTCGTAGGATCGCGGTTTCGATTCCCAGACCGGGCGTTGTGAGTGTTTATTGAGCGAAAACACCTAAAGCTCCACGAGGCTCCGGCAGGGATGGTGGTGATCCCTGCTGTACTCTTTCACCACAACTTTCTCTCACTCTTACTTCCTGGTTCTGTTGTACCTGTATTTCAAAGGGCCGGCCTTGTCACTCTCTGTGTCACGCTGAATATCCTCGAGAACTACGTTAAGGGTACACGTGTCTGTGGAGTGCTCAGCCACTTACACGTTAATTTCACGAGCAGGCTGTTCCGTTGATTCGGATCAACCGGAACCCTCATCGTCGTAACCGACGGAGTGCTCCCACTATAGCCACGGTCTGACAAAAGCCTTGTAAGTGGATTTGGTAGGCAGTAATTGAAAGAAGACCGTCGTATATATATATATAATATATATATATATATATATATATATATATATATATATATATCCCTATATATATGTGTGTGTGCGTATTTGTGTGTCTGTGTTTGTCCCCCACCATCTCTTGACACCGTTTCGAGCCTACACTCTTCCACAGAAAGGAACACGAGGAAATAAACAGAGTGAGAATAAGAAAACTTGTGGAGTTACCGGTCAATCTGTGTTTCTCCCCCCACCGTCGCTTGACATCCGATGTTGGTGTGTTTACGTCCCCATAAGAGGCCGATAAAATAAATACTGGGCTTCCAAAGAATAAGTCCTGGGGTCGATTTGTTCGACTAAAGGCAGTACTCCAGCATGGCCGGAGTCAAATGATTGAAACAAGTAAAGGAATAAAAGAAACACACACACACATACGTACACGAACGTTCGCTCACTTTCTTACATATGTAGCGGATACATTTGGCTATTTCAGTGTCCATGAAATAAGAGACAGAATAATAAGATAACTGTTAAACTGGCCTTTGTTTACCGTTATAAGATACAAAACTACTTCGAGTCGTTGATGTCTAAAGGCTGAAGACAGTGAGCTGGCTGTATCGTTTGCATGCCGAGCAGAATGCTTGGCGGCATTTCGTCCGTCTTTACGTTCTGAGTTCAAGTTCCGCCAAGGCCGCCTCTGCTTTTCATCCTGAAGGGGTTGATAAACTAAGTACCAATTTAGCGCTGGGGTTGATGTAATCGACTTGCCCCCTTCCTCGAACTTGCAGGCCTTGTGCCAAAATTTGAAACCAATCGACTAGCCTCCTCCCCCAAATTGTAATCGACTAGCCTCCTTCTCCAGATTCCAGGACTTGTGCCTGTTTTAGAAAGAATCTATGAAAACTTGAAGGTGGCGAGCGAGCAGAAACGTAAAAACGGACGATATGCTTAGCGGCATTTCGTTCGTCTTAGTGTTTTGAACTGAAATTCCGTCAAGGTCGACTTTAACTTTCATCCTTTCAGGGTCGATGAAATAAGTACCAGTTGCTCACTTGGCTCAATGTAACCGACGAGTCCCTTTTGTGCCTATAGTAGAAAGAAATATATAAAGATTGGTTCTGTTGGCCATCGTATTGGTATCTGTGGTATTTGTCGTCTGCTAGTACAAGGCCGAAGGAAAATGAAAGACAGAAAGTAAGAGATTCTGCTTCTCTGAAAGTTGTGAAGGGTAAAAGGAAAATGCTGATTTTGTGACAAACACTAAGAGGGGAGACACCATCTAAACTTTTTGACAACGCTGGTGAAAGAAGCACAAGCAAGTTATCTCTGCGTCAAACAGAGAATGAGTAAGAAATGATGAATTCTGTAAGCGCTCCGTATTTATAACAATTCATCAGCTAACTAGGTCACAGCAAATAAAGGATATTTCATAGGTTATCTAGGCTGAACTTATCTTGATCCAAGAGGGTTTAAGACATTACTAAATGACTCGTAAAATTCGAGTGCAAATCCGAAGAACAAACGAAAGAAGCCTGCAGAAACATTCAGGATGCGGTTTCAATTCCTGGATGAGATTCCAGGAACTAACTGTTTCACATGTAGTCACACAAATACACATTCAAAACCACATACACTCATACATTCATACATTCATTAAGCACACTCACATAAACACACTTTCAAACACACATGCGCACCTGAGTAACTTTACCAGTATATATATATGCGTGTGTGTGTATATGTATACATTTCAGGTGCATTCGTACGATCGCAGGATTCGAATGGAAATTTCCACGCAGTTTCACGCCAAAACATGATCATATTAGTATATAGCATGGGTCGACTCATGCTATATAGTAATATGAAATGCCGATAACAATATTGGTATCTTGATTATCTGGGAATTGAATATTTCTTCCGGCTGCCTGTCGTTTCCCATATAAAATCAACTACAACATTCAGTCTTAGTGAATCACATTTACTTTCATAATGACGTTACAAAGGTTACTTGCCGAAGGATGCATTGTGGAATATCAAAAGTGTGTTTAGGTGCGTTTGGCAAGAGCTGAAATTGTTATATGTTCGTACTGGTGAGAGGAGAGAGATGAGAATGTCCTGTGTTTATGGTGGGGGGGGGGGGTGATTCTCTTTAATCCAACGTTAATTCTCACTGCGTGCCCCATTTATGATCATGTTTTGGCGTGAAACTGCGTGGAAATATCCATTCGAATCCTGCGATCGTACGAACGCACCTGAAATACAGTTGGCTGAAATGTAAGCTAAGATTACCTGATATGTCGTGGCCATTACAACGTCCTTTACAAGACTGACGCGGTTTCGAGTGCTAATTATCATTACAAGTGTGTATCTCTATTTTACACTTCCCATCTCTCTCTCTCTCTCTCTTTATATATATATATATATATATCATATATATCATATATATATATATATATATATATATATGATATAAACTGTGACTGGAGAAATCAAGCAAGCAAGTAACCAACCAACTTTTACATCGGCTATTATCAAATAGAGATACTGCCGCAAAGTGAAGCCCTTTGTGAGATCCAATTTGTAACTTGTTACACGATTCTTTAAACCCCCGGGCCATTAACTGTTTGATTTGAGAATTTCTCCTACTGTCAATTTAAGAAATAATTATTTTAATCGGATTAAAAAAACTTTCATTCTTTTCTCCGGATTAAAGTAATTAATAATTGCCAAAGTTTAAAACTTTTTAAAGAACTTCGTATTAAATAAAAACAAATGAAATATGTAAATTCGATGCATTTTTTTCTCGTATTTTAAAAATTTTATTTCAAATTTCTAATTCTGCATCGTATTGTATAAAAAACGGTGATCCCCTTTGTAATAGCTGAGACCGTTACAGGGGAAAACACGTGGGTAATTAATTTATTTTAAATGAATCACTGTTTAGTAAAATGGACAAATATATATATTCCGTATTTTTTATTTGATTATTTGCAAACCATTAAAATGGGAAGATAGTTTTTTGGGGTTTTTTTTTTTCCTTTTCATAGAAGTAAAATGCCACGTTAAGGAAAACAAAAAAGCTTACAAAAACATCGACATGAAAAACGAAACGCAATGTGTCTATCAATTTATCTGTCTTTAATCTTGTTCTGGTTTCATTCATTAAACTGCGGCCATGATGGGATACCACCTTGAATTTTTCGTCGAATGAATCGACCCCAGTACTTTTTTTTTCAAGCCTGGTACTTATTTTATCGTTCATTTTGCCGAACCGTTATGTTACGGGGACACAAATACACCAATTTTGGTCGTCAAGCGGTGGCGGGGTGGGGGTAATATAATACACACCATAGCTGTATCTACTCATATTGCATAAACCCAGCACAACCTTTATAAAAAGTATTCTAGCCATGACCATCACTAAAATTTCTAGCAGATAACGTCTATAACTAATTACATTATCCAATGTCTTTTCCATTTTTTTAAGGGAAGCTGGGATTTGGGGAGAATTTCGCTGATGTTTCTAGCAGATCGAGCGATTTGGTAGTGATTCTGTCCTCGATTCATTATTTATAGTATCACGTTGTTGTTAGTGGCGGTGGTAGTGGTGGTGGTATTGTTGGTGGAGGTAGTATTGCTGTTGTTAATGGTTTTGAATGTGGTGGAACTGTTGTTGTTGTTGTTGATGTTGTTAGTAGAACTGTTGCTTCAGAGTTTGTTGGTTTAGTGTTGTTGTAGTTGTTAGCGGCGGCGGCGGCGGTGGTGGCGTGGCACTGTTGTTATCGTAGTATTATTGATTTCGTGTTGTTATCGTTGGTGGTGTTTGAGTCGTGTTGTGATAATGCTGCCGTTGGTGGTGGTGGTGGTGCTGTTGTGCTATAAGTACTTGTGGAGGTGTTGTTGATGCAGTGTTGGTGGTGTAGTCCTCTTAGTATTGTTGGCGGTGGTGGTAGCCTTATTAGTGTAGTGTTGTTAATTCAACATCCCATCTTTCATTCACACATGGTGTATCAAGCATGTCTAGGATTAGATTATCCAATATGTCCGTCTTTTGCAATATATTGTGTGGGCGCTTTGACTGCCATTTCTCGCTGATCCATCCATTAATCAATCTATCGATCGATCACATAGATGATGTCTCGTTAGTTCTCATTTCCTTCCGTTCTTCTCCACCCATCTCCTTCTCCCGCATGGCACTTCAACTCATTCTATTTCAGTGAACTTATTTACTCAGTGTCAAACAATGCTCTTTAAACCGGCCATAGACCAGCCGACATAGCTAAAAACTTACTGAATCAATAGCAGACGACATAGTAATTTCAATAATGCTTCAGACAGATTCATCTCTCATCAAACACATAGCAAAGATCTACCCAACTATCAATTCGATCCGTCGAACTCCAAGAACGAACTACAGAACTCTGACATTCAAAGATTCTTTTATTGCTTTAATTACTATTATCATAGATGTCGTTGTCGTTGTTGATGTTAATGTTACAGATGCCGTTGTCGTTCCGCCATTAATCCTTTTTACGTCTGCCTGCTGTGTTTTATTGCTTGTTTTTCTTTTAAATATCTTTTTAGTTTTCTCTTTAGGGTGGAAGTGTAGGTGGTGTCGTTCCATAGCAGATATTTTGGCTTTG
>NC_043004.1:50871831-50876831 GCF_006345805.1 Octopus sinensis | reverse complement strand
TCCGTCTTGTGCGTTCACATTCCTGTCTTCTACCAAGAAATCTAATGCTTACAGCTTAGTTTTTTTTCTTGGGGCTGGCCGAGTTGGAGCAAATATCAGAATTGAACAGCCGAAATTTGCTATGATGATTCGGTGTCTGACTGAAGATTGAAGGCTTCGAATGATTTGTCTGTGTTCCGTGTTCGTCCCTTCCTGTATTTCACGTTCATTATATATAAAAACATTCATTCTTATATATATATATATATATATATTTACGACGGGCTTCAATTTCCGTCTACCAAATCCACTCACAAGGCTTTGGTCGGCCCGAGGCTATAGTAGAATACACTTGCCCAAGGTGCCATGCTGTGGGGCTGAACCCGGAACCATGTGGTGGTTGGTAAGCGAGCTACTTACCACACAGCCACTCCTGCGTCTATGCATAAGTTTTTAAAAGAGAAGCGATAAAAAGAAATTCATGACGACAAAGTCGTAAATTTACTTCATACATTGCGAGTTAATGACTTCCCTGTGCCTGAAAAAGTCTCATTTTATTTTAATAAACATTACCATATATAATATAATTATTACTATAATATGTTAATTATGTGAAGACGCGTGACTTAGTGATTGGGTTATTCGGTTCGCGATGGTAAGGTTGTGACTTCAATTGCCGGTGACGCGTTGAGTCCTTGAGCAAGACATTTTATTTCACGTTGCTCCAGTCCACTCTGTATCAGGACAATTACTCCCTTGGTTAATTAAACCCTCTCCAATGTATTATGAACTTTTAAATTATCATCTGTTGTCCTCACGGGTAGTTGTCCTGAGTGGGGTATTGTCCAAGGGGAGAACATGTTCTAGACTCGTCCATTCCTTTTTAAAGCTTGATACTAATTCTATCTGTCTCTTTTGCCGAACCGGTAAGTTATGAGGATGTAAGCACACCAACACCGGCTGTCAAGCGTCGGTGAGGGACAAACATACAGACACACACGCATACACACACACACGCGCGCGCACACAGACACGCACACACAGACACACACGCACGCACACATTCTCACACACACACACAAACACATATAAACTAAACAATGATGCATAAAGGCTCCTACATATTGACATGCGCACGCAACAAACATTAAGTTACTAAACGGTATTTGCAAGATAATCTGAATATTTTAAACAAATAAATAGGCGCAGGAGTGGCTGTGTGGTAAGTAGCTTGCTAACCAACCACATGCTTCTGGGTTCAGTCCCATTGCGTGGCATCTTGGGCAAGTGTCTTCTGCTATAGCCCCGGGCCGACCAATGCCTTGTGAGTGGATTTGGTAGACGGAAACTGAAAGAAGCCTGTCGTATATATGTATATATATATATATATATATATATATGTGTGTGTGTGTGTTGTGTTTGTGTGTCTGTGTTTGTGTGTCTGTGTTTGTCCCCCTAGCATTGCTTGACAACCGATGCTGGTGTGTTTACGTCCCCGTCATTTAGCGGTTCGGCAAAAGAGACCGATAGAATAAGTACTGGGCTTACAAAGAATAAGTCCCGGGCTCGATTTGCTCGACTAAAGGCGGTGCTCCAGCATGGCCGCAGTCAAATGACTGAAACAAGTAAAAGAGTAAAAGAGTAAAAGAGAGAGAGAGAGAGAGAGAGAGAGAGAGAGTATCAACGAATGCAAAACTACAAATATAGCTGAAACACACTACAAGAAGAATCTTTATTGTTGTGCTGACAGGAGCTGCTTCAATTTACCTTATGTTCTTACAAGCTCTTCTTATACTAGGCCTGCAATGTAAACAGACATCGAAATAACCCTGCGAGAGACCAATGACACGTTCGGAAAGTGGGAGTGTTGTAATCTCAGTGACCTATACGCCATGGAAATTGTGTTAAGCTTTGGCCCTATGCATCCTAGGAATCATGACAGACCTAAAGATGTTACCTAACCCCTTTTCCCCCCTCTCTTTGATAAAGAGTATAACTCATAATATTTTACTCTTTTCTAGTTTTTTCATTGTACACATTATTCTATTACTTATATTTCACTTCATATTTTTACGCTTTCTTCCCTCACTTGTGTTTGACCATTTTCATGTATTACTTGTTTGACTCCTATTTGCTTCATAATATTACTCGCTTTATTTGCGGGATTTCCATCTGTCTATCTATCTATTTGTTTATATATTTGTCTGTTTAGTTCTATATCTATTTAGTTATATATCTCTCCGTCTGTCTGTCTGTCTGTCTGTCTGTCTGTCTGTCTGTCTATCTATCTATCTATCTATCTATCTATCTATCTATCTATCTATCTATCTATCTATCTATCTATCTATCTAATCAAAGAAGTAAGCTGATGAACTTATGTAGACACGCAACCAAATTTAAAATGTCAAATATAAATATACCATATGGATAGAGTATATATTTTGTATTTTTGATTTTTGAAATTTTGATTTTGACTCTTGGACTAGTATGTAAACGCGACGATGGATTTGTTTCGCGCTATGCAGATTTTTTGTGCTTAAGCACACACATACACGACTGTATGTGTATGTATCCATTTGAACTTGTGTGTTTGTATACTTGTCTCTATATATATGTCAATAACGTGGTTACATAGCTTGTATACATAATTTTTCTTATTTCGTTTTTTCCCCACCTCTCCTTTTTCTTTTTTCCTTCCCCTTTCTTCGTTCCTTTTCTCTCTCTTCCTTTCTTTCGTTTTTTCTCTAACTGATACTGGTGCATATAACTTTACGTCCCCCTCACTTACTTTAAGGAACGCTACATTAGCATCCATGATTTTAAATTGCGTGCGAGATAGATTGCGTATACATATGTATGCATGCATTTGTGTGTATATTTTAGATTTATATTTATACGTCTGTATATGTATGGCGTTTGCACGCATCCTTCTGTGTATGTTGATCTATATATGTACACTTTAATATGAATATGTATTGCAGTGTAATATTTATAATGCATTTTAATTTCTATGTATTAATTATATTTCCTTCATTAACGTCAATATGTATTTTATTCAATGTAAGGTTATTTCCTCGAATTTTATAATTTTTATAATTTTTTTATATATATATACATATATATTTTTGAGCTCATTTTTTGTTTATCGCTCGAAGATTGATCGTTATTTCTAAAGGGCCAATCAAACAAGTCCATTTTTTAAAGGTGTAGCGTTTGTAAGAGTCTGGATTGAATTGATATATCGGTTCCATTCTAACAAAAACTGTCTGATGAACGGCAACGAGAAACTCAGAGTAACAGATTTTGTTGAATTTTCTGCTGCTTTAAATAAAGCATATTACTCTACCACTGGTATTTGTGTACTCTTTTTTCCACCTTGTTTCACATTTATGTGTTTAATCTGTCTGTCTATGTATGTATGTATGTATGTATGTATGTATATGTGTGTTCATGCATATCTGTGCATATATGTTCTTCTGTACATACGTTTTATGTATGTTTATTCGAAAGCTGTTGATAACCTGCTGAAAGCTAGTGGCTTGTGGGCCAAAGTAATCGATATTGAATCAGCTATCGATTTATCGAGAATCACTCAAGCTCGTAGACACATTAGTACAAAAAGTCACACTCATAGACGCATTGATGCATATACTTGCACACATATATAGATACATCCATCCATCCATCCATCCATCCATCCATCCATCCATCCATCCATCCATCCATCCATACATCCAACCATACATACATACATACATACACACATACATACATACACACATACATACATACACACATACATACACACATACATACATACATACATGCATACATACATACATACATACATACACATATACATACATATAACACGAATTCTCTCACATACAAACGTGCATAGAAAGCTGTATATAAATGTACACAGACATAGACACACTATCACGCATACTACACACACATCGATACACATAAATACTCTCACATACATACACACACACACATCTGCACTTATGCACACACACACATACACACACATCTTTAAACTTACGCGTTCACTCACACGCATATATAAACTCTAACATACAAAAGCGCCCATCCCCACGCGAATGCACACACATTTTTACATACACACACATGTACAATCGCATCCATATACAGACGCACACTTACACACATGCACACATACACACACACACACACACATGTACAATCGCATCCATATATAGACGGAAACTTACACACATGCACACATATACACACACACTCACACACACACACACATGTGCGCGCGCACATACAGCTTCTTCGACAAAGTACAAACAAGTTTTAAACAGCCAGTGCAGACCAATGACAAAAGATCGATATTTCCAGAATATTCGAGGACATTCCTGTTTTTTTAATTGTTTACTTGTTTCAGTCACTGAACTGCGGCCATGCTGGGATACTACATTCATCTATTTTCAACAAAATCTATATCCATCTCTTATCATTCTGTCTGTATTTAGAACTAAACCGGAGGCAGACTTTTGCATAACACACCTTAACTCTCTTTCCCCCCTCTCTTTTTGTTCCTCCTCCTCCTTCACTCTAGCTCTCTCTTACTCTCTATCAATTTATTTAGCTCTGAATGAATACCGTGTTCAATAGTCCTGAATTAGACTTTATTCGTCGTCCAGTTTAACACTACGACTGCCCCTTGGGTGCCTTTGAACGGAGACCACTCTGTTGCTAGCACTCGAGCTATGTTACCAGTTTGAGGAAACTTTCCTCTTTCCTTCACTCCCTCAATTCTCGGAGGCCCTTTAAAAGGTCATGGGTACTGCCTTTTTTTCTGACTAAAAGATTTTAAATACATGCCAAACTCAAAATCGCCGGTCATGTGCCTAAATTCAAAGCTGTTATTATTATTGAGTGAGAGAGCAGCGCATGCCATCAAAGTGACACTTAGGTAAAATATACGAAGTCAAATACACCCATTATGACTACCCGTCCAATAAGGGTACACCAGGCACATACATCAC
>NC_043004.1:50856831-50861831 GCF_006345805.1 Octopus sinensis | reverse complement strand
TCCTAACGAGAAATAGGGGACATTTACTAGCTAACCCATATCAAGGGGTCCGGATCAGAGTAGACTTGGAAACAATAATGGTTAAGAGGTGGTTCCACATTTATCACAAGCCTGAAAGCCCTGTACACGGCCCCCAGTTTAAAGTCAAACGTAGGACATACATACATACATACATACATACATACATACATACATACATCATACATACATACACACACACATACATACATACATACATACATACATACATACATACATACATCATACATACATACACACACACATACATACATACATACTACATACATACATACATACATACATACATACATACATACATACATACATACATACATACATACATACATACTTATAAGCAGTTGTACGAAAATGTCATTACGGTATAATCTACCGATGAGACATGATGCACCTTGAACACTCTATAATGAAATCCATCGGAAGGATAACCTCGAGGACAAATAAATAAGAACCCACAGTGCGGTAGAAACCATAGCCACTAATAATAAAAAGGAGTACTGGTGGAATGTCCCAGTGAAGACCTCAATAAAATGTAAACACAACAGGCCTGATATAATGATTTGGAATAGAGAAGAGAAACTATGTACAGTTGTTGAAATTAGCTGCCCATCGGATGCTAACATAAAGCTGAAGATCAGTGAAAAAGAGAATGTTTACGATGAGCTATTGAGACATCTGCAGTTACTCTATCCAGATTACAAGGTTAGGTTCATACCCGTAATTACTGGAGCCCTGGGATATGTAACACACTGCTTAATTATCAGAGTTGAGAAATTAGGCTAATAATGCTAACGCCTCATCGAAAGTCCCATGTATGCGAAGGTTACGACCAGCCATTTTTGTAGTAAGTCTTTCCATTTTTTCAAGCGATACCTGTGCATGATGATTTTTTTTTATAGTGGGAAAAGATTTTGCACGAATCCAATCCCACTCTCATAACACGGACAACATAAACTCGAAAAGAAGAACTAGTCTACATTATTGAATATTGTCAGTGTCGCAGGTTTTCACTCAGAGTATCCCTCTCCTAGGGAGATGTTGTGACAACAACAGAGGTAGCCTCCGGCTCCCAGTGGGCCCACCACGCCCCTGGATACCAATCCAGGTATTTCCACATCTCCGCACATACATACATGCATACGTACACATGTACACATCATATAGGGTAGCCGTTGACTATTCATGAGCTCTTCTGCCTTTTGAAAGGTCTTATTCTTCGTCCTGCAGTGTGTCCAACAATCACCCTCCTCACCAAGCAAGCCTGATGGGGTTCCCAGTTTAGTAACCGACGACCCGACCACGCAACAGGTTGTACTGGGTTACATGTTACCAATGGCACCCAAGAGCAACCTGACATACATACATACATACATACATACATACATACATATAAAAATATTGATCCAAACCAAAACTACGATTGAGCAAGGTTTTTTTCTTGACAGACGTCTCCTACAAATGGCAGCAAAGTGGGGAAATTCCCAGTTCTTTGAAACTGAAGAGTGGTAGGGCTATTTGTGATAAACTCTCCGCACAGAGGATGCTGTCAACAGATGGACCACCTGACCAGTGGAAGGTATCCCTTCCACATGATGCAAAAATCCAGACGCCCCAAACTGATCCGAAAAATGTGGGAGAAAGGCATGACGGTCACGGAAACATATATAACGGTATTGATGTATGCGTTCACGATTTCTATCAACCTTTCCAGGGATAGTTTTCTCTCAGTCGATTTTAGGTTTTGGCTGGTCATTCTTCACATAATTTCGTCTATCAAAGAGCCGCTACGCTCTTTGCGTTATGATTTCAAATTCCGCCGAAGTCGACTTGGTCGTTTATCCTTTCGGGGGTCAATAAAATAAGTATCAGTCGAGCAATGCGGTCGATGTAATCGACCTGCATCCTCCTCTAAAATTGCTGGCCTAGTTCAAAATTTGAAACTAAAGATGACGAGCTGGCAGAATTATTAGCATGCCGAAGAAAATGTTGAGCAACATTTCTTCAGGCATTACGTTCTGAATTCAAATATCGCCGAAATCGGCTTTGCCTTTCATCCCTTTCGGAATAAGTACAAGTTGAACAATGGGGTTGATGTAATCGACTTACCCTCTCCCCACAAATTTCTGGCCTTGTGCTTATAATAGAAAGGACTGAGCTGGCAGAATCGTTATGGCACCGAGTAAAAAACTACGCGGTTTTACATTCTGAATTCAAATTCTGCTGAGGTCGACTTTGACTTTCATTCTTTTGGGGCTGATAAATTAAGTATTGTGTTGATGTAATCAACTAGTCCCTTCCCACCAAATTGCAGGCATTGTGCTTTTAGTAGAAATGATTATTCGTCCGTCTTTACGCTCTGAGTTCGAATTCCATCGAGGTCGACTTTGCTTTTCGTCCTTTTGGGGTCGATAAAATAAACATCATTTGAACACTGGGGTTGATGTAATTGACTTATCCCCTCCTCCAAAATTGCTGCCCTTGTGGCAAAATTTGCCACCATTATTATTATTGTTGCTATTGGGTGAGAGAGCAGCGCAGGCCATTGAAGTGATGCTGCGGTATACAAATATACGAAGCCTAATATACCCATCATGACTACCCGTCTGATAAAGCCACACCAAGCACATGCATCACAACATATATGTGCGACATGGTGGACTCATATCAAGATAAACAGCAGATAACTTCAGGTCGAATATCTCATCCCGCCCAGAAGGTTTGTTTCAGGATGATGAACGAAACATCCATGTTTCCAGGTGTGAATTGTTCAAGCCCCAAAGAATTCCTCTCAACCAATGGTTATAATACGCCCCACCCACTATTCCTGCTCGTGATCAGAGATGCACATATCGTCAGCTACTGAGGGACATGCTCCACTGGTTATGGTCAAGTATAATTTTTTTCAATCGAACAAATCGATCTTAGTACTTATTTTAAAGTTTGGTACTTATTCTATCAGCTCTTTTACCTATATGGACGTAAACACACCAACACCGGTTATCAATTGGGGTGGGGGACAAACACAACCCAAAGACATGCACGGACACACACACACAACACATTTATGGCGGAAAGATAATCATATAAAGGACAGTAAACTGTCTTCAGATAAAAAGAAACAAAAAAAAATTACCTTTAAATTTAAAAAAAAGGTTGCCCCAGGTGAGGATCGAACTCACGACCTTCAGATTACTCGGGTGTTAGATCAGGATTATGAGACTGACGCGCTGCCTACTGCGCTACCGAGGCAGTTAACGACAGGTGTCTTTGTTTAGGAAGACAACCACTATAGCTAAAAGTTGTCGTCGATAATTCCTGCCCGCATATATTCATAACACACACACGCAAAAACTCTGTCTCTTCACTCCGTCCCCTCTACTCATTCTTACAATTTGCTATATGACTACGTAAAATCATAACTACTGATTAGTTGTATATAATATACACACAATATATTTAAATTTAAAAAAAAAAATTTATTTTTAGAAAAAAGAAAAAAATGTTGTGCCCCAGGTGAGGATCGAACTCACGACCTTCAGATTACTCGATTGCTAGATTAGGATTATGAGACTGACGCGCTGCCTACTGCGCTACCGAGGCAACTAAGCGTCGGAGTATTTGTTTAGGAAGACAATCACTATAGCTACTCAGCACAAGTCGTTGTTACTCTTTACTCTTTTACTCTTTTACTTGTTTCAGTCATGTGACTGTGGCCATGCTGGAGCACCACCTTTAGTCGAGCACATCGACCCAGGACTTATTCTTTGTAGGCCTAGTACTTATTCGAAGGGTCTCTTTTGCCGAACCGCTAAGTTACGGGGACGTAAACACACCACCATCGGTTGTCAAGCGATGTTGGGGGGGGGGGACAAACACAAACACACACATATATATATATATACATATATACGACGGGCTTCTTTCAGTTTCCGTTTACTAAATCCACTCACAAGGCTTTGGTCGGCCCGAGGCTATAGCAGAAGACGCATGCCCAAGGTGCCACGCAGTGGGACTGAACCCGGAACCATGTGGTTGGTAAGCAAGCTACTTACCACACAGCCTCTCCTACGCCTGTTGTTGCTGACAGCATTTATGCAATATGCAACACACGCGCGCATACATACACACCCACACTCGCACACACACACTCACACACCCTGTCTCTTTCTCTCCCCCACTGTTATAATATATAGTCACACGCACATATAATCACAACAACTGCTTATTTGTATACAATACCGATATTAGCTCTAAATAAAAGGCGGCAAGCTTGGCAGAATCGACACCGCACCGGGCAAAATGCTTAGCGGCATTTCATGAAATTCCGATTTGGGTCAACTTTGTCTTTCATCCTTTTGGGTACGATAAAATATGTACCAGCTGAATAGTAGGGTGGATGTAAATCGACTTGCTCTAACACACCAACACCGGTTATCAATTGGGGTGGGGGACAAACACAACCCAAAGACATGCACGGACACACACACACAACACATTTATGGCGGAAAGATAATCATATAAAGGACAGTAAACTGTCCATAGATAAAAAGAAACATAAAAAAAAATTACCTTTAAATTTTAAAAAAAGCTTGCCCCAGGTGAGGATCGAACTCACGACCTTCAGATTACTCGGCTGTTAGATTAGGATTATGAGACTGACGCGCTGCCTACTGCGCTACCGAGGCAGTTAACGACAGGTGTCTTTGTTTAGGAAGACAACCACTATAGCTAAAAGTTGTTGTCGATAATTCCTGCCCGCCTATATTCATAACACACACGCAAAAACTCTGTCTCTTCACTCCGTCCCCTCTACTCATTCTTACAATTTGCTATATGACTACGTAAAAATCATAATTTCTGATTAGTTGTATATAATATACACACAATATATTTAAATTTAAAAAAAAAAAAAAAATTATTTTTAGAAAAAAAAAGTTGTGCCCCAGGTGAGGATCGAACTC
>NC_043004.1:50839331-50841831 GCF_006345805.1 Octopus sinensis | reverse complement strand
TCACTCTGCTCAATGCAGACCTGAAAATTTTGACAAAGGTGTTAGCCAAGAGGTTGGCGCTTGTCATGGAGAAACTGGTCGACAACGCACAAACGTGCGCCGTGCCGGGCCGGAGCATCCATGACAACCTCCATCTGATGCGCTACATCATGGACAGGGTAGTTAACGAACCTGGCATGGGTGGGGCCCTGATCAACTTGGATCAATCGAAAGCCTTTGATAGGGTAGACCATTGATACTTGGAGGCAGTCCTGAGAGCGGCTGGTTTCGGTCCCGTCTTCCGCGGCTGGATAGCTGCCTTGTACAGAGGCATCCGTTCGGTAATTCGCGTAAATGGACATCTATCGAGACCCTTCGACATTGCACGTTCGGTCCGTCACGGATGCCCCCTCTCGGCGCTTCTATACGTATTGACTCTTGAGCCACTACTGCGGAAGCTGGCGACTCTGAGGGGCATCCCGCGAGAATTAGGATGCGGGACGAGCGTGTCTGCATACGCGGACGACGTCACCGTCATAGTGTCAAGCCACGAGCACATCGAGCGGGTCGGCGAGACACTGAAAGACTACGAAGCGGTGACAGGAGCAAAAATCAACCGGGAAAAGTCAGTGGGCTTGCGGCTCGGCACCTGGAGAAGCAATCCCATGCCGTCCACCAGTACCTCCGTCGTGGGACGCTGGACAGACGGCCCGGTTGAGTTGCTCGGGGTCTGGTTCGGTCCGGACCTCCAAATGGAGAAGAACTGGAACGAGATAACGAGTAGGGTGGTCACTCTCGCCCAGCAATGGGCCGAGAGGAAACTGTCCCTAAAAGGTCGGGCGGAGGTGGTGAACGCGTACATCGCGTCCATCATCTACTACCGCCTGACCGTCGTACCTTGTCCCGACCCTACCATCACCAAACTAGAACATATCCTCTTCCGCTTCTTGTGGAAAGGATGCGTCCCGATGGTCAGGCGATCCATTTGCTGTCAACACCCGTTAAAAGGAGGGCTGGGCATGCCGTGGTTGATGATGCGCAGACACGCGCTGAGACTGCGACATCTCCGGCTCTATGTAGACGACGGTGAACAGGTGTGGTCGCCGTTTGTGAGGCACGCATTCCCGCAACTCGTCTCCATGACCGAACTACAGTCGTGGATCAAAAAGAGGCCGAAGAAGGGCGAATGACACCGCGAGTGTCGCGTTGCTCTCAAGCAACTCTGCCGTCCCGGGTCGACCTTGAGTGACTTCAACACAACCAAAGCATTCTATAGGGGATTAGTGGAGGGGAGGTACGACGACGAGCTCGGGGCAAACCTGGGCGTCGACGAGGAATACCTGACCCGCCTGTTTCAAACGACTTTCGGCCCGGAACCTATGGACAACTTCCAGAGATCCCTGGCCTGGCGGTGCTACCGAGAAGCGCTACCCGTTCGGGATAAGCTCTATAGGCATGGCTCGAGAAACACGGGGCCGACCTGCCCGAGATGCGGGCAGAGCGACGAAACCGCTCTGCACGCAATCGTGCAGTGTCCAGCAATTTCCCACCTGTGGGCTTATGTCGAACGACTGCTGTCACGTGTGGGACGTGTCGGTTTATCAGCCGAGTCTATCGTTAATATCGTCACGCCTCCTTCCTTCAAACGGGAAGGAAGAGCTATTTTTATCATACTTGTGGCTATGGCGAAAGAATGTATCTGGTGGACGCGTCTGAAAGGATTAGAGACAAACACTTTCCTCTCTGGTCAACCTCTCATCAACTTCTTCAAGTATCACTTGAAGAAAAAAGTGAGAGTAGAGAGGCAAGTTTTGTCTAGTGAATGTTTTAAAAAAAGATGGGTGAATGTAGCAAGGATGGCACGTATGAATGACGAAGCCACCTTGACTATGATTCTATGAACCGTAAAAATTAATACAGAGAGTTGCTTATTTGCAAAAAAAAAAAAAAAAAAGAAATATAACATGTGACTTCATTGACCGAGGTTACCGTGGTCTTTTCCGTAGGCTTTTCTTTCCACGGGTAAACCTCACCTGTCCCCCCCTTTACACTTCATATTGACATTTCTGTGATAACGATCCCTATTGATCAATTTTTTTCCTCTCCCCCTTTTTTTTAACCCCCCCTTTTTTTTGTCCTCTTTCTCTCCTTTTACGATCCCTTTTGATCGACCCCCCCTTTTTTTATTTTATTTTTATTTTATTTTTATTTTTTATTTTTTTATTTTTTTATTTTTTTAAACCTTCAAAAGAAAAGCTCTACCTTGTAATTTGTTCTATCTGTGTGCAGCCCTGTGTGGCTAATAAAGAAACATATCTATCTATCTATTTGCCTGTCTGTCTGCCTGCCTATCTTATTTTATTTCTCTATTGCCCACAAGGCGCTAAACACAGAGGGGACAAACAAAGATAGACAAAGGGATTAAGTCGATTGCATCAAACCCCAGTGCGTAAATGGTATTTAATTTATCGACCCCGAAAGGATGAAAGGCAAAGTCGACCTCGGCAGAATTTGAACTCAG
>NC_043004.1:50826831-50834331 GCF_006345805.1 Octopus sinensis | reverse complement strand
GAATTCAACGGTCAGGCATCGGTCAATCATGTGGGTGAGGGTGTATAGATGTTCTTTGTGACCGAGCATAAAGTTCTGACTATTTAAGGATATTGGATGTTTTATAAGGGGCGAGAAAAAATCTACTTAGAGACGTGTGTGTGTGTATACTGTTCTATATATTGTGTGTTGGCGTAGGGGTAGAAAACATTTTTTGTGTACGTGTGTGCGTTTGATCGTTCGGCTGTCAGTGGCTACTGCCGTGATAACCGTTGGTGGCAGAAAGAAAAAATATATATATATATATGTTTTTTATGTGTGTGTGGTGTTTCATCTAAGCCTGCCTTGTCAAGGAACCCCCCGCTGTGAAAAAACCAAGCCCCGTTTATCTTACAGGAGTAATTCCCCTTGCAGTGGTTAATCGTAGATATCTTAAAGCTATTTCAGATTTGTTACCAAGGGCTATGGGTGCCGGTATTATTTATAAACGCTATTTAAAAGCCAGATAAGTGTAACGCCGCCAATGGGGGCATCGAAAAGCCGACTGTAAGAGCCCGTTTACCATCCGGCCTCTGGCAAACAAAATATGGAAGAGTTCGGAGACACAAAGGTTGCACTGTCTTCTGCCCCTATCAAATGGGAGGGCCACACCGACAAAATTGACCATTCCAGCCTATAGCTTAAGTTCGTATCCTTCATCGCCATATTAGCTTACTACTGAGTCCCGTGGTCTGGCGCTTGTTCACGTCCCGAAAAGTTGCGTAATGGTTGGAGACACGCAAAGACAATCTTGAGGATGATGCCCCTACATAAGTGAAGACATCTGAGTCCGTGTAAACCTTGCATTGGTAGACGGCGTTTTTGATCTTGGAGTTCGCCGACGTGAATCTTAATCTGCTAGGATTAGTTTCTGAAATTAGAACTGCGTTCCTGTCACTTATATTCGTTCCGAGATCTGCAGCCGCTTACTACCCTATTTTCCACTACTAGTCACTATTAACTATAGGAATAATAATCCCCTGATTCTCCACTATCTATCAGAGTGTCATTGCTACTCCTGTGCTGCTAGCGTGGTGCGCTATGCGGGAATGATGCTGGGGATGCTATTGGGGCTCTCTACCCTACTCCATTGTTACCGTCAACCACAACACCCTATTTATAACTATACCCTAGTGGGTACTCCCTGGCTGGAGCTGAGATTATGTGTCACTGTACTGGCTCTCATATCATTATTACTACTATAATTATTCCTACTGAGCATTAAACCGGGAGCGGAAGAGGCTGTGCCTCCGGAAAAAGGTGATAGGGTCTTAGTAAGTAGCTATTATTATGGGAGGCGATTATCTGGGCGAGGTTTTTAGTGTTGGAGAAAGCTATCCTAATAACTTTATGCGAGTTAACCGTGGAGTAATATTTGGAATTTCTGGGGAAGTTATTGGCGATGGCTTGTCTAAACATGAGGGGGAGGTTAGTTCTAATCTGCTTACCAAAGGGGATTACAAACCATATATGCTTATTCCTATCAGTGTGATGGGTTGGGACGCCAGCTCTCGCATTCGGGTGGGTGATTCTCGGATGAATAACGGGTCTTGGGTTAGTGTAAGACCTCCCGGACCGATAATTATCCTTGTTCGCTAAATTAAATGCGGGAGCGACTACCCCGGCATCCGCCGCGCTCCCGTCCTTACTTAAAATGTTAATGTTATTATACGGCGGCCTATCCTGATGACCGAATGATGGCATCGGAAGGGCCGGATCAATATAAATTACCTTCTTGCTATAACCGGCCTTGGATAGTGGGCGCGTTATAAAATTCCGCTTTCTGCATAAAAAATATCGGCACTGGCGGACAAGCCAGACAATCTTAGAGAGATGTTTTTAACCAAATTGTCTGTTACGGTTTGGCATGATTGAGAAGACACGACATACTTCAAATTTGGAAGGCTTATGGTAAGGGCAGTATGAGTCGCTATTAAGGTTAAGTGTAACGTCTAGGAAATTAGCCTTGGTGAGTTCATTATCAAAAACTATACTCATGCCCATTCTATTAAAAAACCTAGCTAACCTGCTCTTAGTTTTTTTGCACTATTCTGTTCGTGGTGTTTTGCAGGTAAAACAGACAATCGTCACGATACAGGCCGCCCGCGATCTCCGGGAATTGGTCGGACAATTCGTAGAGAATATATTATTCCGACCAAATCGGCTATGCGCACTTCGACTATCCGAACTACCCATAGGCACATCAAATTCATTGGGAGTATCTTTACGGATCCACAACTTATTATCGAACTTAATAAACGATTTCCTGGCAACTAAAATGATATCTATCTCTTCTCTGGTGAGGCCAGCCTTGTTGTGAGCATGCCAGAGGGCCTTATTTAGCACACTAGGGTTAATCGAGGGGTAGAAGCTGGCGATATCAAACTGAATGAACCTAGTACGGTTCTTATTGGGATGGAAGAGAACCACTTCACTACCTGCGAGGAGTTGCCCAGAGGCTGAGCTTCAGCTTGTTTACTAAACTAGGGATATATTTATCTATGTACTTACTGATTATCCCGATATCAGATCTAGCAGGGCATATGAGTCTTAGCGCTGGGTTGGTGTGGAAGTTAGGTTTATGGTCCTTCACTATAAATCTGGGTTGCTTGGGGCTAAGCGGCTGAGTTCTCATTTGAATTCGGTGTTTAAATATTATTTCCTTAATTTCCAAGTTTACCTTCCTCAGGGTACTCCAATTGGTTTTTCTAATTTTTCTTGATCTCTTTACCGAGTAAATCTAGGTACTGCTTTAATGGGCATCTTGTATGTGTTCCTGGTCTTGTCGGACTGGACCAGGACTCCGTCCGTTCTATTAATGTCCTGGGTAATTTTATCTAGGTATCTGAGGTGGGCATTTCTCCTGGGTGACTTCCTGAACTTAATCTTTCTAACTATGTCCCACAAGTCGTCCTCAAACTTCTTCAGTCTTGGGTTCGGTGGCGGCGTATCCAATGTTTTAAAAAGCCGGCCGTATTCGGACGATGCTGTTGTCCGGTTCGATTTTAGATCTTCGTTCTCGTGGAAGAAAATGAGCCATCTTATCCGGTTTATGAATGCGTTGGTTTTACAAACCAACTCCTTAAGGAAGGCATCCTTTGGTGGTATAGGAATATCCTTAAGGGACGCATCAATCTCGAACAACTCCATTATTGGTATCGGTTAAAGTAGCAGTTTCTTGACGAAGCGGTATGTTTACTGCTGTGATTTTTGCTACTAAGGTATCGGTTAAACTTTTGATTAATCTACTACAAGATTATTCATCTCTCTATTTCACATAATTTATATATATATATCATATATATATACATATATATATATACATATATATATATATATATATATATAATATATATATATTAATATATATATATATATAATTTAATATATATATATATATATATCTATATATTATATATATATATATATATATATTATATATATATATATATATATATATATATGTATATATATTTATATATATATAGCAATAATAAATCTCTAAATACATATATAGTCAATCCAAACAAGAACAAGCAAGAAAAAAACAACAACGCGAGGACGTGGTACAAGTACAGTATTATTGGACGCTTAGGAAAGGAAAGAAAAGAAAGAGGATTTAACGTTTCGAGCGGAGCTCTTCATCAGAAATATAGAAAAAGTCCAATGAAGGGAAGATGGAGAAAGAAAATCGCCAACGATACACACATGGTCACATACAAAATCTTTAAGTAGTTAGCGTGAGAAACCTTATAAGGGAAAAATTTATTTATTATTCCCTTTAAATATATTTATTTATATTAAGGGCATTACTATACATAAATGCCTCACGCTAGGAGGGACTCTTAAAGTCAAAGCTACCATAATAAACAAAATTTGTTTATTATGGTAGTTTTGACTTTAAGAGTCCTTCGTAGCGTGAGGCATTTATGTATAGTAATGCCCTTAATATAAAAATATATATATATAAAGGTGGCTATTCACAATTTATAACCGAAAGGCAAAAACTATAGACGTCACTAAAGTGACAAGGGTACTAGTTAGCACCAGCTTTGCTAGAAATAAGAGTCAAAACAATTCTTAGCCACGAGAAATCACTTATCGTTTGACTGACAAGGGAGAATGTGCCGAGCCTTTGTCTTGCTACTCTGAGTTTCACCTATGCAACCACAGACAAAGCACAGAGTAGCTAAGGACTAATACGACAAAAAAGATGATTATTCTTCTACAGTGCCGAGAACTCTTTCAATCCCAGACGCTCATATAACCAAACCATGTAAATGTAGCGGGCAATTCCTACATCGAGAAGCAGTCGTAAAAAAACAAGCTAGTGGGTTAAGGGAGATAACTACAGTAGACTAGATTTACTTACCTTTCAACAAATGCTAGTTCTTATAAATTTTAGCCTTTCAATTCATCATGGCTTTTAATATAAAGATTAACTTACCTATCTACCAGACTGTCATATCACGTATATTTCGAGCTAGCGCACTCTATTGAATATGTTAACAATAAATTATCTATCTATCTATCTATCTATCTATCTATCTATCTATCTATCTATCTATCTATCTATCTATCTATCTAAAATAATAAATAAATGCGCCCTTTTAAAGCCTAGCCAGGCTCATGGGCCCGGTTTCTATGGCGTATGTGCTCCCCAGCTGGACGGGACGCCAGTCCATCGCAGCGTTACTCATTTTTGCCAGCTGAGTGGACTGGAGCAACGTGAAATGAAGTGTTTTGCTCAAGAGCACAACGCGTCGCCCGGTTCAGGAATTGAAACCACAATCTTACGATCATGATGCAGACAACCCAACCACGCGCCTCCACAAAAAAAAAAAGGAAAAATTAATGTGAATAAGATGAATGACTAAGTCCACCTCGGCGGAATTTGAACTGAGAACATACCGTCAGACGAAATACTTATTTCTATTTCTTTATTACCCACAAGGGGCTAAACATAGAGGGGACAAACAAGGACAAACAAAGGTATTAAGTCGATTACATCGACCCCGGTGCGTAACTGGTACTTAATTTATCAACTCCGAAAAGATGAAAGGCAAAGTCGACCTCGGCGGAATTTGAACTCAGAACGTAACGGCAGACGAAATACGGCTGCGTATTTTCGCCCGGCGTGCTAACGTTTCTGCCAGCTCGCCGCTTTGTCTAACACAATACATAAAAACACAATACACATTAAAACACACAATATATAAACACATGCAAACGGAAAACAGACACAGAAGGCTGCCAAATCCTCATCAATTATCGGCCAAAGGTTCGAGGCAATTTCACGCCTTTAATGATATCACCCTCCTTCAGTGGCACCAGCGGTGAAGCTAAATACCTACCTACCTACCTACATACCTACCTACCTACATACATACATACATACATACATACATACATACATACATACATACCTTCCTGTCCTAAATATCTATCGGTTTGTCGATATGGATGACCACCTAATGGATGGAAGCACTCCGTCGGTTACGACGATGAGGGTTCCGGTTGATCCGAATCAACGGAACAGCCTGCTCGTGAAATTAACGTGTAAGTGGCTGAGCACTCCACAGACACGTGTACCCTTAACGCAGTTCTCGGGGATATTCTGCGTGACACAGAGAGTGACAAGGCCGGCCCTTTGAAATACAGGTACAACAGAAACAGGAAGTAAGAGTGAGAGAAAGTTGTGGTGAAAGAGTACAGCAGGGATCACCACCATCCCTGCCGGAGCCTCGTGGAGCTTTTTAGGTGTTTTCGCTCAATAAACACTCACAACGCCCGGTCTGGGAATCGAAACCGCGATCCTACGACCGCGAGTCCGCTGCCCTAACCACTGGGCCATTGCGCCTCCTGACCACCTAATACTCTATCTGTTTTTCCCTCTGTCTGCCTGTCTGTCCGTCTGTCTATCCGTCCGTCCGTCCGTCCGTCTGTCTGTCTATCGCGGTAGTTCTTCACTATTTTTTATATGTGGACCCTTGTTGCCATTCGATGCTTAAAAGCTAGTTTTATAGGCATCTTCTTTCAGGCATCTTCTTTATAGGCATCTTCTTGGGTGTGGGGGATGACCTTTTTAACTGGTTGAAATCCTTCATCCTCAGCCGAAAGGAGGTAGTCACAGTTCTAGGACAGCACTCTACACCATATGAGATGTCATCGGGTGTACCACAGGGATCTGTCCTTGGTCCCCTCTTGTTTGTGGCATACATTAACGACATAGATGCCAATTTAAAGAATGCCACAGTATTGAAATATGCAGACGACATCAAGCTGTACCTTGAAATCAAGAGGATAGATCCTGATGTCTACAACTCTTTCCTGCAATCAGACCTAGACACAATGCAGCAATGGATCACAGACTGGCAACTGAAACTGGCTGTGGACAAGTGTACCACCATGCATTTTGGGAGAAAAAACCCTGCGTTCACATACTCCCTCCACAACACTGATATCAAGAAATCCTCTTGCGAGCGTGACCTAGGCATCACTGTCAGCAGTGATTTGCGTTGGTCAAAGCATATCTCTAAGATTGTCAGGAAGGCCGAGGGTGTCTTGGCATCACTCAGCAGGTCTTTTGTTAGCCGCTCTCCAGCCATCTATTTAAAACTGTATACAGCTATGGTACGACCACACTTGGAATTCGCATCATCAGTTTGGAACCCCTATCTTGCACAGAACATTGACCTCCTGGAATCTGTCCAGGGACGTGCAACCAAACGCATACCCTCCATCAGACACCTACCATATTCTGAGCGCCTTGTTTCCCTGGGCATGGATTCACTGAAGCTCCGGCGTTTGGCGACGGACTTGGTAAACACCCACAAAGTTATCGACCACCTCACCAACAACAACACTGAACACCTTTTTGATCTCCATGTGTCTAACACACGTGGACATGCCTACAAAGTCAGAAAGCAACACAGCTCCCATGACTTTCGGAAACATTTTTTCACGCTCAGAGTTGCTGAAGCATGGAATAAACTGCCTGCGTCAGTTGTTGACTGCCATGACACTGCATCTTTTAAGGCCCTCATGCTTTCCGAAATCCGCCGAAACTACACCTGATTATATATACACTTTAGATGAGTTGTAGTGCACCTGAGCACTGTACACAATTATTATTATTATTATTATTATTAAAATCCCTATTTTGTTTTTCACTCATTAACTTGTGTAGCTCGAATTATGTAAAATGCTTTGAGAAAGAAATTTAGCGGTTTCTTGCTATAAATGTGTTAGAACAAAATTTAGAAAGACTTCCGCCCTCCCCCCATTTCCTCCCAAATTTGTTTATTTAAATTTTTTTTTTTTGCCGGAAAATTGCCAAAAATCGGCATTTTGAAAATCCGCCCCTCCCCCAATTTCCCACCGCCCTAACTTCTTCATTTTTGACTTTTTTCGGAACACTAACACGAAAACCCTAGCCCTAACCCTAAAACCCTAACCTAACACTAACACTAACCCTAAAAC
>NC_043004.1:50816831-50821831 GCF_006345805.1 Octopus sinensis | reverse complement strand
ATATATATTTTTTAACATTTAAGCCTTCTGTAGTTTTTTCACTCTTTACTATTTTCTATATATTCACCCACGTGCTTTCACAAACCAACTTTCTTATCTATATATATATATATATATATATACGACGGGCTTCTTTCAGTTTCCGTCTACCAAATCCACTCACAAGGCTTTGGTCGGCCCGAGGCTATAGTAGAAGACACTTGCCCAAGGTGCCACGCAGTGGGACTAAAAACCCGGAACTATGTGGTTGGTAAGCAAGCTACTTACCACACAGCCACTCCTACACCTCTGTGTGTATATGTTTGTGTGCATAGATACAATATTGCGTGAAATGCGCCTAGAAATTCTTTTAGCAAATAAAATAATTTGCTAGCAAATTATTTTATATATATATATATATTTATAAGTTACTACTCAGCCTTCATTGTTAGATAATAAGGAAGAAAGTACAAATCAGAACGTCGAATAAAATGAAGCGCTTAGAGGTAAGAAAGTGATTAATGTGATTAAGATTGCCCATTTCTGTACTTATGAACTATTTTTTTTAAGTGTCTTATCAACTGTTTCTTTGTTTCTTTGAAGGATCTAATGTTTTTTTTTTTATATTTGTTCTCTGTTTCCTTATTTCTGTAATTTGTATTTTGATTATCATTGTATTTTGTCTGTCAATATATGTATGCCTTTAGTTTTGTCTGTAAACTACGGAGATAACACATTGCTTTGGGTGTGCAATCTCATTCATACTAAGTGAAATTACAGTAGGATCTAACGAAGGACTTTTTTAAACAGTCGTCTAAGAAGGCCGATTTTTGGATACATGATAATGATCACACATCTCACCAATGTACAGCGTGTGTGTGTGTGTGTGTGTGTGTGCACTAAGTACGTACGAGGGTGGGCTGAAAAGTTCATAGGCTGGCTATGAAGACGCGATGCTAGAGCTGTGAAATCTTACATACATTAATTTCAACCCTTCTTATTAATAACTGTACTGTTTCTTTCCAGATAAACTAACATTTGACTGTTCAAAGGAGACTTCTAAAGTCACTAGCAGTAACTTCTTTTGAAAATGGACAATATTTGGCATCGTAATGTTATCAAGTACCAGCAGAAAAGAAAAAAGGCTTTATCCCCTAAGGACATTCATGTTGACATAGTTGCTGCATTAGGGGATGAGACTCCAGCTTTAACAACAGCGCAAAAGTGTGAACAGAAACTCATGAAGTTGACACAAGGTCTGGACGTCCTGCAACTGCCACCATCGAGGAAAACATGCATCATGTTCACCATATGGTGATGGATGACAGGCAATTGACTATAAATCAAATAGCCAATGCTATTAGCATATCCTGTGAGAGAGTTGATAAACTTGACATGACGAAGACTGTCATATCTTCTGAAATCTGATTGTATCATGAGAAAATTTGGCATTGCTTGAGGCAGATGTAACTGCTTTCCTTGTCCTTGAGCATTTCCTTATCCAAGGTGAGTGTTGGTTTCATCACTTTGACCTAGAGACAAAGGGAAAAATCTATGCAATGGAAACACTCCTCCTCACCTGCTCCAAAGAAGACCAAAATCATTTCATCTGCAGGGAAGGTGATTGCCTCTGTTTTTTTGGATGCAAAAAGCATTGTTTATTCACTATCTTCAAAAAGGCCACACCGTCAGTGGAGAGTACTATGCCAACTTGCTGAGGCAGTTATGAAAGGCTATCAAGACCAAATGCCCAGAAAAACTGACGAAAAGTGTCTTGTTACATCAAAGCAATGCTCCAGCACAAGTCCTTGCTTTCAATGGCTGCTGTATGTGATTGTAGCTTTGGACTTCTGGATCACCCTCCTTGTTCTCCTGACTTTGCCCCATCTGACTCTCATCTGTTCCCCAACATGAAAAAGAACTTCACTGGGAACCTGTATCACAGCAGATATGACGTCATAACTGCTGTTGATGACTTTTATGACCAATAGGATGAAAGCTTCTTCACGAATAGGATCTAAGCTCTGCAGCACTGATGGAAGAAGTGTGTGGACCGCAATGGGGTTTATGTCGAAAAATGAACCTCATTTGGTCTCATTACATGATAGTATCCATATCAGCCAATGTAATTTTCAACCGACCCTTGTTTGTACAGTACATACATACATACATGCATACATACATATATACACACACACACACCCATACATACATACATACATACATACATACATACATACATACATACATACATACATACACACACACACATACATACATACATACATACATACATACATACATACATACATACATACATACATACATACATACATATTCATACATACATACATACATACATACATACATACATACATACATACATAGCCAAACCACCCTTGCAAAAACTTACTGCTCAATAACGTGCCAGAACATCATGTACAAATTATACCTTGCGTGCCTCAATCTGTTCTTGCAGGGTCATTGTGTCACCAACAGCATTATAACACCTGAGCAAGCTGGAGAAAAGAAAGAGGTGTGGGACTGTATACAGCAGCTACTAATTAACAAAATGGTCAAGGAAAAAAGCTGTAAAAAATCGCAGTAACTAACCGTAGTGTGGCTGGATTACCAGAAGACCTTTGATAATGTACCACATTAGTGGATTATCAAAGCTTTACAGTTAACCAAAGTCCCACAACCAGAAGAGAATGCTAATGAACGCCTGACTAATAGTTGGTCTTTAGGAATGGTAAAGAGCAAATTGAATTGGATAGCATTCACTTTCAAAAAGGTGTCTTTCAAGGTGACAGCCTATCAGTGTTGTTCTTCGTCCTCTCGTTAAACTCACTATCAAACCAGCTAACAAAACATTGTAGGGATAGAAATGGATCCAGATGTATCTCCCATCTTTTCTTAGTCGACGACTTGAAACTGTACAGACCAAATATCAACAACATAAAAAAAGAATTGGACCTTATAACCAAGTTTTTTATAGACATTTCGATGAAATTTGCTGAGTCCAAATGTGCATTTTTAACCATAACGCGTAAAAAGGTTGCGCTCTCTTCTGAAGACCTAAAAATGAACAGTTTGAGAATACAGCCTCTACGATCAGATAGCAATTATAGGTATCTTAGACAAGATGAGAATGTCAGATATGATGGACCCATAAATAAGGAGAGGACCAGGAATGGAGAGTAAAAAGAATATGACATCAGAACTCGCATCTTACAACAAGCATGTTTCCCATGGCACATTTGCAGTGCATATCCTCACACCTACTTTTGGCCTTCTAGATTAGTCGCTATAAGAACTGTAAGAACATTTTAGCATCAATGGAAATATAGACAGGCTATAGTTCCCACGTGAGGATGGTGGTCGTGGTTTCAAACCTGGATTGATGTCATATGAAGCACCTCTTGTGACACTGAAACAACATCTGCAGCAGAGGAAAGAGACTAGTAACTATGTCACCCAAGTTTGTGACCATGAAAATCAACAACATAAGTAAGATAGCTAATGAACTTGAGAAGTATGAAATAAGAGCTGATACAGAAGAACAAAAGAAATGAGCCGGTTCAGTGAGAAAAACTCAAACCATGGAAAGGGTTGATCGTATCAAAAGCTTGGCATGGAGTAGCGACAAATTTATAACATACCACTTCAAAAGCTAACTCCATGCAGTCCAAGAACCAAAGATCATCCTGTGTCAACAGCACAAAATGCAGAAAATTTTGACAAACAACAAATGTAGGCTGTACAAGGTCAAGACTGAAGACGTCAACTGCACTAAGGCCAACTTCGAGAGAATGTCTTCTAGACATTATCTTCAAATGAGGCATTATGCGGTGGACCGAGCAGTCTGGAATAGGATAGCAAAAAAACAAAATACTTACAGACGAATTTGACCATATTGAGACTGATGGGTCAACAGAATATTGACGGACCTTGAAAATGAAAACAACCGCCAAGTTAAAACACAACCGGCCAGATATTGTTGTGTGGGACAACAATGAACAGATATGTTCTTTTGTGGCTAGAAAAGTACAAAAGAAAAAGGACATCTGTGAACCATTGATACTGAGTTTGTAAATCCGATATCCAAGGTGCACTTTTCGCACTATACCTTTTAGCAGTGGAGCAACAGGATACATTCCGACACATTTGGAACGAAGTATGGCTTAACTTGGGCTCTTGAGGAGAGAACGGAGATCCTTAATTCATACGCTATAAACGATTGCGATATATGGGACTGTAAAGATCTTCAAAACCTACATAAAGGTTTAAAAGATGATGAACAAGACAAGATGCTTTCATTCACAACCTTACTACAAAGTAGATGGCAGGTCAAAATTTATTCTAAATTGAAAACAAAGAAAGAGCTGCACATACATACATAAGTGCGTTGTAACCACATGTGAATCGTTGGCGATTATTCTTCCTCCGTCTTCCTTTTCTATTGGACTTTCCTCTGTCTCCTGTTTCTGAACAAGAGATTTGCTCGAAACGTCAAACCAGCTTTCTTTCCTCCCCTGAGCGTCTGCTAATAATTTACATATACCACGTCCTCGCCTTGTTGCTTTTTGCGTTTGGTGTGTGTATATATGTATGTAAGTATGTATGTATGTATGTACGTACGTATGTATGTACGTACGTATGTATGTATGTATGTATGTATGTATGTATGTATGTATGTATGTAAATATCTAACTACATATAAATGGTATGTGTGTGTATATATATATATGTGTATGTATGTATATATATTATATATAATATACATATATTTTACACACACGCACACACACCACACACACACACACACGCACATATGTATATATATATATATATATTATATATATTATATATGTATATGTATATATATATTATATATATATATATATATATATATATATATATCCATGTGTGTGTATGTATATGTATATATATACGGGTATGTAGATGTCCTAAATGGCGTAATCTTTCATAGTTGCGCTTTTTAATGTGTTAATTCTTTC
>NC_043004.1:50782636-50811731 GCF_006345805.1 Octopus sinensis | reverse complement strand
TGTTACAAGTACTTTCAGTTGGTACGACTTACAGTTTATTTGTTTCTTTAGCGGTTGGGAGGCAGTTGCCGGCAACTGTGGAGACTGGCGACGTACCGTAAAAGAGGGAATACAAAGGAGTGACAGAGAGAGAGAGAGAGGAGAAATGGAAAGACAAGAAAAGACGTCAACAAGAAACTATGACATTACAACCAGCCAGGAACAGTCTTCGCTACGTTTGCGGTACCTGCCAGAGGGAGTGTTTGTCCAGGATAGGACTACACAGCCACACCTGGAAATGTATCAGGACATGAAATGTAAAAGCCGGACTAGACTACCTTATGCGCAACTCCATTGTCACCCGAGACTAAAAGGATGCCAACAACAACAATATATCGTTCATTTTTTAAATTTCGTTTAATCAATATATGGCCCCGCTGGAGCAACATCTTCCAGTTTCGGCAGATTCTCTTTGTTTTAAGTACCTCAGCTAACTCCGTACTCTATCACTACCTTTGTGCGCGCGTTTGTATGTGTCTGTTTGGATGTAGATAAAGACATTAGACTGCTTTCCCTTCGGGATTTTTTTTGGGGGTGGGGGTTCTTTTTTTACAGGAACCTACTATATCGAGTGCGGAGATTCCGAATCTGCAAAAAGAATTTGCATTTCAAAATTTTAATTCCCACTTCTCACCCCCCCTTTCCTCACCCCCCGCTAAATTTCTGAAATTTTCACTTTTTTAGAAAGTTTTTTTTTTGGCGAAATACGTAGAAAAATACGGAGGTTATGACTTAACTATTTCAAAAAATAAATAAATAAAATAAACATCCTTTCGGCCCTATGACACGAAGTGAAATCAAAGGGTTTACTCTACTAATCATGACGAACATAACCCAACATGTTGTGGTTGAGGGTCTTTTGGAATTAAGAGAGGTTTGTAAAAATTAGATTTTTTGCACACACACACACACACACACACACACACACACACACACACACACACACACACGCACACACACACACACACACACACACACACAACAAAATGACATAAACATTTTTTTTTCTGTTTTTTGGTTATTCGTATTTAGAAAGTTGATCCTCTGTTTGGCTGTTGTTTCTAGCTTGTCAGATTTCCGGTTGAGGTGAATTTAAATTTTGAAATTTTTTTCTTTTGTAATTCATATCAAGATTTTGAAAACGTGTTTCTAGGATGTCAGGTTTTCAGTTTGGATTCTTTTTGCGTCTGCTATTTTATAATTCTAGGCGCAGGAGTGGCTGTGTGGTAAGTAGCTTGCTAACCAACCACATGGTTCCGGGTTCAGTCCCACTGCGTGGCATCTTGGGTAAGTGTCTTCTGCTATAGCTCCGGGCCGACCAATGCCTTGTGAGTGAATTTGGTAGACGGAAACTGAAAGAAGCCTGTCGTATATATATATATATATATATATATATATTAAGGTATGTAGAAAAATACAACATGGACAAGAACGTATAACTCATAGAAGACGATTACAATATATATATATATGTGTGTGTGTGTGTTTTTTGTTGTCTGTGTTCGTCCCCCTAGCATTCTTGACAACCGATGCTGGTGTGTTTACGTCCCCGTCACCTAGCGGTTCGGCAAAAGAGACCGATAGAATAAGTACTGGGCTTACAAAGAATAAGTCCCGGGGTCGATTTGCTCGATTAAAGGCGGTGCTCCAGCATGGCCGCAGTCAAATGACTGAAACAAGTAAAAGAGTAAAGAGAAAAAGTATGCGTGAAACATTGGTAGAGAAAACACTTTGATTTCACTTCTTGTCACAGGACGCTGGAGGGAGGCGTATTTATTAATTTTTTTTAATTCAAATTTTACAATTTTTTTTTCAGAATCATAATCTCCTTATTTTTGCGTATTTCGCCAAAAAATTTTTTTTTTTTTTTAAAGTGAAAAGTTTTAAAAAGGGAAAATTTTTGGGTAGGGTGGGAATTTAAAATTTTTAAATGCAAATTTTTTTCCAGACTCGGAATCTCCGCACTCGATATAGTGGCTTCCTGCAAAAAAAAAAAAAAAGTCCCAATGGGTCTATCGTCTTTACCTCCGCTGTTTGTTTGTGCCTGTGCGTATTTAATGTAGTTTCGAATGTATCTGTTAGCTTAATAACATATAGTGACAGGCCAGTAGATATCCTGGACTCGGGTCAGTTCATTGCATTTCCTGCACAGACAAGTATTTCACTAATGTAAGACAATACACAGATTCTTACTTTTGTCACCTAAACACACTCATACAAAACATACACAAGCACACATAAACACACACACACACATATACATACATACATACATACATATGTGTGTGTGTTTATGTGTGCGTGTGTGTGTGTGTGTGTGTGTGTGCAAAAAAATCTAATTTTTACAAACCTCTCTTAATTCCAAAAGACCCTCAACCACAACATTTTGGGTTATGTTCGTCATGATTAGTAGAGAAAACCCTTTAATATCACTTCGTGTCATAGGGCCGAAAGGATGTTTATTTTATTTATCTATTTTTTTCAAATAGATAAATCATAACCTCCGTATTTCGCAAAAAAAAAACTTTCTAAAAAAGTGAAAATTTAAGATTTTGAATAAAAAATTATATACAGTGGAGGCTTGTGGCTTTGTGGTTCGAGTGTTGCACTCATGATCGCACGATTAAGGTTTCGATTCTCGAACCTAGCAGTGCTCTGTGTTCTTGAACAAAACTTTCCATTTCACGTTGCTTCAGTCGAGCGAGTAACTGAGACATGCTGGAATTCTGTTCAGGGGATCTCAGTCCCTTACACGCTGTGGATGCCGAGTAACCGACCTTTGTGTCCTGCGACAAGTGACTAATAAATTTCTTTATATATTTCTTTATTGCCCACAAGGGGCTAAACATAGAGAGGACAAACAAGGACAGACAAAGGGATTAAGTCGATTACATCGACTCCAGTGCGAAACTGGTACTTTTATTTATCGACCCCGAAAGAATGAAAGGCAAAGTCGACCTCGGCGGAATTTGAACTCACAACGCAACGCAGACGAAATGCCGCTAAGCATTCCGCCCGGCGCGCTAACGTGTCTGCCAGCTCGCCGCCTTATTTCTTTATATACCAACACACACGTGTGTGTGTGTGTATGCGTGTGTGTGTGTGTGTGTGTGTGTGTGTGTGTGTGTACGAGATATATATTAGTTTACTTCCCATCTTTTCACTAGATGACTCTTTAGTTTTCAGTTGTTCATTCTTTTTCTCTCCATCTTTCTTTCTTTCCGTCTTTCTTTTCATCTTTCTTACTTTCTCTCCATCTTTCTTTCTTTCTTCCTTCCTTCTTTTCTCTCTTCTTTTTACTTTCTAATTTTTCTTTCTTCCTTCCTTTCTTTCATATTGTTTCATTTAACAATTGCATTGTGAAATCACATACTTTAGTACTTCAAGATTTTTTTCTGCTCCTGATCATTATGGTCTTGCGTTCAATTCTTCAGCCGAAAGGCACTTCGTATTCTTGAACACTCAGCTGTAAATGGGCACCATCCGAACGTCGGTGCAACTCTGTCCACCTGTTAGATGTTCCGGTAGATCAAGGGTCACCAAATTATTTTTCATGCACAATATAGAAAACACTGAATGTACACAATAAATAAAGACAGTCATCCTATTCATTTATCAATATATAAAATACACAAAATAAAAAAAACAATAAACATATTTTAATAATACCAAAATAATACCAAGTTAGAATTTTTAGAAAAAGTGTGCACATAGGCGCAGGAGTGGCTGTGTGGTAAGTAGCTTGCTAACCGACCACATGGTTCCTGGTTCAGTCCCACTGCGTGGCATCTTGGGCAAGTGTCTTCTGCTATGGTTGTGAAACTGGCGTTTTGCTTCCAAAATATCATCAACATTTGCTTTATGATTGCTGCAGCCAACCATAAGAATTGCTTTCGAATGTTCATCAGTGAGCCTTGTTCGATGTATTGACTTCACACACTTCGCTTTTAAAAAAGTTTGCTCACAAGCATAAGTTGTTCCAAACACTGATGCCTGAGGTGAATTTTTTTCAATTTTGAAAACTCATCAGTAGGCAAACAGCAATAAAATTCAATGAGTTTTCCTTCTCTGTGCTTCTCTATCAACAAGGTATTAGCTTGTCAATAAGTTCCAGTTGTAGTTCAGTTGGCTTGTTATCAAGATTGCAGCCAAAGGGATTCTCGAACAAAAGAATTTCATTCTCAATTCTGTCAAAATCTGAAAATCTTTGAGAAAAATGCTTATTTAAGACCCGAATAATTTTTTTCTGAAACTCGAGGTTAACATGTTCCACATTTTGTATGCAAAACTCTTGAAAACACTGAAAATGAGGGAAGTTTCCTCCTTCAAGTTGTGCTTCAAACAATGATAGCTTTCTCCGAAATGCTGCAATAATTCTGTAGAGATCAAAGACAAGGTTATTCTTTCCTTGCAGTTTTAAATTTAATTCATTCATATGGGAACTAAAAAGGACAACTTTGATAACCATGAAGGATCTGACAGCTGTGGATCGGCTCTATTCTTTTCGGCGAGAAAAAGATCTGTTTCTCTTCGGAGCTTATAAAAACGAAACAGGACTTTACCTCAATTGAGCCATCTCACTTCTGTGTAGGAAGGCAAGTCACAGAAATTAGAATCCATTTCTTCAAAGAAAGCCTGGAACTGTCGGTGGTTCAGCCCATGATTCCGAATAAAGTTCACTACAGTTGTAACCGGTTTTAGTACGCAAGAAATATTTAAGTGTTTTCTCCCCAGAGTGCTTGATGATGTATAATGCAGTGTATAAACAGAGCTTTCGGAAGTTAAAGATCCTCCAGCTTGGTCTGGATCCGCCCTACCAAACCCTTCTTCACTCCTGTCATGTTTTTTCCTCCATCGACTGTGACACACCAAAGTTGATTCCACTGAAGGCTATAGTTTTGCAAAGTTTTCCGCACCTCTATGAAAATATCTTCTCCAGTTTCAGCGGCGGTGCCCCAGCATGGCCGCGGCCTTCGGGCTAAAACATTTTTAAGGATTTTAAGTTGTTGTTCCATGTATACTGCAAACGGGTGCCATTTCTTCTATAATCTCAAAGTTGCATTTAACACCACAAATGAACACAAGAAGTTGCGACACACGAGAGAGATCACTAGATTTATCCATTGCAAGAGAATACCACAAAAATTTCTTAGCTTTCTCGTGTATCTGTAACTGTGTATTCTCTCCAAGTTTTTCTATTCTCCGCACAACTGAACTTGCTGAAAGGCTGATACAGCCAAACATGTTAGCTTTTTCAGGACACAAGTCATTTACTGCTTCCATCATGCACTCTTTTATAAAGTTTCCGTCAGTAAATGGTTTTCCTCGCTCTGCCAACTTGTTCACTATTTTGCACCTTACACGAATGATAGATTCATTTTCAACAAACTTTTTCGTAAAGAAATTCCTTTGAGATTCCAAACTACGTTTCATAGATTCAAATTTCTCGGACCGCAATTTTCCAGAATATTTAGAATGTGTCGAGAGATGTTTTGCTTCGTAGTGATGACGAATATTGTACTCTTTCACAACAGCAACACTTTCGTTGCTTATCAGGCAACTAGCTTTCTGGTCGTTTGTTTCCCCAAAGAAGTACTTTTCTCTCCATTCTTTATTGAAAATGCGACATTCATCATCAACCTTTCTCTTTTTAGTAGCCATAGCGATGGGTGAAGAAAAAACAAACGCAGTCTTAGGCCTCGGTGTCAGATATTCGCGTTTTAATTGTAACCTCTCATAACTGACTAGCCCGAGGCACACGTGATGTACTGTAGTAATTATTATGGCGCGTGAAATACATAGCGCGTGGAGTGACTGACTCAGTATACATACGACATGCATAATCTAAGAAGTGTAAGTAGTATAAAAGCATGTTTATCTTTTTCAGCATACGTCAAAGGGCCGGACAAATTGACGTAGCGGGTCGGATCCGGCCCTCGGGCCGTAGTTTGGTGATCCATGCACTAGATCAAAGATGAGATGGCTGGAAATGTATCGAAATGTAATTACGCAAGCATCTAATTCAGTTAGTGACGGTATGGTCCATCTTACCACACCCTACTCTCTCGCTAATGACAGCTGGCTATAACTATACAACATTGATTGATCAAGTAGTTTTAAATATTAATATCTATATTTTTCTTATTTTAATTAAATATTTATTTATCATTAATATTCTTTCTTTTTCTTTCTATCTTTTGTTTTTCTTCTTTCTTTCTATCGTTTGCTCTTCTTTTTCTATCACTTCTTCCCTTTTAGCTTTTTCCTTCCTTTACCTTTTCCCCTTTACATCTGTCTGACTCATTCAGTAATTACTTACTATATTATTACTTATTACATTATGCTAACTAATACATTGCTCTTATTTAATTAGTTTACTAATAACTTTTATCAGTATTAATTTTCTTCCAGCTAACATCTTTCTTCTTTTTCTTGTTTCGTTCGTCTTTCATTCGTTTAGTCTCGTTTCTGTCTCTCTCTTTCAGCGTATATGTATTTACCATAGATGTCTTTGGTAAATGGAAGCACTCCATCGGTTACGACGACGAGGGTTCCGGTTGATCCGAATCAACGGAACAGCCTGCTCGTGAAATTAACGTGTAAGTGGCTGAGCACTCAACAGACACGTGTACCCTTAACGTAGTTCTCGGGGATATTCAGCGTGACACAGAGAGTGACAAGGCCGGCCCTTTGAAATACAGGTTCAACAGAAACAGGAAGTAAGAGTGAGAGAAAGTTGTGGTGAAAGAGTACAGCAGGGATCACAACCATCCCCTGCCGGAGCCTCGTGGAGCTTTAGGTGTTTTCGCTCAATAAACACTCACAACGCCCGGTCTGGGAATCGAAACCGCGATCCTACGACCGCGAGTCCGCTGCCCTAACCACTAGGCCATTGCGCCTCCCTATGGTAAATACATATACGCTGACAGACGGAATTAGCCGAACATGTGCCGTTCGAGCAGTCTTCACTGACGATATCTACAGAATAGCTGAAACTAAACGTCTAGTCTGACGATTCTTGAGTCGGTCATGGGGCGGTTACCTTCCTTGTCCAGCTTGTGTGTATACATTTGCACGCTTCCTAAAACATAAAGAGTATTTTAACTCTTATTTCCAACAATGTATGTGCTTCCCTTTCCAGAGCGATTTTTGGAATCTGAGCCGCTTATACGCCTCAGTTTAGCTCCGGCCTAAAGAGTCGTAGGGCCCATGACAGACCAAAGTTCAAGTAAGTTTTCTTTTAGCTTTCTTTATTTGTTTCACTCATGGACTGCGGCCATTCTGGGGCACCAATTTCAAGAATTTGTAGTCACATGAATCAGCCCCTGTATCTATTAATTCGATCCTGGCGGATTTTGAACGCAGAACGTAAAGTCGGAAGAAATGCCACTAAAATATTTTTTCCGGCACGGTAACGATTCTGCCGGCGCGCTGCCTTAAATAATATTAATAATAATAATAATCCTTTCTACTAAAGGCACAAGGCCTGAAATTTTGGAGGAAGGTACTTAGTTGTTTACAGCGACTCTTGTGTTTTACTGGTACTTAGTTTATCGACCTCAAAAGGATGAAAGGCAAAGTCGACCTCGGCGGAATTTGAACTCAGAATGTAGCGACTGGCGAAATATCGCAAAGCATTTTGCTCGGTATGCTTACCATTCTGCCAGCTCGTCGCCTTAATAATATTATTATTTCAAATTTTTGCCACAAGGAGGTGAGGGAGGTGGGGATTAGTCGATTACTTTGACCCCAGTGTTCAACTGGTACTTATTTTATCGACCCCGAAAGGATGAAAAGTAAAGTCGACCTCAGCGGAATTTGAACTAAGAACGTAGCGACGGGCGAAATATCGCTAAGCATATTGCCCGGCGTGCTAACGATTCTGTCAACTCGTTGCTTGTCAGTTGTTTGACCTTAACCAGTTGAGCATGTCCCTTAGTGGCTGACGATATGTGCATCTCTGACCACGAGCAGAAGTAGTGGGGGAGCATCATAGCCATGTGTTGAGAGGGATTCTTTGGAGTTTGAATAATTCACCTCTGGAAACATGGGTGTTTCGTTCAACATCCTAAAGCAACCCTTACTCAGGGACCTTTTGAGCGGGATGGGCCACTCGACCTGAAGAAAATTCTAACTGGGCCCCACCTGCAAGGTCATCCGCTGTTTATCTTGATATGAGATCACCATGTCGCGCACATATGGTTGTGATGCATGTGCCTGGTGTACCCTTATCAGACGGGTTGTCATAATGGGTATACTGGGCTTTGTATATTTTACCCCAGTGTCACTTTGATGGCATGCACTGCTCTCTCACTCAAAAATAATAATAATAATAATAATAATAATAATAATAATAATAAATAATACTTTCAATACAGTAATCATAAGAGCATCACAGCAAACCACATCACATACCCAAGGCACGCAGTGCTGCACTCCGTAGTGAAGTGAAAGCACGTTATAAAAATAAAACTACTGAATAATAATAATAAAAATAATAATAATAATAATAATAATAATAATAATAATAACAAAAACAACAACAACAACAACAGCAACAATAATAATGAGAATCTATTGCCATAGGAGCAAAAAAGTCAGCGGGAATGGTGAGGCACCGTCTTGGGGTATTTTAGTCGAATGGATCGACTCCAGTACTTTAAAAGCCTGGTACTCTATCGGTCTCTTTTGTCGCTACGTTACGTTACGGTGACATAAACGCACCACTACCGGTTGTCAATCCGTGCTAGGACACACACACACACACACACACACACACACACACACACACACACACACACACATACATACACACACTCTCATACACTCACACACACATATATATAATATGTATATATTTATTTATTTATTTATTTATTTACGACGGGCTTCTTTTAGTTTCCGTCAACCAAATCTACTCACAAGGCTCTGGTCGGCCCGAGGCTATAGCACTAAGACATTTGCCCAAGGCATCACACAATCACACCGAACCCTTGTGGTTGGGAAACAAGCTGCTTACCACAAACCAAAATGAATAGATGGAACTCATCCGCAAACTAAAAAAAAATAGGAGTAAGAAGAAAGTGAGACAGAAAGAAAGAGACACACACATAATGTATATGCTTCGGTACACTTAGCCACACTTAGTGGGGGTTGAATGTTCCAATATGTATATATGCACACAGAGACATGCAAGAAGTAACTAGACACCTTTAATATTCAAAATTTCTGATCTAAGCGTCTTAATATGTTTTCAGCGGTGTAGAATTTAAAATGTAATTATTCTTTTTCATTCCAGGTGCCATTATATTAAACATTTGCGAAGAATAACCATGCCACACACAAAAAATTCAGCAGAACTGTCAGATTTTCAAAGAGGTCGTATTTTTGAGCAATCTGAGGGTGGTCTTAGCCAGCGAAAAATTGCCGAAAATTTTCAAATTCCTCTTGCTACTGTTAATAGAATTATAGTGCAATTCAAAAGCCAAGGAAACGAATCAACAGATTCTCGTCTCGACCAACCTGGTTCCTCGAAAAGGAAGCTTCGCAGTTTGAAGAGAATTGTGGAAAACGAACCCCTTCGAATGCTTCTGACATTGCAAAACAGCTAAAAGTTAGTCCAAGAACGTGTGTTACATATCTGCATAAGCTTGGGTATTATGGACGAGCAGCTAGAAGAAAGCCTCTCCTTCAACCAATTAATATCATGAAAAGAAAGAAATGGGCTAAGGAGATATCAAAAAAATCCAATTCATTTTGAGATAGAGAGATTTTCTTAGATGAATCCAGATTTGCATTATTTTCAGACAGTGGACGTGTTTGGGTCTTGAGGCTTCCCAATCAAGAATTTGATTTGAAACGACTCCAACCAACTGTGAAACATGGCGGTATCTCTGTAATGGTGTGGGGAGCTGTCACCAGCAATGGTCGTTCTGAGCTGATCGAATGTGTTGGAACCATAAACTCTGAAAAATACATCGAAATACTTAAGCAAGGACTACTTCCCATGTATTCACACGATAGCATAACGAAAATGAGTTTTTATTCATGGAAGATGGAGCTCCATGCCACACGGCGAAAAGGGATCAACAATGGTTGACAGAAAATGGGATCAAAAAGCTTCCTTGGTCGAGTCAATTTCCTGACGTGAACCCAATTGAAAATCTTTGGACCGTACTAGATAGAGCTATACGAAAAACTCGACAGAAACCTAAATCTAAAGATGAATTGTTTCGATTATTGTGTGAAAAGTGGGCAGAAATTCCACAAGAGACAATCACAATGCTCATCAGTTCAATGCCAAAAAGAGTATCTGAATTAAAAACTGCAAAGAGAATGTCAACTAAATACTAAAGTATGTAGTCCTACCTATCGATTACATTTCAATTGTTCGCTTTGCGTATTAAATAAAAGATTTTGAAAATTATAGGTGTCTATTTATTCCTGCATGTCTGTATATATATATATATATATATATATATATATATATATTTGAATAATTGAATGAATTATCTTATTAAGGATAATTCGAAAGATAACCGATACCTGGGTAGCAAATTCACATCAGAAAGAACACGGTTGAAGCTTCGTCCCTAGGGCATAGATTACGTGTCTTCGTGCGGAAATTTGTATGTTTATTTTAAAATTATAAGTATATGAAAGAATGGAGCTGAACGACTAGTTAACAAATATCCTTTATTCTCGACATATGTTTCGAAGGCTGCATATTCCTAATTCCGAAGGAATAAGGAGTACATTATGCAGATTTCTCGTCAGGAAAATCAAGGAACTTATGTCGACATCAAAATGCACAAAAAACTCTAAGCTGACCGCTCTCAAGGAGCCCATGGCGATAATGGTTTTTGTGCATTTTGATGTCGACATAAGTTCCTTGATTTTCCTGACGAGAAATCTGCATAATGTACTCCTTATTCCTTCGGAATTAGGAATATGCAGCCTTCAAAACATATGTCGAGAATAAAGGATACTTGTTAACTAGTCGTTCAACTCCATTCTTTCATATACTTATATATATATATATATATAATATATATATATATATATATATATATATATATGTATGTATGTATGTATGTATGTATGTATGTATGTATGTATGTATATATATATGTATACAGAATGATAGTTATGGCCGGTTCATAGGGCGATCCAAGGTTTTGTGTCCATAAAGCACTTAGCTTTACATACGTCTCGTCAGACCCCAATGGCCGGTGGCGTATGTAAAGCTAAACGCTTTATGGACGCGAAACCCTGGGTAACTCTATGAATCGGTCTTAACTATCTTTATCTAAATACACTTCTGTTCTATACCTTAGAGTGTGGTTCTCTTTCGGATTTATGATTTACTGTCCACACACACACACACACACACACACACACACACATATACACACACACACACATATATATCTATATATATATACGACCGGCTTCTTTCAGATTCCGTCTACCAAATCCACTCACAAGGCAATGGTCCGCCCGAGGTTATAATAGAAGACACTTGCCCAAGGTGCCACGCAGTGGGACTGAACCCGGAACCAGGTGATTAGGAAGCATGCTCCTTACCACACACACTCATTGTATGTATATGTATATATTTATGCATATACATATATATATATATTGCAGAATAATTTACCACCCGGGAGCCGTGAGACTCGTACTTACAACCTTGTGATTACCGATCATAGTGCTTTACCATTAAGCTAAACTGATAAAGCTAGATTTATAAATCCCAAAATTGCAGATTAATTCGTCACCAGGCAGTTTAGCTTAATGGTAAAACACTAGGACCGGTAAACACAGGTCTGTGAGTTCGAGTCTGCTGGCTGGCTGGTTGGTGGCAAACTTGGTTATCCTGATCTAATAGTATTATTCTGCTTTTGAATATAAATTATTTCCCTATCTGTATCTTTCAATATATCTCAACGTTTATAAAGCAAATTTTGTTTACTTTCAGTGTAATTTAGAATTTAATATCTAGATATAAGCATATCTCAACTTGTGTCGGTAATTGGTTCCAAGACACGCGACGCAAAAACATTTTAAAAACTGTTTAAACACACACACTCTCATACACACACATATATGTATATATTTATTTATTTACGACGGGCTTCTTTTAGTTTCCGTCAACCAAATCTACTCACAAGGCTCTGGTCGGCCCGAGGCTATAGCACTAAGACATTTGCCCAAGGCATCACACAATCACACCGAACCCTTGTGGTTGGGAAACAAGCTGCTTACCACAAACCAAAATGAATAGATGGAACTCATCCGCAAACTAAAAAAAATAGGAGTAAGAAGAAAGTGAGACAGAAAGAAAGAGACACACACATAATGTATATGCTTCGGTACACTTAGCCACACTTAGTGGGGGTTGAATGTTCCAATATGTATATATGCACACAGAGACATGCAAGAAGTAACTAGAAACCTTTAATATTCAAAATTTCTGATTAAAAAAAAAAAAAAGGCGATGTATTGTCGTAACGATATTAGTTAAGATATAATTCTATTTAAATATTAATTACATAAAGTATTTTGCTCAAGAAAACAATACACGCTCTGTGCGAGAATCGAAACCGCTATCGATACGATGTAGAGTGTGTGTGTGTGCAACATCCCTCAATGATTAGGCCGAGCAGCTTTATTTCACAAACAATGCATTAAGAAAAAAGAAATAAGCAGAAAATAAATGGACAGGAAGTTCAATCCCTATATTACTTATATTAATTACACGAATAAAGAACACAAATATTTTATAATTTTAGTATTAAGGCCAGGAAATTATGAAAGTGAAGTGGTACGTGCTATCACAAACCGAGGGAAATTAGTATTGTATCGCTTCACAAGCGGAAAACTTAAAATGTTTAAACGAAGTTTCAATTCATTAAAGATTTTTAAAAATGCGATTACAAATATAACGGTCTTCGGGAAAAGACGAAAGATTTGTCCGTTAGGGTTGAGAGGAAGCTAACAGTTACGATGAAGGGATGGGACAAATGGTACTGAGGGAAATAGATTAAACGCTTATTATAGAAATACATGCATTATGTTTCATATATACTTATATGCATATATATGTGTGTATGTGTGTGTATATATAGCTGTATATATCTGTAAGGCGGCGAGCTGGCAGAAACGTTAGCACGCCGGGCGAAATGCGTAGGTGTATTTCGTCTGCCGTTACGTTCCGAGTTCAAATTCCGCCGAGGTCGACTTTGTCTTTCATCCTTTCGGGGTCGATAAATAAAGTACCAGTTACGCACTGGGGTCGATATAATCGACTTAATCTGTTTGTCTGTCCTTGTTTGTCCCCTTTGTGTTTAGCCCCTTTTGGGTAGTAAAGAAATATATATATATCTGTATCTCTCTTTCTCCTCTTCTCTCTCTCTCTCTCTCTCTCTCTCTCTCCCTCTCTATATGTATAAAGTATGGAGATGCATATAGTAAAACTAGAACTCAAAAGATATGATTATATGGATATTTTTACTAATATTTAGCAGAAGCAACAGAGTGATTCAAGGACCAAGAGTATCATGCATTGGTACTTACAAACTTTGCATACATACATACATACATACATACATATCATACATATATATAATAGATATATTATATATAGATATATATATTATATATATATATATATATCATATATATATATACATATATATATATATATCATAGCATATATCTATATACATATATATACACACACATTCACACCACACACACAGATTTACAGATGTACTTGACTGAGTCTCTACTTAGGTTTCCCGCTTCCGCTTCATCTGTCCCTCCATTCAGCGAAGCCGCGATATATGAGAAAGCGACTGGTGTCAATTTGAGCTTTAAATAAATGTTATTCCTCGCCATATTTGTATGTATATATGCCCACACACACACCACACCTCTCTCTCTCTACACACACACATACTCACACACACACACACACATACACACACCCCCATATACATGTAGTATATATACATGTGTGTGGTGTGTGTAATATATATATCTGTATGTATATATATATATATATATATATAATATATATATATATATATTATATATATAATATTATATATATTATACTATATATATATATATATGTATGTGTGTATGTATGTATGCATGTATGCATGTATGCATGTATGCATGTCCTGGGGATGACATTAAACTGCATCCACGACTGAGGCTCCACTTCGGGAGTTCTGGAGTTGTGAGGAGCGTGGAGTCACCCTCTAATAACCATTACACCAGGTCCTTCTAACCCGAACTGTAGCACTTCCCAGGATTCCATCGATGGGTTAAATAGAATACCCAGGAGTTTTAGGAGGCTCCCGTCATTTTCGATAAAGTTGTGGGGAAGGAAGGCAGTTCTTCTTGGAGAAAAATAGTCTGACATAAAACTCGAAGTCGAAACAGTACTGGTCATCTTGCAATGCTTGTCACTGGATCCTAATTTGGCGACCGAGAGCAAGGAAAAAGTGTGGTGCTAAGTTTTTGTCACCCAAATCTAATGACGTACAGATGTCTCACTATCATTCCATTTTTTTTTTATCTGTTTTGTATTTCATAAAGTCCTAAGAGCGATGGTTAAACGTGCCCATTTAACGATGGAAGTAAATCAGAATTGCCAGGCGAAATGTGAGACGGCTATCATCTGACTATGAAGCAACCATCATATATGTATGTATGTATGTATGTATGTATGTATGTATGATTGTATGACTCTTCTACTTTTAATTATTATAAATCTTCCACTGAGGAGGGAGCCGGTTTCCAACAAAGATACACGGCTCCATCTCTGGGGTTTTTGTTAACAGACAAATTCACATTACTTGCCAATTGTCATTCTAATTTTAACCTTCCTATGATATGCAATTTTCAAGATGGTGTAATTTGATTGTTCATTTTGAATCGATAGAAGGTGGGTTTTTTTCTAATATTTCATGTGTAAGCATGTATATATATATATAGTGACATTGAAGGACACATCTTTCGATTTACAATCTAATATAGTAGAATATTTAGTATATGTCTGTATATGTATATATATATGTGTGTGTGTATATATATATATATTGCCTGTTATATACATTATATTATTATTTTTATAATTTACTTCCATCTTTACTTTTTAATTGTCACTTTAATTTTAACTTTCCTATGATATACAATTTTCAAGATGGTGTAATTTGGTTGTTCATTTTGAACCAATAAAAGGTTTTTTTCCAAATATTTCATATATAAGTCTGTGTATATATATGTAGTGGTATAAATATCAACACAAAATGTTTTTCCCCTTCCTCCCTTATTTTTATTTTTATTTTATTTTCCCTTTTGTCTTTTTGTCTCCCTCCCCTTCTCCAAACACACAGAGACACACACACGCGCACACACACACACACACACACACACACACACACACACACAAACACACACGGACACACAGACACACACACACACACACACCTCCACAAAACGATCATAAAAAGTGGAAAGAGTTCTTAGACCCCAAACGGCATTTGACCATCCTCAAAATGATAAAAGGTGTAATTCATGGCCTGCCTGCCTACCCACCACCACACACTCAGTGACACTGAAGTGGTCAAAGCTGAAATTCTTAGAACCCCCTTGGAGTCCAGCAGACCAAAGGAAATCCTTCTTCTTCCCTCTCCCTTCCCCTCTTTCTCTTTAGCCTCAGATACAAACGCATACACACACACACACACACACACACACACACACACACACATACACATACACACATGTTCTCTCTCTCACTTCCTCCTCATCCACCTCACCCTCTTGTGCTGTCTTGTTCCTCCCCACCACTACGAAACTGTATAAAATGATTAGAATTCCCCACAAAGGAATTATTTTGATTTGAAAACCCCACTAGAATGGGAGAAAGCGCTAATGATCTCAGTGATATGATATATATGTAAAAAATGTAATATATAAATAAATATCTGTAAATATAAACCATCCGATCTTCTGATTACCTCATTTCTTCTAATATATATATATAATTACAAACGAAAATGGTTTGATGCGTGGAAGCCATGCGCTTCTGTGTGTTGCCTCCTGTCTGCTAGCTAGCATGTCGTGAGCGAGAGCCAAATTAGATCACGTCTATACTGGCCGATGTCTTGGCAAGAAAAGAGGAAAAGATGAATCTCTGAACCTTAATATTGCGCAATGCCCTCTATTATTCAACTAGTTAGGCACCCGCCATCAGGAGAGCTAACACGTCTTTTACTATGGGCCCCATGCTGACCAAAGCATTGTGAGTTGATTTGGTAGACAGTAACTGAAATAAGCCCGTTGTATATGTAGTATGTATGTATGTATGTATGTATGTATGTATGTATGTATGTATGTATGTATGTATGTACATCAATAATTCTGTGCCACCCTTGCTCTGGAGTGGGGCAACCGTAGATGAAGCTGGTCCATAAACTTTTTTCCAGAGAGAGTAAAAAAGAAGCCTGTCGTATATATATATATATATATATATATATATATATTATAAGATATATATAATATATATATGTGTGTGTGGTTGTGGTGTGTGTGTGTGTGTATGTGTGTGTATATGTTTGTGGGTCTGTGTTTGCCCCCCTAGCATTGCTTGACAACCGATGCTGGTGTGTTTATGTCCCCGTCACTTAGCGGTTCGGCAAAAGACACCGATAGAATAAGTACTGGGCTTACAAAGAATAAGTCCCGGGGTCGATTTGCTTGACTAAAGGCGGTGCTCTAGCATGGCCGCAGTCAAATGACTGAAACAAGTAAAAGAGTAAAGAGTAAGAGTAAAACACAAAAACACAGAGCAAATATTTTTTTTTAAACAAAATAAATAAAACACAAAAACACAAAGTAAGGATCGACTAGTCACGACTAGCTAGCGCGGATGTGCGAGTGCGCGAGTGCGCGCACCGGGACCACACTTCTTAAATAGTACCCGCGCGCATGTGTATTTACTCCGCATTCCGATTATGAAGAAACCAGATATTGTTATTTGTGTGAGAAAAAGAAAGTAGTAAATCGGGTCGAATTGGTTGGTTCTCGTGCCTAAGCCCAACGCATAGTGAAGCAAATAGCATCATGAGTGATAGCGAGGCTACAGTGGAGAAGGTAAGGCACCGGATTTGGTTAGAAAGGAGACGGTGAGGAATAGCTAGAATACTGGGTGAAGTCTAGGCGCGGCTGTCTGGTAATAAGCTTGCTTTCCAACCACATGGTTCCAGGTTCAGTCCCCATGTGTGGCACATTGGGCAAGTGTCTTCTACTTGCCAATCAAAGCCTTGTGAGTAGATTTGGTAGACGGAAACTGAAAGAAGCCCATCGTATATATGTATGTACATATATGTATGTATGTATGCATATATTTATATATTATTCATATTATTATATGATCGAATGCCACGCATCCTTTTCCAAGTATTATATATATATATATATATATATATATATATATAAGGATAAGATCGATATTTAAATATCGATCTTATCAAGTGGCCAGCATGGGAATAAAAGCCTTACAAAGGTAATAATTATTTAAAATTATAAATTAGGGTATCTGAGAGATACCACTACGCTGAAATAGCTGTCAAAACCTTACCGGTGGCTTTAGGGTCAAGTTTTGACTGCTATTTCAGCGTGGTGGTATCTCTCAGATACCCTAATTTATAATTTTATATATATAAACGGCGCGCGCTTTCTCATGATGGCCCCATAAGCCTGCTGGTGTACGGTAGATGGAGCTTTGAACTGGTAGCTATTGCATACTCTTTTACTCTTTTACTTATTTCAGTCATTTGACTGCGGCCATGCTGGAGCACTGCCTTTTAGTCGAGCAAATCGACCCCGGGACTTATTCTTTTTGTAAGCCCAGTACTTATTCTATCGGTGTCTTTTGCCGAACCGATAAGTTACAGGGACATAAACACACCAGCATCGGTTGTCAAGCAATGCTAGGGGAACAAACACAAACATACACGCACACACACATACATATATATATATATATATATATATATATATATATATATATATATATATATATATATATATATATATATATTATATATATACGACAGGCTTCTTTGAGTTTCCGTCTACCAAATCCACTCACAAGGCATTCGTCGGCCCGGGGCTACAGCAGAAGACACTTGCCCAAGATGCCACGCAGTGGGACTGAACCCGGGACCATGTGGTTGGTAAACAAGCTACTTACCACACAGCCACTCCTGCGCCTATATGCATCTGCATATTGTTTGCAAAAAAAAAAGTAGAAAAATCAAATAAAAGAAAAAACAAAATGGTTTTCACCCATTTCTGAGAAATCCGCCCTCAGTGTTATTATGACATTTTACTTCAGAAGTAAACAACTTCATAATCTATATCCTGGTGTCACTCGTTCAATCTGACCTTGTTTTCCGGAACACGCCTTTTTTTTTTTTTTTCAATTAATCTTTTATCTTCTACTTATTTCAGTCATTAGACTGCGGCCATGCTGGGGCACAGCCTTGAAGAATTTTAGTCAAATAAATCGACCCTAGTACTTTTTTTTTTCTGTAAAGCATATTTGCCTTACCGTTAAGTTATGGGGACTTAAACACACCAACACTAGTTGTCAAACTGTGGGTGTGTGGGTGGAGATGACAAACACACACACACACATAATATATATATATATATATATAACGGGAAGCTTTATGAAAATAAACAAAAGACGAAGGCAGGTGGAATACAAACAAACAATTGTATTAGTATGGCGCTCAGGAATATAAATAAAACAAGTCTTTTACGTTTCGAGCCTACGCTCTTCAACAGAAAGATACACAAAAAAGAAACACGGAAAGAAACAAGGAGAGAAAAAAAATGCGTGCAGAAGCTAGCGATTCAACATGGCGATCTGATTCCGGCCAGAAGTCAAAGATCAAACGTGAGACGCAAGAGCGAAAATAGGGGAGATAAAAGGGTTGAATGACCTCGCTCCAACATAAGGGTGTGTCTGTGTATGAGAACTCTCTCATACACAGACAGTGCGTATGAGAGGTCTGGACGTGTGTATGTATGTATGTATGATGTGATGTGTAATGTCGTATGGTGTAGTGTAGAGAGAGGAGATGAAGGGGAGAGGGGAGGGGAGGGGGAGACGAAGGAAGGAAGGAGGAAGAGAGGAAGAGGGGAGGAGGAGGGAAGAGGAGGAGAAAAGGAAAGAGAAGAGGAGGGAGGAGGGAGAAGGGGGAAAGGTGAGAGTGAGGAGGAGAAGGAAAGGAGGAGGGGGAGGGTGATATGAGATGAGGGGGGAGGAAGAGGGGGAGAATGAAAGAGGAGAAGAGGAGGGAGGGGGAGAGAGAAGTGGAGTGAGGGAGCAGAGAGAAAGAGGGAAGGGGTGCCAGTGAGGAGGGTGGTGTTGGAGAGGTAAAGGCAAGTGCGGCAACGTGGGCGGGAGCAGGGGAACGAGCCAGGTTGGGAGGTAGGGTCAGGGAAGGAGCTGTGGACCAAAAGGTCCCGTAGGTTATGGGCTCGTTTGAAGGAGGGGAGGGGTCGGTTAGGGAAGAGGTGTGAAGTGGACAGGTCGGACTGGAGATGCCGGAAAGCTCGAAGAATGGTGCGGTGGAGAGGTAGGGTCGTGGGGTGGTAAGTGAGGGGAAAAGGGAGGCGGGAGACTACAGGGCAGGTTCGGGGGGAGAGAGCAGATGCACGGTCTACGGAACGTGCTCTGGCAAGAGCGGTGTGGATAGTGGTGAGGAGGTATGAAGTGGTGAGGGGGTATGAAGTGGTGAGCCATGCGTTGAGACTGAGTCTCAAAGTCACTACAGAGCCTACGTAGACGGAGGAATTGGGAATAGGGGATAGAAAGCTTGGTGTGTTTTGGGTGGGAGGAAGAGAAGTTTAGGTATGAGTGTGAGTTTGTGTGTTTGTAGTGAATGGAGGTGGTAAGAGTGGAGTGATGAATGCTGACCGAAATGTCGAGGAAGGAGATAGAGGTGTTGGAGATAGTGGAAGTGAAGTGGAGGGCTGGATGGAAGGATTGAACGAAAGAGAGGAAGGAATCTAGATGTTCAGAGGTGGCACCGATAATGTCGTCAATGTAACGACCGTATAGTTCAGGAGTGGGACCAGTGAAATTAGAAAATATTTGGGGCTCAACATAGCCAACGAACAGGTTCGCATAGTTGGGGCCCATTCGCGTTCCCATGGCCACTCCCGAGAACTGTTGGTAGAACTCGCCCGCGAACGAGAAGCAGTTGAGAGTAAGGACAAGTTCGGCCAGACGAATGAGTGTGGAGGTGTCAGGTTCAGGGTTGGGGCGGAGGTCGAGAAAGTGTTGAAGTGCCCGCAGTCCTTCGTGGTGAGGGATGACGGTATAGAGGCTCTGGATGTCCATTGTAAAGAGGAGTTTGGAGGAGCCGAGAGGAAAGGAGAAAGAGTTGAAAAGCCGGAGAGCATGGTTGGTATAGTGGATGTGGGAGGGAAGAGACGCCACTAGGGGGGCAAGGACACGGTCGAAGTATTTAGAGATGAGCTCCGTGGGGCAGTTACAGGCGGAGACGATGGGGCGGCCAGGGTTGTTGGGTTTGGGGATTTTGGGGAGGAAGTAAATGGTGGGGGTGCGTGGGGTGCGCACAATTAGGTTGGATGCGGTGTGGAGGAGACGGGAGGACGAGATGAGGTCGTGGACAGTAGAGGACCCGTCTGTTGGTAGCTACGTGTGGGGTTAGAGGACAGTGGGGAGTAGAAGGAGGTGTCATTGAGTTGGCGGAGAGCCTCGGCCCTGTAGAGGTCCGCGCGCCACACCACCACAGCTCCACCCTTGTCAGCCGGTTTGATGATAATGTCAGCGCGCCGTTGGAGGGAACGAAGGGCCGAGAGCTCGGCCGGGGAGATGTTGAGGTGGCGGTGGCGCCTGGAGAAGTTGAACCGCTCCAACGCACGCTGACAGGCGCCCGCGAAAAGATCCACTGTTAGGAACTGGCCGGGGACAGGCGTCCACGGGGATGGTCGGCGGCCCAGGTCAGTGAAGCAGTCCTCATCGCTGGATGCGGGTGGTGAGTCGCGGAAATGCGCACCCAACCGGACGCGGCGCACAAAGCTGTGGACATCAGCTCGCGTCTGGAATTCCTTACAGGATGGAGTGAGGGGGATGAAACGCAGACTCCTACTAAGGACGGAGCGTTCCGCCGCAGAGAGGGGAAGATCAGGGGGAATGGTAACAACAGACGGAAGTGGAGACGGGGTGGGTGGAATAGAAGTATGAGGGGTGGATGGAATGGGAGTAGGAGTAGTGGTAGGGCTGGTGGAGGTCTGAGGGGAAGGGATTGGGAAGGTGTGTGGGGGGTTGTTGGCAGGGGCAGTGGGGTTAGGTGTGGGTGGATGGAGCCTATCAGGAGGGGAGAAGGGGTTGTTGGGAGGGAAAGTGATATATATATATATATATATAATACATACATGCATGTGGAGGCGCGTGGCTTAGTGGTTAGGGTGTCATCATCATGATCGTAAGATTGTGGTTTTGATTCCTGGACCGGGCGACACGTTGTGTTCTTGAGCAAAACACTTCATTTCATGTTGCTCCAGTCCACTCAGCTAGCAAAATGAGTAACGCTGCGATGGACTTGAAAAGGACGCATAAAATATAAAAATAATACATACATACGATGGGCTTCTTTCAGTTTCAGTCTACCAAATCCACTCACAAGGCTTTAGTCAGCCCGAGGCAATAGTAAAAGACACTTGTCCAAGGTGTCACGTAATGGAACTGAACCCGGAATCATATTGCTTGGGAGCAAACGTTTTTACCACCATTTAACAACATATTTTTTTACCGTCGTCTGCTGGGTACAACTGGAATAATTCCTGTCATTTCCGTTGAATCGTGCTACATGACACCTCAAAATAATTACATGCTATCGATCCTAATATTCTGATTTATATCACGTATATTGATGGTGGTGTTTAGACTGCAGGTCAGCCTAGGCAAGGTGTATCGAGGACTATATGATCTAATGTGTTTTTCCCATTTTTTTTTTGTAGGACAGTACGGTACGTGTGAAGAATGCCGAATGCTCTTTGATGGTTTGGTTGCTATTTTTAACAGGTTAACTGTCCACCTGGAGTCCCCCTCGTTATTAATGGCGGAAAGAATCATGAGAGCTGAAACACATCATTTTGGACGATTTCAGGAAAAATGTGTTGCTTTATGATAGTGTAGAAAACTAGTCATCATCGTCATGGTTGTCATAATCTTCGTCATCGTCGTCACCATCATCAAAGTCTTCATCATTGCCATCGTTGTCATCATCATATTTCATCGTTATGATTCTCATCGTCATCGTAGTCGTTGTCGTTGTTGTCTCGTCACTGCTTACAATTATCTTTCAAAAAAAATTAACTGATGGCGGCGAGCTTGCAGAAACGTTAGCACGCCGGGCGAAATGCTTAGCGGTAATTCGTCTGCCGTTACGTTCTGAGTTCAAATTCCGCCGAGGTCCACTTTGCCTTTCATCTTTTCGGGGTCGATAAATTAAGTACCACTTACGCACTGGGGTCGATCTAATCGACTTAATCCGTTTGTCTGTCCTTGTTCGTCCTCTCTGTGTTTAGCCCCTTGTGGGTAGTAAAGAAATACATATTTCGTCTGTCTTTACGTTCTGATTTGAAATTCCGCCGAGGTCCACTTTGCCTTTCATCCTTTCGGGGTCGATAAATTAAGTACCTGTCAGACACTGGGGTCGATATAATCGACTTAATCCGTTTGTCTGTCCTTGTTCGCCCCCTCTGTGTTTAGTCCCATGTGGGTAGTAAAGAAATAGGTATTTCGTCTGCCGCTACGTTCTGAGTTCAAATTCCGCCGAGGTCGACTTTGTCTTTCAACATTTCGGGATCGATAAATTAAGTACCAATTACGCACTGGGGTCGACGTAATCGACTTAATCCGTTTGTCTGTCCTTGTTTGTCCCCTCTATGTTTAGCCCCTTGTGGGTAATAAAGAAACAGCTATTTTGTTTGGCTTTACGTTCTGAGTTCAAATTCAACCGAGGTCCAGTTTATAGGCGTAGGAGTGGCTGTGTGGTAAGTAGCTCGCTTATCAACCACATGGTTCCGGGTTCAGTCCCACTGCATAGCACCTTGGGCAAGTGTCTTCTACTATAGCCTCGGGTCGACCAAAGCCTTGTGAGTGGATTTGGTAGACGGAAACTGAAAGAAGTCCGTCGTATATATATATACTAGCAGTATCGCCCGGCATTGCTCGGGTTTGTTTCGACCCTTTATATTTGGAATTTTTGAAAAGTAAAAATTTTGTATTATGTAGCTTTAAGTGAACATTTTTCTGGTTGAAATACACCGAAAAATGGCGACACAGCAATAAAAAAATCGTTAAAAAATAGGGATTTTCATAGAAAAAAAGCACCTTATGATGTAAATAATTTTTGGTGTTAACATGGTCCGATTTGAATTTTTTCTTCTACGGAAGGAAGAGCAAGCCTTCTTCTATCATACTCTCAATTTTGGTCAACTTGCGCCGCAGGGTCTCGGAGGAGATAGTGTTAGTTGAAGGTTACCAAACCTGCCATACACAGACAACTTCAGCTTTATATAGAGAGAAATATATATATACGGTCAACACACACATTGCATACATCTGTTTTGTACGCATAAATGCTCGTGTGTGTGTATGTGTGTGTGACTGAGGTCATTCACACATACATACATAACAACACCTGTCTATTTTTGTCTGTCAATCACTCAATTAAAAGAAATTTTTTAAATCTCCCTCTCCCTCTTTCTCCCTCTCTTTACGGCGTCGCTAGAAGGGGACTTAACTCATGTTTTATCAAAAATAATGGCGTCACTGCAATGGATTTCTCTGCTGTGAAAATTGAAGTTATGGCTCAAAATTATTTCCCGCTGTTCGTGGGTGCCTCGGGGGAAAATAATTTGACGAAAATACAGCTAGGGTCGTGACGAATGTCCTAAAATTTGAGCAACATGCGTGCTAATTTGTGAATGTGCATAAACTACAATCACGTACATACACACATCTTGCCTCATATATATACAGATATATATATATATGTGTGCGTGTGTGTGTGTGTGTGTGTGTGTGTGTGTGTTTGTGTGTCTGTGTTTGTCCCCTCAACATCGCTTGACAACCGATGCTGGTGTGTTTACGTCCCCGTCACTTAGCGGTTCGGCAAGAGAGACCGATAGAATAAGTACTAGGCTTACAAAGAATAAGTCCTGAGGTCGATTTGCTCGACTAAAGGCGATGCTCCAGCATGGCCGCAGTCAAATGACTGAAACAAATAAAAGAAAGAAAGAAAGAGATGTATCATATTGATGTAATTTTTGAGGCTGAATCCGAATTTCTTATTCATTTATTCCAGAAAAATTTTGCAAAAATATTACAGGTGTTCAAAGTTTTATAATTTTCAGAATTTTCAGCCAATCAGAAAACAGCGCGTTCGCTGCCTCTTCTTTTATCGGGTTGGTGGTGGTGGGTCATCGTGGGTAAAATCCAGAGCTGGATAAGGAGGTGTGTCCCTTACAGCAGCTTCAAGAACAAATGTGCAGTTATTCCAATTCTCTGCAAGCAGTCGTAGACGGCATTTTAGTGGCAGCCTATTCCATCATCGGATTAAAAGTCTGTCTGTCTATCTATCTATCTATCTATCTATATCTATCTATCTATCTATCTATCTATCTATCTATCTGTTGTGTTGAGAGTTACGACCCCCTCATGCGAGAAATAGACTGGTCCGAGTAAAGTATAAATAGTAACGATCCGAGTGAGTTCGAGGTTCGGAGTTCGGAATCGAATGAAGTTTGGATTAGTTTGCAGTGAAGTCGGAAGGTGTCAACTGGTTAGTTCACGAGGAATATCGATTGTTGATTCGTCAAGAGATTTCTTAGCTCGTTACATTGTTTTCACAGTTGTCTGGTTATCTTATTTATTGTACGTAACAACTTACGTTACAACATCTGGCGACGAGGTTTTCGAAACTCACGTAGGTTATTTAATAATCTGTTCGTGGTGCAACTTGTTAAATAATGGAAGACCTATTAGCTTCAATAGTACAATTGCAAAAGCAACAACAAGAGCAGCACAGGAGTTGCAGAAGTAACTAGTACAGCAACAACTACAACAACAATTATGGAGATATATTCAAAGAAATCCCAAAATGAAGTAAGTTCATTTTCGCCAGACGGCGTTTCGAACTCGATTAATGAATTCAGTAATAAACTAGAGGAAGGTATAACTTTTGCATCGTACTGGAATGGAAGCACTCCGTCGTTTACGACGACGAGGGTTCCGGTTGATCCGATCAACGGAACAGCCTGCTCGTGAAATTAACGTGCAAGTGGCTGAGCACTCCACAGACACGTGTACCCTTAACGTAGTTCTCGGGGATATTCAGCGTGACACAGAGAGTGACAAGGCCGGCCCTTTGAAATACAGGTACAACAGAAACAGGAAGTAAGAGTGAGAGAAAGTTGTGGTGAAACAGTACAGCAGGGATCACCACCATCCCTGCCGGAGCCTCGTGGAGCTTTAGGTGTTTTCGCTCAATAAACACTCACAACGCCCGGTCTGGGAATCGAAACCGCGATCCTACGACCGCGAGTCCGCTGCCCTAACCACTGGGCCATTACGCCTCCACGCATCGTACTACAGAACGTACGAGAAGATTTTTAAGCAAGATTGCAAATTATGGTCGGACGAACAAAATGGGGGATTGTTATTGCGAAAATTAGCTCCGTTAGAGCTTGAACATTACTGTAATTTCATATTGCCCAAAACCCCAATGAAATTTGTTTTAAAGAAACAATAAAATTACTGTCTAACATATTCGGTGATAAAACTTCTCTATTTAACACTCGAATGGAGTGTTGGAATATAACGAAAAAAGAGAATGATGATTTTATCAAATACGCAGGAACAGTCGATAGGATGTATGAAAGTTTTAAGCTCAAAGAACTTACACCTGAGAGGTTCAAGTGTCCTATTTCTGAACAAGATCTTACGGCAAGCGAAGATACAGAAATTCGGGCAAGAATTCTTTCTAAATTAAAACAAGCGAACCAAGATCTAAACTTACAGTCCGTGGCAGAAGAATACCAAAGAGTGATAAACCTGAAACACGATATAAAAAAAAAAATTCAAGAAAAGGATTCGTCAAAAATATAGATATACCGACCAGAAAAGTACAACCAAAACAGAGCGTCACATCCTGGGCAGGAATAAAGAGCCAACGTGAAATATGCGTTAAACTTTGGAAGTCTGCTACAGAGACATTGAGCATGCATTGGCAAGCTTACGGGGACGAGGCAATAGGTCGTACGCAATGTCTCGAGTGGCACAGGCGCTTCAAATCAAAAAAGGTCCCTGAAAGACGATGAGTGATCTGGAAGACCTGCCGTGAGCGTCACACTTGGAAATGTGGTATTGTGCATCGAGGATTCATCTCCCAGAGCCAGGCCGTCAATCGGGTGTTCTACTGCAACGTTTTGAAGCGTTTGAGGGTGGACATTCGGTGAGAGCGACCAGACATGTGGAGCCCGAAGAACCGGATTCTTCACGATGACACTGCACCCTGTCACCGAGCTCCCCTCAGTCTCGCCAAAAACAACATGGCATCGCTTCCACACTTACCCTATTCACCGGATTTAGCACTTGCAAACTTCCATCTCTTCCCCAAAATGAAACTGCAGCTCAAAGGTCACTGTTTTAACACAGATGTCGAGATCCAGGGCGATTCGTAGGTCTTCTTACAGAAAACGACCTGTGTAGTGCTGCGCAAGGTGACTATTTCGAAGGAGATGATGCTAAAACTTAGGTAAATAAGTTGTTTTTTTTATTAAACATAATTAGTCCGGGAACTGGATCTTTTCCTTTTGAACGGCACTTTGTAACATAATTTCTAGGTAACTAAAAAGTTTTAAACTTCGTATACTGGTAGAATGTGTTTATAAAACATCATTTTCTCTTGGCTTTATTGAGAAAATTCTATAGGTTGTAAGATATTTCGTCTTTAATTTCGAGCATTTCGGCAATTTTAACCAATCGTTACGTCCATTTAGGTAAATAACATTCTATGCATAATTAATATGTCCCTTCTTTAAGAAACAGATTGAGTTTATTTACATTTGTGAAGAAAAAAAGATACCCTTCCCCAACCCCTAACCCTAAATCTAAAATAGATTGAAATGCAATAGATCGATACTAGGGTTATAATTATGGGTGACATTTTCATTTCACACCGCTAGAAAAAAATCCCATTTTCCGTAGCGGTGTCGTATGAAATTGTCACCCATAATTATAACCCTAGTATCGATCTATTGCATTTCAATCTATTTTAGATTTAGGGTGAGAGTTAGGGTTAGTTAGGGTTAGGGTTATGCTTAGTGGTGGGGGAAGGGTATCTTTTTTCTTCACAAATGTAAATAAACCCAATCTGTTTCTTAAAGGAGGGACATATTCATTATGCACAGAATGTTATTACCTAAATGGACGTAAGCGATTGGTTAAAATGCCGAAATGCTCGAAATAAAGACGAAATATGTTACAACATATAGAATTTTCTCAATAAAGCCAAGAAAAAATGATGTTTTATAAACACATTCTACCAGTATACGAAGTTTAAATTAAAATGTTTATTAACTAGAAATTGTGTTGAAAAGTGCCGTTCAAAAGGAAAAGATCCCGGGAACTTTTTGATACCACACTCGTATGTGTATGTATATATGTACGTGTATTTTATATATATATATATATATATATAATATATATATATATATATATATATATATATGTAGGTATGTATGTACGTACGTACGTATTTATATGTATACATTTTGTAGGTATGAATCTATGTGTATATGTGTATATACACATTTGCACATCTATGTGTATGTACACATACTATCCTGATCAAAAGTCCAACAAAAATAAGAATTTGTACCGTTATAAATGATGTATATAAGAAACAAGGAATACATCTTATAAATTACAGGTAAGCTGAAATCTGTTTACAAAAATACACATGTCAATATTATACTTCTCGAAACTTGATACAGAATCCCTTTGATATCGCTTTACCTCCAAACAGCAGTGATACAGATTCTTCAGTACGCCAGGTGAAATGCTAAGCGATATTTCGTTCGTCTTTACCTTTTGGGTTTAAATTCCGCTCAAGTCGACTTTGCCTTTCATCTTTTCGGGGTTGATAAAATTAGTACCAGTTGAGTACTGAGGTCGATACAATCGACTTATCCCCCTACTCGCCAACTGCTGGCTTTGTACCAAAGTTTTAAATCAATATAATAGAGTCCTTTTTAAAATTATTGATCTCCCTTTTGATTTTTTGGAGCCATTTTAGATTTCAGATGTCATTAAATCTAACTGAGTCCCTCTGAATCTACCAAGACCCTTTTGAGGTTTGGGGCCTCTTCAAATCGTTTGGAACCCCTAGTTTTAAAGGGGCCCTTTTCTGTGTATCAAATCTATTCAGAGACCCTAAATGCATTCGACCCAGAGCCCTCACTAGGTCTAGGTCTGATCCTAGTTGTAATTTTCTTCTTTTTATCTGACTTCATATATTTTCTATCGGGACCTATTACGAAATATCACGAATGATGAAATATTCTGACATTTCAGATACAGCGTGGTACAATAGTATTTTATACACATGCGGATTTGTCATCAGAAAGGAAGACCGTCATGTGACCAGGTCCCGATAGAAAATATATGGTCACATGACGGTCTTCCTTTCTGATGACAAATCCGCATGTGTATAAAATACTATTGTACCACGCTGTATCTGAAATGTCAGAAAGAAGACGAAATAAGGAAAGAATATTTCATCATTCGTGATATTTCGTAATAGGATTAAATTATCTTTATTACTTACAAATATCATTCTTGCGTCATAATTTGCTTTCATCTTAAGGCGCGGCTGAGGTATGCCTTCCGATCACATGGTTCCGAGTTCAGTTCCACTTCGTG